>NC_133463.1:25966136-26269166 GCF_048565385.1 Saimiri boliviensis
AGAGGTAAACCTGGAAGCCACTTAGCCCCACTCTGTCCCCTGCCTCGACTCTTTTTTTTTTTTTTTTTTTTTTTTTCCTGAGATGTAGTCTTGCTCTGTCACCCAGGCCTGGAGTGCAGTGATGCAATCTCGGCTCACTGCAACCTCCGCCTCCCAGGTTCAAGAGATTTTCCTGCCTCATCTGCCTGAGTAGCTGGAACTACAGGTGAGTGCTACCACACCTGGCTAATTTTTGTATTTTTAGTAGGGCTGGAGTTTCACCATGTTGGCCAGGCTGGTCTCCAACTCCTGAGCCTAGGCAATCCACCCACCTCAGCCTCCCAAAGTGCTGGGATTCCAGGTGTGAGCCACCGTGCTCAGCCAAGCCCTGCTCCATTCTAATCCCACCACCTGTGAAAGGCTTCTGGGAGCTCACAGAAACAATGGCCCCAGTATGACGGCTCCCACTCCCTTGCTCCTGGAGTTCTAGGGACCCACAGTGAGGAGTGATTATTTTCCTCACTCATCTAGATGTGATGAGCCTGGTCAAAGAAGTTTGCTGTTGCTGACTTGCAGCTGGTCAGGCCCCTGCCCTGTGGAAATTGCCCCCACTAAATCCTTATGCCTCAGTTTACTCAGCTAACTCAGATCTCCAGCCCTGCCCCAGGCTGGGTTAGGCTCCTCCCTGTCATGCCATGTGAGAACCTCCTGTGTGATATTTATTTATTTATTTATTGAGATGGGATCTTACTCTATCACCCAGGGTGGAGTGCAGTGATACAATCTCAGCTCACTGCAACCTCTGCCTCCTGGGTCCAAGTGATTCTCCTACCTCAGCCTACTGAGTAGCTGGAATTATAGGCACATGCCACCACGGCCTGCTAATTTTTGTATTTTTAGTAGAGACGGGGTTTCTCCATGTTGGTCAGATGGGTCTCAAATTCTTGACCTTGTGATCCACCCACCTCAACCTCCCAAAGTGCTGGGATTACAAACTCACACCACGCCTGGCCTGTGTTACCTTTCAATAAAGTCAGGTGTGTAGGTGATGGCTGCGTGATCATCTTCCCACCACAGGGCAGGGCTAGGGGCTATGTTGTCTGGAAATTCCTCAGCTCTTTATGCTGGTAAGGGAAGAAGGAAAAGGGGGCCCTCAAGGGACACTCGGTGAGTTTTGGTGCGGACATAGCTCACCAGATTGTACTTGGTGTTCCTATGTAACTTGTAACTACTCTCACAGAAGATGGCCTAGAACCCCAGGGAGTGGGGGTTGCTCTCTATCACTTAGGGGTGAGGGGAAGAGAAGCTGAGGCTGTACAGAGCCAGCAGGCAGGACAGGGCAACCAGGGTCAGGTGCAGTGGCTAACGCCTGTAATTCCAGCAGTTTGGGAGCCTGAGGCAGGTGAATCATTTGAAGTCAAAAGTTTGAGACCAGCTGGCCAACATAATGAAACCCCATCTCTGCTAAAAATACAAAATTAGCCAGGCATTCTAGTGCATGCCTATAATCCCGGCTACTCAGGAGAGTGATACAGGAGAATTGCTTGAATATGGGATGCTGAGGTTGTGGTGAGCCGAGATCACGCCATTGCACTCCAGCCTGGGCAACAAGAGCAAAATTCCATCTAAAAAAAAAAATAAAAGAAAAAAAACAAACTTTCTCTTCCAATGTGGCTGCAGGTGCAACCCCTGATGTGTCCCCCCTGCCCTGCTCCTGCTCCAA
Organism: Saimiri boliviensis; assembly: GCF_048565385.1. Classification (NCBI taxonomy): domain Eukaryota; kingdom Metazoa; phylum Chordata; class Mammalia; order Primates; family Cebidae; genus Saimiri; species Saimiri boliviensis. The sequence goes on from NC_133463.1 coordinate 25,967,839, forward strand.
CATCACCCACAACCCCCAGCTGTGGATTGGAAGTCCTGTAGTGCAGACAGTGTGGATTTGCAGAGCTGTGAGACTGGGGTCTGTCCTGCAACAGGAGACATAGAGAAGGGAGCCCTGGGTTTGAGCCAGAGGCAGCCTGTGGTGTCCCCCTGAAGGCCCTCATCCCCTTGTGTTTTGTGACACTCCCCTACATCCTCACACAAGCCACCCCCATTTTCAGCATGATTACAGATGCTCTTTGACTCATGACAGGGTCATGTCCCCATAAATCTATCATAAATTGGTAATAGCAGCCAAGTGCAGTAGCTCACGTCTGTAATCCCAGCACTTTGGGAGGTCAATGTGAGAAGATTGCTTGATCCCAAGAGTTCAAGACCAGCCTGGGCAACACAGAGAGATTCTGTCTCTGAAGAAAAAAAAAAAAAAGTGAAACTATACTAAGTTGAAAATGCATTTATTTATTTCTTGAGACAGAGTCCCATACTGTCATCCAGGCTGGAGTGCAGTGGTGCAATTGTGGCTCACTGCTATCTCTGCCTATCAGGTTCCGGTGATTCTCCTGCCTCAGCCTCCCGAGGGGCTGGCATTACAGGTGTGAGCACTGGGTAAAATTTGTATTTTTAGTAGAGATTGGGTTTCACCATGTTGGCTGGGTTGGTCGTGAACTTTTGACCTCAGGTAGTCTGCCTATATCAGTCTCCTAAAGTTCTGGGATTACAGGCGTGAGCCACTGTACCTGGCCTACTTATTTTTATTTTTATTTTTGGAGGTGGAGTCTGACTCTGATGCCCGGGCTGCAGTGCAGTGATCCCATCTTGGCTCAATTCCTGCAACCTCTGCCTCCCGGGTTCAAGCGATTCTCCTGCCTCAGCCTACCGGGTAGCTGGGACTACAAGCACCCTACCACATCTAGCTAATTTTTGTATTTTTAGTAGAGACAGGGTTTCACCATGTTGTCCAGGCTGTCTTGAACTCCTGAGCTTAGGCAATCTGTCCACCTCAGCCTCCCAAGTGCAGGGATTACATGTGTGAGCCACCATACCTGGCCCACAAATGCATGTAATACACCTCCCTACCAAGCATTGGAGGTTTGCCCAGCCGACTTTAGGTTGAGAAAAAAACGAGCAGTACTAAAAGGAGAACAAAACCCACTCACCCTTCCCCACCTTGGATAATGACTTTGACATTTCAGGGGTCCAGCCTTTGTGAATGTTTGTAGAAATAGATAATAAACTTGGATAAATGCACCACCTTTAAGTATATAATTCAGTGGCATTTAGTAGTTTCACAATATTGTGCAACCATCACCACCATCTGTTTCTAAATTTTCTCATCATCCCAAACAGAAATGCTGTCCTTGTGAAGCAATAGTTTACCTACTTTTAAATTTTTATTTACTTATTTATTTTGAGACTGAGTCTTGCTCTGTCTTCCAGGCTAGAGTACAATGGCGCAATCTCGGCTCACTGCTACTTCCGCCTCCCAGGTTCTAAGCAATTCTCCTGCCTCAGCCTCTGGAGTTGAGATTACAGGTGCATGCCACCACACCCAGCTAATTTTTGTATTTTTTGTAGAGATGGGGTTTCACTGTGTTGGTCATGCTGGTCTTGAACTCCTGACCTCGTCACGATCCAGCCACCTCAGGCTCCCAAAGTGCTGGGATTACAGGCATAAGCCAAAATTTTTTATTTTTTAAGAGATGAGGTCCTGCTCTGTTACCCAGGCTGGAGTGCAGTGGCATGATTATAGCTCACTGCAGCCTCAATCTCCTGGGCTCAAGTGATCCCTCCTGCCTCGGCCTCCCAAGTAGCTGGGACTACAGGTGCACACAATTTCATGTGGCTAATTTTTATCTTTTCTATAGAGACAGGGTGTCACTATGTTCCCAGGCTGGTCTAAAACTCCTGGGTTCCAGCGATCCTCCCACGTCAGGCTTCTGAAGTACTGGGATTAAGGGCATGAGCCACTGTGCCTGGCCCTCATGCAGTTTATTGAATACTATGCTAACAGTGAAAAACAGACAGATTGTATCGGTACTGGAAGCAGAGTTTCTACTGAATGTGATCATTTTTGTGCCATTGTAAAGTCAAAAAGTTGTGTGACCATCTGCACTTGGAACTCCTGGTAGGCTTAGACACTTGGATTTTAGATCCAGAAACATCCAAACACCCCCTGCTGGGTGGGAGAAGGCCGTAGGGGTCAGAGCTCTTAGCTGCTAGCGAGAGAAGCCCACTCAGACTGAGTTTAAAAACTGAGGCCGGGCACCGTGTCTTATGCCTGTAATCCCAGCACTTTGGGAGGTCGAGGTGGGTGGATCACCTGAGGTCAGGAGTTTGAGACCAGCCTGACTAACACGATGAAACCCTATCTTACTAAAAATACAAGAATTAGCCCGGCATGGTGGCACGTGTCTGTAGTCCCAGCTACTTGGGAGGCTGAGGCAGGAAAATTGCTCGAACGTGGGAGGCAGAGGTTGCAATGAGCCGAGATCATGCCATTGCACTCCAGCCTGGGTGACAGAGCAAAACTCCATCTCAAGAAAAAAACAAAAGAAAGAAAAGAAAATGAATTTGTGGGCAGCTGAGAAGAATCGAGGAGACACAGAGACTAAAGATGACAGGCAGCCAGCTGGACAGCCACAGCTTCATCAAGCCCAAACATGCAGAGGCTGGCCTAGGGGGGTGACACAGAAATGGCCGGGCATGGTGGCTCATGCCTGTAATTCCAGCATTTTAGGAGGCCTAGGAGAGCAGATCACTTGAGACCAGGAGTTCAAAACCAGCCTGACCAATATGGTGAAACCGTTTCCACTAAAAATACAAAATTAGCCAGGCATGGTTGCAGGTGCCTGTAACTCCAGCTACTTGGGAGGCTGGGGCAGGAGAACTGCTTGAGCCTGGGAGGTGGAGGTTGCAGTGAGCTGAGATCACACCATTGGACTACAGTCTGATCAACAGAGTGACTCTTTCTCAAAAAAAAAAAAAAAGAAAAGAAAAGAAAAGAAAAGAAAAAAGAAAAAAGACACATAGAGACAATTTCTATGCAGAATTGTGAGTGAGTGTCTCTCCTTTTGGGGGCAATGTCAGGGCATTTCCAGGATCTTGGAGTGGGCACCGAGCATGTGGCTGAGAATCCTGGACAGCTGCAACATCCAGATGTACTTAGCAGAGGAATCCAGGATGTGCCTGACTGGGGTATCGAAAAAGCTGTCAATTCCAGCTGGCTGTGGATGTTGATGCTATACATCCTGTATATGAATTCTCCCATCAGAAGCTCTATCTAGTTAGAAAGGCAAAGAAGAAAGAAAACCATGCTCCCGTTCCCCAGAGGAAAGGGCAAGGAGGCGGGAAGGTGGAAGGGAACTTCCTGGTGCTGTGGCCTGAATCTCCACTTGTGCTGCTGTCTTCCCCACTAGACTCTGTACTTCCAGAAGGGGCTGGAGATGGGCACAATGTGAGCCTCTCCCTTCTCTCCAGAAGTGTTCTGCAACCCTGACATTCACAGTAATTGCTTCTTTCTGTTCATCATTTTTTTTTTTGAGGCAGGTTCTTGCTCAGTCACCCAGGCTGGAGTGCAGTGGTGTGATCATGGCTCACTGCAGCCTTGACCTCTTGGGCTCAAGTGATTGTCTCCCCTCAGCCTCCTGAGTAACCAGGACTATAGGCGTGCACCACCATTCCTGGTTAATTTTAAAAAGACTTTTTTTTTTTTTTTTTTTCCCTGTAGAGACAGGGTCTTACTATATTGCCAGGCTGGTCCCAAACTCCTGGGCACAAGCGATCCTCCCTTCTCGGCCTCCCAAAATGTTTGGTGTTACAGGTGTGAGCCACTACACCTGGCTTCTTTCTGTTTCTTTAGAGTAGAGCCACCCTAGTATGCATCTCTAGCCCATAACTGTTCCCCAGCATTGTTATGTCTTTTAAGCCTCTTTCAATCTCCCAAGTTTGTTGGCTGGGTGAGTCCTCACACCTGTAATCCTGATGTGATAGGATCATTTAAGTTCAGAGGTTTGAAACCAACCTGGACAACACAGGGAGACTTCTGTCTCTACAAAACCTAATTTTCTTCTTTTTTTAAACTCTACCCAGGCTGCAGTGCAGTGGTGTGATCTCACCTCACTGCAACCTTCGCCTCCTGGGTTCAAGTCATTCTTCTGTTTCATCCTCCCAAGTAGCTGAGATTACAGGCACATGGGACCATGCCCAGCTAATTTATGTACTTTTAATAAAGCCGGGGTTTCACCATGTTGGCCTGGCTGTCCTCAAACTCCTGACCTCAGGTGATCTGCCCACCTCAGTCTCTCAAAGTGCAAAGATTGGGATCACAGGTGTGAACAACCGTGCTTGGGCAAAAACTAAAATTTTAAAAAAGACAAAATCTACAAGTTTCTCTTCTATTTCTTTTCCTTTTTTTTTTTTTTTTTTTTTTTTTTAGACAGAGTCTTGCTCTGTCATCCAGGCCAGAGTGCAATGGCACAATCTCAGTTCATTGCAACCTCCAAGTCCCAGGTTCAAGTGATTCTCTTGCTTCAGCCTCCTGAATGAATAGCTGGAATTACAGGCTGGCTAATTTTGGTATTTTTGGTAGAGATGGGGTTTCTCCATGTTGTCTGGCTGGTCTCAAACTCCTGACCTTGTGATCTGCCCACCTTGGCCTCCCAATGTGTTGGGATTACAGGCGTGAGCCTCCTTGCCTAGCCTATCCCTTTTCTTTTCTGTGGATTTTGGAAGACTCCACACTATTGAGCCTGTAGCATCTCTCAAAGTCTGGATTTCCCTGGTGCAGGTGAACCCATTTTCTGTCTTTTGTATTTGTGGCATATTTGCAGCTGGATTTATGCTCACCCCATTAGATTAGAGTTTGAGCGTTTTGGCAAGATTCAGTGGGTGATGTGATTGATCTCTTATTGCCGATGAATACTATCCTATTGTCTCTCTTATTTTGTTAATTTTTTTAAATTCATTTTTTAGAAATAGGGGTCTCATTTTGTCACCCAGTCTGGAGTGCAGTGACTCCACCGTAGCTCCCTGAAGCCTCAAATTTCTGGGCTCAAGTGATCTGCACACTGCAGCCTCCTAAGTAGCTGAGACCACACACTACCACACCCAACTTTTTTTCTTTTTTGAGATGAAGTCTTGCTCTGTCACCCAGGCTGGAGTACAGTGGCATGATCTCAGCTCATTGCAAACTCCGCCTCCCAGGTTAATGCAATTCTCCTGCCTCTGCACTCTGAGTAGGTGGAATTATAGGCACCTGCCACCACACCCAGCTAATTTTCATATTTTTAGTAGAGATGGGCTTTCACCATGTAAGTCAGGCTGGTCTGGAACTCCTGACCTCAAGTGATCTGCCTGCCACAGCCTCCCCAAGTGCTAGGATTACAGATGTGTGCCATCGCACTGCACCTGGCCAATGCCCAGCATTTTCTTTTTTTAGACTGAGTGTTGTTTTGTCACCCAGGCTGGAGAGCAGTGGCGCAATCTTGGCTCACTGCAATCTCCGCCTCCTGGGTTGAAGTGATTCTGTTGCCTCAGCCTCCTGAGTAGCTGGAATTACAAGCACCCACCACCAGGCCCAGCTAGTTTTTGTATTTTTAGTAGAGATGGGGTTTTGCCATATTGGCCAGGCTGGTCTTGAACTGACCTAGTGATCCACCCACCTCAGCCTCCCAAAGTGCTGGGATTCCAGGCGTGAACCACCACGCCTGATACCTAATTCCTATTTACTGGTCATGGATGGGAGTTATGAAACCTTTCCCCAGAATACATGCTGGCCCCATCAGAACTTCAGGGTTCAGTCCCCTAAGAGATGTTCCTCTGTTTGTGCTACACACCCAAATAATCCATCTCAGTCCACTGTCAGACCACTTCCAGAAATGACAGTGGCTGTAGTCTAGCTGAAGAAACACTGAAGTAGGAGTCAGAAGACCCCAGGACTCTTTTGACTCAGCCGCTAACAACTTAATGTGGCCTTGGGAAAAAAAAAAAAAAAAAAAAAGCTGGAGCGACCATGCCTGTAATCCCAGCACCTTGGGAGGTTGATGTGGGAGGATTGCTTGAGCCCAGGAGTTTGAGAGCAGCCTGGGCAACATAGCAAGACCCCATCTCTACAAAAAATTTCAAAAATTTTTCCAGGTGTGGCAGTGTCCCCCTGTAGTCCCAGCTACTCAGGAGGCTAAAGTGGGAGGATCACTTGAGTCCCAGAGGTCAAGACTGCAGTGAGCCAAGGTCATGCCACTGCACTCAAGCTTGGGCTTCAAAGAGAGACACTGTCTCAGAAAAAAAAAGCGGGAACTTTTGTTTCGCATTTGTAAAAGGTAAATGATATTATCTCCTTTATGGAGTTACTGTGAGGATGGAAATGCAATTATTTCTTTTCCCTCTCCTTTTAGAAATACAATGAGATAGGCATAGTGGACAGGTGAGGTGGCTCATGCCTGTAATCCCAGCACTTTGGGAGGCTGAGGCAGGTGGATTACCTGAGGTCAGGAGTTCAAGACCAGCCTGGCCAACATAGTGAAACCTTGACTCCACTAAAACTACAAAAATTAGCCCAGAGTGGTGGCACGTGCCTACAATCTCAGCTACTCGGGAAGCTGAGGCAGGAGAATTGCTTGAACCTGGGAGGTGGAGGTTGTAGTGAGCCGAGATCATCCCAATGCACTCCAGCCTGGGAGACAGAGCAAGACTCCATCTCAAAAAACAAACAAAAACCAAAACCTGGTGTGGTGGCTCATCCCTGTAATCTCAGCACTTTGGGAGGCCGAGTTGAATGGATCACCTGAGGTCAGGAATTCAAGACCAGCCTGATCAACATGCAGAAACCCCACCTCTACTAAAAATACAAAATTAGACAAGCATGGTGGCATGTGCCTGTAATCACAGCTACTTGGGAGGCTGAGGCCAAAGAATTGCTTCAACCTGGGAAGCAGAGGTTGCAGTGAGCTGAGATTCCACTCCAGCATGGACAACGAGAAGGAAACTCCGTCTCAAAAATAATAATAATAATTAGATAGGCATAGGCCCTGAGCGTCGGTGGCATTTGAACCCCTGCGCCTCGGGCGGGGGAAACACTTGGAGAGAAAAGCTGAGTCCCAGACTTCTGGACTTCAGGAGACCAAAACCTGTCCTATGGCTTATTGGGCCAGATGGGGGAAGAAGCGCCCTGAGGCCTCCCGCCAGGGTCCCGGAAACAAAGGCCAAGTGTTTGCTCTGTGGCTGAAGGGACAATGGCCCCGAGAATCTGTCACCGCGGGGGGGGGGGGGCGGGGGTGCGCTCCTCCTCAGAGCATTTCCTGGTTCTCTGACCAAGCCCTCTGAACTCCGAAGTAGACCCTCGTTATGGGGGGCCAGGGGACAGCACGAAGTCACCATGGGGTGTCTGCCAGCCCTGGGTGCCATGTCCTGAGCAGCTGTGCTGTCAGTTACTTAAACATGTGTGTGGCACTTTCTGGCAGCCAGGCGCTCAGCAGCATGCAGATAACCGAAACAGTTCCCTTAAATGGCCTGTGAGGGAGGGGCAGCCTCACGGAGTCACCTGCTGGAGGCTGCACAGCCGGGAGGTGCTGCCAGGGTGGGGTTGGGTGTGGCTGCTATGTGCCAGGGGTGGCGGCTAGGCTGAGAGCACCTCCATTCTGGAAGCTGTGGCCCGTCACAGTGCTGTTCACAGGTTCCAGATGGGGCTGTGGGGGCAGCATGAGGGCGGGAAGGCTCCTGGGGGTCAAAGGAAGAGAAGGTGCCTGTTCTGGGGACCCCAGGGTGAGCTTTCCAAGCAGAGGGAAGCCCAGTGCCAGTTGTCATGGGGGTGTCTGAGTCTTTAGCTGGAGTTACTGGGGCAGGGAGGTTGGAAACGGAGGCCAAACGGTGTGAGCCTCTGCCTGCTGAGAGCTGCGGGGAGGGGCTGGTGTCCGCTGTCAGCGGCCTCTGACCCCTACCGTCCACTGCCAGCAATTGCAGGAGCCTCCTCCCTGGTCTCTGCCCTCACTCACAGTGGCACCAGCTGCCCCTGCGTCCCAGCAGAAGCCGGGCTCTTACACGGCATCCCGCTCTGCCCCAGCGCTCGCCTCTCCAGGCACCGTCCTGGCTCTGGGCCCCTGCCCTGCCCGTTCTGTTCTGCATTCCCTCCACCTTTTCTGCCCTGTGAGGCAGACCTCTGCTGTCTTCACTGCTTTATTTCCCCAGACTCAGCCAGCATCGAAGGCGTGCCGTGTCCTAGGGCCCTTGCAGCTGGCATGCAGGGAGGAGTGTGAGGCTCCCTGTCCCTCCTCAGACTCTCAAAATTCAGAAAGGCCACGCTTTTTTGTCCTTGCCCTGCTGGGCCAAAGACGCCCTGCCTTCATTATTCTCTGGGGTAGACACCCCGCTCTTTTGCTGTGCACCTGCCACATGGAACAGGGAGCTGCCCTGGCCCCTGCCCTCTGTAGCTGACTCCGGCTTCCCTGGCCACCCTCAGCTCAGCAGGGCCCTGGAAGCCCCAGTGCTATGTGACACCTTCCGCAAGTATGGAATTGAGAAGAATTTGCCTTTCGTCCCTGAGTTACCGTGTGGCTGGCATGTGCCCTGGCACGAGGGTCAGTGGCGGGCAGGGGCGAGCAGGAAGGCACCTCTGCTGTGCTCCTGCTTTTGCCTTTTCCTGACTTCTCTGGCCAGCTCTTAGGTTGAAAGAAGTCCTGCCTGTTTTAACAGATGTTTATTAAACATCTGCCCTGGCCAGGCTCTGAGCAGCCTCCAGGGTCTCTGTCCTGAACACTATAGACTTCTGGTGCTGGTGGGTGGAGGCGGGCAGATTAAGTCCAGTGTCCCACAGGTGACTGCGTAATTCCACATGGGGCAATAGGGAGAAAGAGCAGACCTTCCCTTTTATTTTTATTTATTTATTTATTTTCTTTTAATAAATTGAGACAGAGTCTCACCCTGTTGCCAGGCTGGAGTGTAGTGGCACGATCCCGGCTCATTGTAACTTCCATTTTCCGGTTTCAAGCAATTTTTCTGCCTCAGCCTCCCAAGTAGCTGGATTACAGGCACATGCCACCACGCACGGCTAAACAGACCTTTCCTTTTGTGAGAGGGATGCCGGTGTGGACAGCCGGGAGGGGAGATGAAACTGAGCAAAAGTGAGAGTCACTTTGGTGCCCGGCACATTGTCTCACACCTGTAATCTTGGCACTTTGGGAGGCTGAGGCTGGGGGGTCGCTCTAGCCTGGGAGTTTATGACTGGCCTGGTCAGCATCAGACCCCTGTCTCTACTTCTAAAAATAAAAATAAGATATTTTGGGCAGAGAGAAGTACTTGTGCAAAGGCCCAGAGGTGAGTGTTTGCCTGGTTTTTTCTTTTTTTTGAGACGGAGTTTTGCTCTTGTTACCCAGGCTGGAGTGCAATGGCAGGGTCTCCGCTCACTGTAACCTCTGCCTCCTGGGTTCAGGCAATTCTCCTGCCTCAGCCTCCTGAGTAGCTGGGATTACAGGCATGCACCACCATGCCCAGCTGATTTTTTTGTATTTTTAGTAGAGACGGGGTTTCACCATGTTGACCAGGATGGTCTTGATCTCTTGACTTTGTGATCCACCCACCTCGGCCTCCCAAAGTGCTGAGATTACAGGCTTGAGCCACCGCGCCCAGCCTTGCTGGGTTGTTTCAAGGAGCAGAGGGAGGGTGTGAGGGGGAGAGGGCCTGGGGAGTTCGTGCTCATCTGAGGGTGATGGGAAAGGAGTGTTGCTTGGGCCTCCCACGTGCTGTGAGAGAAGCTCTTCCTTATTGGTGGGAGCAGGCTTTGAGGCCAAGGTGGGTGTGGGGGCCCCAGCCCAGCTGGTTTGAGAACCTCACAGCTCCCAGGACCTTCTCCTCCTCCAGCCTCCCTGTCCTTCGCTGTCCTGTCGCTGGTGAACACCTCGTATAACCGAGGATTTTACTGTGGGGATGCCTCCATCCAGTACCCCTATCATCCAGACACCATCACCCTTGGGCTCTGGCTGGGGTCAGCAGCACGGCCACCGTCATTCTTGTAAGACAGGAGGGGTTCAGAGGGACAGGGAGAGGGGCAGGATGGGGTACAGCCTAACCCTGGGTTCCTGATGGGGGTGGCCTGGAGGTCTGTGGGGGGCTGGGGGACACAGCCTTGCCCCGAGTGTTACTTGTGGGTAATAGGAACCCCCTTTTGTTTTTTGAGACGGTATTTTGCTCTTGTTGTCCAGTCTGGAGTGCAATGGCAGGATCTCTGCTCACTGTAACCTCCACCTCCTGGGTTCAACTGATTCTCTTGCCTCAGTCTCCCCAGTAGCTGGGACTACAGGCATGCTAATTTTGTATTTTTAGTAGAGACAGGTTTCACCATGTTGGGCAGGCTGGTCTTGAACGCCTGACCTCAGGTGATCCTCCCGCCTCAGCCTCCCACTGTGCTGGGCTGGCAGGCGTGAGCCACCGAGCCCAGCTAGGGCACCTTTAGAGTCCCCAGCTCTGCAGCAGCCTTTGGGAGGCCTGAGGGGAGGACTGAGGCCCACTAAGGGTCCATGGGCTGACCAGGACCTCCGCTGGTCACTGCGGCTGCCCCACATGCAGGTCTTGGCAGGAGAAGCCTACCTGGTGCCCACAGACCAGCTCTATTCCTGCTCTGACTTCAATAATTATGTGGCTGCAGTGTACAAGGTGCTGGGGACCTTCCTCTTTGGGGCGGCTGTGAGCCAGTCTCTGATGGACCTGGCCAAATACATGATCGGCCACCTGCACCCCAACTTCCTGGCCATTTGTGACCCCGAGTGGAGCTGGGTCAACTGCTCGGTCTACGTGCAGCAGCTGGAGAGCGTGTGCAGGGGAAACGCTGCTGATGTCACTGAGGCCAGGTGGGTGTGGATGAGCAGCCTTCACTCTGGGGGCAGTGGGAGCTGAAGAAGCCGCAGAAGCCAGATGCTAAGGAGCCAGCAGGCAGGTGGTCAGGCAGGAGTGGGGCCTCAGGGCTCCAGGTGCCCCACAGACAGCAGGAGGCCACGGGGAGCATGCTGTCTCCCTTAAGTCTCAGCCCTGCCCTCTTCTGCGCTGTCTTCTTCTTCTTCTTCTTTTTTTTTTTTTTAAAGATGGGGTTTCACCATGGTGGCCAGGCTGGACTTGAATTCCTGACCGCAGGTGATACACCCACCTTAGCCTCCCAAAGTGCTATGATTACAGGCGTGAGCCACCGTGCCCAGCCATGCGCTGTCTTCTTATCATTTCTACTGATAGGTCCTTAAACGTCTCAACTCATCGTTGTCCTTTTTTAAAAAAAATCAAAATATTGACTGACAAGCCTAGGGTAATGTCAGACCAAAAATAAATAAATAAATAAATAAATCAAAATAAAATTTGTATAAGTCACCATTTCTTCCATTTTAATGTGTACAGTTCGTTTTTAGTACATTCACAATGCTGTACAGCCATCTCCTCCACCTAATTCCAGAATATTTTCATCTCATCAGAAGGAAACCCCACAGCATAGGTAACATGGCAAAACCCCGTCTCTATGACAAATCAAAAAATTAGGCCGAGCTAGGTGGCTTATGGCTATAATCCCCGCACTTTGGGAGGCTGAGGCGGGCAGATTACCTGAGGTTGGGAGCTCGAGACTAGCCTGGCCAACATGGAGAAATCCTGTGTCTACTAAAAATACAAAATTAGCCAGGCATGGTGGCACATGCTTGTAATCCCAGCGAATACCACACCATGCGCAAGAGAACCCTGCAGTGCTCTAGTTCCCATCACGGGAGTGTTGCCAGGACACTATGGGCAAGAGGGTCTTGCAGTGCCCCAGCGGCCAGCAGGGGGCATGACCCCACTACACTGAGAGTAAGAGTGCCCAGCAGCACAGGCACCACACTGTGAGCAAGAGGATGTAACACTGCCCTGTTTGCCAGCAGTGGGCATATTGCCACTACACTGAGCAAGAGGGCCCTGCAGTGCTCCAGCTGCCAGCAGGTGATGCCGGTCACCACACTGTAAGAGGGCCCTGCAGTGGACCTAGCCAGAAGGGGGCATCGGCACAGCATCGTGAGCAAGAGGGCCCTGCAGTTCAGGCCCCCAGTAGGGGGCGCCCAGACCGCCCTTTCAGATTCTTGAGGCTCCTCCACCGGTGTGCATCGTGTCACACCACCAGAGTGCATTGAGTCACAGCAGTTTGCAGAGTTGCGTTCTCCTCCGTATAGAACTGGGGGGCATTGTCAGGGTGGAACTGCATCTTTCTCAGCACAGACCTTGGGGCGGGGTTCTTACTGCAAGAGGGGCTTGCAGTGGCCCCAGCTGCCATCAGGAGGAGTGCGGACACAGGGCCATGAGCAAGAGGGCCCCGCACCGCCTGGCCACCAGCAGGGGGTGCCTGAGCCTGCCTTTTCAGTTGGCGTCACGGCGCCGGCGCGTGTTGCGTCACGGCAATTTGCGGAGCTGCGTTCTCCAGGGCACAGATGTAGCGGGCACAGCCTCAGTTTGGGACAACTCTGGGCCATGTCCACGGTGAGTAAAATCCTTCCTGTTTGCATTCCTGACTGCTTAGGGTCAGAGACGAGTAAGAAGAGCTCTGTGTGGGAAACTGGACACGAAAAGCCCCTCTGAACCCTGCGCACCTGGGTTCTTCCCACCCAAGGCCAGGCGGCTGCAGTGTGAGGTGCACCCAGCAGCCTCAGAAGACAAACGGAGCGTTCCTGAGGCAGATATGGCCTCTGAAATACGGATACAATAGCCCCAGTGCTCAGGTAGGAAACACCTAATGCTAATGCAAGGCTTCAGTCCAAACATGTTACTATAAAGTCCGCACCATTCATGTGGCCTTGCCAGTACAGCAGTTTTAATACTCAACACGGACATACCAGTGCAAACGTAGAAACTAACGTATGGTTAGGGTTTAGGGTGAGGATTAGGGCTAGCGGATAGGGTTAGAGTTCGGGGTTACCAGTTAGGGGTTAGGATATAGGGGTTAGAAAAATTTTAGGCCAAATAAATTTAAACAGTTAGTTTGAGCAAAGGAATGATTCACGAATCATGCCTGAAGCAGGAGAATGGAAAAAAGGGCTTGGGGCTTCGAGCTTTTAGTGGAGGCAGCTGAGTGAGGTTTCTCGTTGGCTCCACCTGGGTGACTGCCGGTTGTGGGGATGGTTCCCTCAGCGTCCCTAATCATACAGCCAGCTGGCAGCTGGGCTTTTTGTTATTGACTGGTTGGTTGGTTAATGTTTTTAAGTCAGTTTAAATGACTCCAAGTTTGGTTTCCATTTGCTTAGGCAAGACCTCAGGCTAATGGCTTCTTCCTTCTTTGCTTTAATGTATCAGAACCATAATTCATTTTCATTTTACTTTACTGACATTAACAAAAGTAAGTTTTTGTTGTTGTTGTTGTTGTTATTGAGAAAGTCGGTTTTATTGGCAACCTACTTCTGATGGTGCATAAAATAATGTTTGTTAATCATTAGCATCTTAGATTAGATGAAATATGTTAACTCTATTAAGCTTTGTTATTAAAGCATAATAGGAGTTTGGTTGCTTTTTTTTCCTCCTAGGCTTTAACCACTTAAAACACAGTGATGCATCTCCTAACGATGTGGATACTTTCTGAGAAATGTGTCCTTAATGATTTCATCTTTGTGCACACACCATCGAGTGTCCTTATAAAACCTGGATGGTGTAAGTGATATGCTATAGCTTCTTGCTTTCAGGCTACATACCATACCTGTATAGTTCATCTCTGTACTGAATGCCGTAGTCAAATGTCACACCATGGTGATTGTGGATTGTGATCCCTAAATATCTGAGTCAGGTCTCAGTCAAGTAGAAAGCTTATTTCGCCAAGGTTATGGACATACCCATGGCACAGCCTCAGGAGGTCCTGACAACATGGGCCCAAGGTGGTCAGGGTAGAGCTTGCTTTTATGTATTTTAGAGAGACATGAGACACCAATCAAAATGTGCAAGATGTAAAGTCATTTGGTTCAGTGAGGTGGAACAACTGGAAGTAGGAAGGCAGGGTGGGGGGTGGTTCTAGGTCAGAAGTAGATAAAACAAAAGTTGCATTCTTTCGAATTGTTTGATCAGCCTTCCACTGAATACAATTTAGTCTGGTTCAGTGAATTTGCATTTTTACATATACAGTAGGGCAGAGGAATGGTGTGATCTTGGCCCAGCACACCCATCTCCTCCCTGGTTTAAGCGATTGTCTTGCCACATCCTCCCCAGTAGCTGGGATTACAGGCATGCACCACCAAGCCTGGGTAATTTTTGTACTTTTAGTAGAGATGGGGTTTCTCCATGTTTGTCAGGCGGGTCTCGAGCTCCCTACCTCAGGTGATCCGCCTGCTTTGGCCCCTCAAAGTGTTGGGATTATAGGCATGAGCCACCATGCCTGGTCAGGAAGCTTATTTTGATTCTGATATTGTCAATTGTATTTCAGGTATAACTTATTTTCCTTGGAGCGTTAAATACTGCATTGGTATTGTATTACACAAATAAAACACAGATCCCTTTTTATCACATTCATTGCTAGTGATATTGACAACTAAATTTAGATGCATTCCAGAGTCTGGGCTTCCAGTAATTCTTAGCGATCCTCTAAAGGTAAATTACTTTTTCTCACAAGACATAGTGACATCTAAAGTCTCATTGATTGTCCTGCCACTTTTGTTTCTCTAGTTTCATCGATTTCTTCAAAGCATCTTTGGGGGAATAACTTTGACTATCCCTTTAAACTTTTCAGTATTAGAAAGCATCGTCATGAAACATTGAATAATTGTGGTCACAAATTCCCTTTACAGTCTTTCTTTGAATATTTTTTCCAGTGGCAAATATTTGCTTTTGTTGTATTGTAGCTAAAAGGAATGCTGGGAAACAAAACAAAGACAAGCATTCATTATAATAAGCGATTCAGTCACAATCAATTGCTATTTTAATTTTTTTTTTTAAATTATACTTTTGAAAACGTCCTGCTGTAAATTGAAATAGTCTCCAAAATCTGAATTCTTTCCTTGGTTCTAAGGTGACCAGATTTCCTAGAGAGTGAACCACACCACAAGAAAAAAGATATGATAAATATGTTTACATGGATGTGTTATTTTAATGTAAATCTTGTAAAATAGGCATTTCATTGAAATTATATATATTTGCATAAATTACTTTGCAGCATCATGAATGCCCTTGTTTTGAAAAGTAGGAGTAGTTAGTGTCAATTACTACTTATTATTAGTACAAATAAGTAATGAGATATTTTTTAAAAATTATAATTTTTAAATAAAGGTTTTATTTTAAATTAGTTTTAGAATCACACTGAAATTGGGAGGAAAATGCAGATTTCCTGTGTAGACCCAAACTAGTTTCCCCTCGTATTAACATATCAACGTGTATGAGATATGTTATTAACAATTTTTTTTTTTTTTTGAGATGGAGTCTTTCTTGCTCTGTAACCCAGGTTGGAGTGCAATGGCACGATACTGGCTCATTGCACCCTCTACCTCCCATGCTTAAGCAATTCTCCTGCTTCAGCCTCCCAGGCAGCTGGGATTACAGGTGCCCACCAGCACGTGTGGCTACTTTTTTGTATTTTTAGTAGAGACGGGTTTCGCCATGTTGGCCAGGCTGGTCTGGAACTCCTGAACTCAGATTATTTACCTGTCTAAGCCTTCGAAAGTTGTGGGATGACAGGCATGAGCCACCATGTCCAGCCTACTATCAGTATATTTGCTTCGGTTAGGTATCTGTTCAGATATTTACCCAGTTTTAAAATCACGTATGTATTTTGTAAATATCTTCTCTCATCTCTCTTTTCTTTTTGTTCTCTGAATACAGTTTTGCACAGTAGAATACTTAGTTTTATGAAGTCTGTTATCAATATTTTCATGAATTGGCATTTGACGTTTTGTGTTACAAGTCAACACCAAACTCGTCATATAGATTTTCTTTTAGATTTTTTATAGTTTTGCATTTAAAATTACAGTCTCTGGACTATTTTGAGTAGGTTTTTGTTTTTCTTAATTTGTGTATATATTCATTTTATTCTACATGGCTTCCAAAGTCTTCCATCACCGTCTTTGGGAAGGAATGGCTACAGTGGGCTTCATTTTGGTTTGAATTACTAAAATTATTACATTGAGTAAACTTAATATTGAATTTTATAGGTATTTCAGGACAGCCAGGCGGGGGTGCACATCTGCTGAGAAACTGAACAAGAGTATCTGTGCTGAGCTCTGGTGCCACCAGAGGGCGCGTGAACCCACCCCTGACCAACTTCCCTCTGAGGTGCCAGAAGCAGCGAGGAGCTTCGACTTCCTCGGGGCAGCACGACGGTGGTGTCAACTAAGTCTTGTTCATTGGTGAGTAAAAAGCTTCCTTTCCACGGCCCTGAGTGCAGAGAAGAGAGTCTTTAGAGTACTCAGCAAAGGAAGAAATTCATCTAGAAAAATGAAATCCCCAAATCCCATCATTACGACTACATCCTGATACCATTGTCAATATCCAGACACAGTGGCTGCTAAGATATGTTCTCACAGTGGCCTCTAATATAATAATCACACCGTGCCCTAACATTACTATGATATCCATACCGTACCCTAACACCAATATAATATCCACACCATATTCTAACGCTAATCTGATATCCACACTGTTGCTTCTAATGCTAATGTAATACTATCCATATGGTTCCCTGATGTTAATGTAATATCTGCACTGTTCTCCAACACCAATATAATACGTACATCATGTCCTAACACTAATATCCACACTGTGCAGTAAAACTAATGTGTCCACACAGCAGCCTCTAATACTAATAAGTATAATAATATCTACTAAGTGGAGTTGGTTGACATTGAGGCTTTTATAAGGGTTCACAGCTTTGGATGAAGAGTAGCCTCTATAGTGGATTTTGGTGATGTCTCTGCTTTTCTGGCATAGTATTGATATGGCTGTTTTAAAAGTAATTTACTTTTTAATAATGTCATACTTCTAGGAAACTTCCAGTAGCAGTGCAAAATATAACCTGTTTCTTTTCTTAGAGTCCCCACCAGTTATTGCTGTACCAGATTTGCAATATCCCACAAAATACTACGGTATATTTTATCCAAAGTGTGGAAACTCTCCTAGGTTACCACCGCATAACCCCTAGATCAAGAAATCAGCATGGTTCCTACATGATAATTCAGTTCACAAACTCATTTAGCTTTTACCTCTTGCCCCGCTTGGGAGTATAATATGTTTTTTCATTCTGATCCAGTTTTCCTAACACTGTTTCCAAGACTTTCCTGCATATTTATGATCTTGACACATTTAAAGAGCATGCAAGTTTTTGTTTGAACACCTGTTTTCAGGTCTTTGGGGCATATAGCTAGGAATGGAATCACTGAGTCATACAATAAATCTACTTGCAACCATTTGAAGAAACTTCAAATTAGTTCACAGGGCTCATCCCTCACTTCTATCACATTCACAGAGAAGGCTTCCCTGATTACCTTATCCGCCACCACCACTGCACCCCTGCTCATGCTAGTGCGCATTACACCCACATCTGATTTTGCTTTCCTTTCCTTTCATTTTCTTTCTTCTTTCCTTTCCTTTCCTTTCTCCTTTCCTTTCCTTTCCTTTCTCTGGTGTTGTATTTTATAATAACACCTTATTTTATAAGGACACTAATCTCATCAGGCCAGGGCGCAACCCTATGACTTCATTTAACTTTACTGACTTCCTTAGAGACCCCATCTCTAAATACAAACACACTGTGGGGTTAGGACTTGGACATATGAATTTGTGGGAGATACCAACATTCTATCTGTAGCACATGAAAACTTTTCAGAAATGTTAAATCTTGGGATATACCATGAAACTACTGTGTCAAAAACCCTAGGATTTGGGCTCAAATATCTCTTTCAATCAGGCTTTTTGGTGTGTCTGAGTTTGAGACCCAATAAGAGTCAATACAGGAAGTGGATGGAGGGGAGATGAAAGAAGTAGATTGTCAGCAGAACGTGGAGAACTTTGAGGCTCAAGAATGCAAAGGACATTAGTCAGTGGGACACCTAGAAGGAGAGGAGCTAAATCATTTATTTTGCCAATGGTTTGTGGAAGGAAGGGGAGGAAAGAAAGGAGGACAGAAGGAAAAATGGATGAAATTAAGAGAAAGGGAAGAAAGGAGAAAGAGAGGCAGGGAATAAGAAAGGGACAGAAGGCGGCCTTTTGGAAAACGGTTTCCCAGTTCAGGTGTTTACATTCTAAATACAGTAATGGAGAAAAGGGATAAATATGATGTATATGAAAATCTATAGCTCATTCCAGGGTCAAACCAGCAAAGGAGAAAGAGAAATCAGGGTAACTTGTAGATCTGTGCAACCTCCCACTGACAAAAATGTGGACGCTCAGATAGGAAGCTGATGTGAGGCACACATTCAGTTTTATTTATTTGTGCTGATGTTAACAGGAGGACATCTAAGTGACTGTGTTTACTAAGATAGAGATATAGTTAAGAGAGCAGTCAGTTCTGAAACTACCTTCAGAAGGTGATTACTGAATCTTGTGGATTCTCTGCAAGTTTGAGGAAGGACACACAGTGAGAGAGGGTAAATAAAGTCACAGAGAAAGTGACTGTTTTAAGGAAAGCAAAGACCCAGAATGAGGGTGAAGATGAGGGCAGGCTAAATAGCAACAACATTTAAAATTTTTTGCCAGTTAGCACCTCAAAAGGCATCTCAGTCTGAGCTCTGCAGAAGGGATGTGTTTGCAACTCATTGTGAGTCCTCTGAGTGAATCACTGACTGTGCCTATGAACGGGACCAACTGGCCAAAACTGTGAATCGTGATGACCACCACTATGTTAGGCTGAACCGTTGTTAAACAGGATAGTGGTTTTCAGTACCAGCTAAAAGAATTTTAAAATGTTCACCATTTATATTATTTAAGTAATGTGCTACCATTTATAGTCATTTATACTACATTAATATACTATTTATATCACATATGCCATTAAGTAAAATAAAGTCAACATTTATATTACTGAAGCAATGTGCTATAGAAACCCTAAAGGGGTTTCCATAACATTAAATTGATGGCTCTCTAGTGCAGTCCAGAATCACCTGTAGGGCTTGTTGGGCCACAGATTGCTGGTTTCCACTCAGTTTCTTATTCAGTAGGTCTGGGCGGGGTCTGAGAATTTGCATTTATAATAAGTTCTCAGGCACAACTGATGCTGCTGGTTAGGGAACCACAATATGAGAACTATGGTTAAGCCTCATGCCACAGCATTCCTATAACAAGAGCCACCTTTGCTAATTCAGGGTAACTGCAAACTGTAACCATAGGCAACTTCTTTAGCAATATAAACCTCTAGATAAAAGAAACACTTGACAATCGTAATAGAAACATATATGGTCAATGAAATATCTTTTTTCCAAATGGGAACATGTGTCTTACAGCCTCAAAAGAATATTTTCACCTAGACTGCACTAAAATAACAAGATAAATCTGAAACTAAAACTTAAAATGGACTTTATGAACAGAAACACTTTGACACTTCAGGTAAAGGGCTACATATTTCCCTCTGTATTTTCATACCTTAGCTTTAAGATGAAATGACATTTTCATTTTACTTATAATAGGAGAACCTACGAATAGGAGAACTTAAATAACATTGTCATTTTACTTAAAATAGGACAACCTAGAAACTTGATTCCCACTTATTAGTGCAAACCAAAGGGGTTATTTCCAAATATTTTCAGTTTAGTTTTTGTTCATGTGTAATATAAATGATTTAAAAGCCAGGTTTTGGGGGAAGCTGTCATAAATATGTTTAATAGCTGCTGCCTCAGCATCCATTTTCAGACCTGACCTAAGTTGTCTGAAGCCCAGTCTCACTGTATCCCCTCCGATCTGGGTAACCCTCCCCCTCCCTGAGTGGTTGTGATGTGGTCCATTTGTTCTTCATACCACTGAGTCAGAACCCACCCATCATACAGCTGCTGATCATGATAAAACCTAATGGTCAACACCAGAGCCCTGTAAATAAGCCCAGCTCCACGTGTTCTCTTTTTTTTTTTTTAAATCACACAAGTTTATTATCTTACAGTTCTGCAGGTGAGAAGTCCAACAGGAGTCTCACTGGGCTAACATCAAGGTGCTGGCAGGGCTGTGTTCCTTTCTGGGGGCGCTAGGGGGCATCCCTTTCCTTTTCTTTCCAGCTTTTATTTTATTTTTTCTAATTGCATATTAGGTTTTGGGGTACATGTGATGAACATGCAAGATTGTTGCATAGGTACACACATGGCAGTGTGGTTTGCTGCCTTCTGTCCCCTCACCTGTATCTGTCATTTCTCCCCATGCTATCTCTTCCCACCTCCCCACCCCCCGCCCCTCCCCCATTTCCCCCCAACGGACCCCAGTGTGTAGTGCTCCCCTTCCTGTGTCCATGTGTTCTCATTGTTCAACACCCACCTATGAGTGAGAATATACGGTGTTTGATTTTCTGCTCTTGTGTCAGTTTGCGGAGAATGATGGTTTCCAGGTTCATCCATGTCCCTACAAAGGACGTGAACTCATCGTTTTTGATGGCTGCGTAATATTCCATGGTGTATATGTACCACATTTTCCCCATCCAGTCTATCATCGTTGGGCATTTGGGTTCGTTCCAGGTCTTTGCTATTGTAAACAGTGCTGCAATGAACATTCGTGTGCACGTGTCCTTGTAGTAGAATGATTTATAATCCTTTGGATATATACCCAGTAATGGGATTGCTGGATCAAATGGGATTTCTATTTTTAGGTCCTTGAGGAATCGCCACACTGTCTTCCACAATGGTTGAATTAATTTACATTCCCACCAACAGTGTAAAAGTGTTCCTATTTCTCCACATCCTCTCCAGCAACTGTTGTTTCCCAATTTTTTAATGATCGCCATTCTAACTGGTGTGAGATGGTATCTCAATGTGGTTTTGATTTGCATTTCTCTGAAGACCAGTGATGATGAGCATTTTTTCATATGTTTGTTGGCCTCCTGTATGTCTTCTTTTGTAAAGTATCTGTTCATATCCTTCGCCTATTTTTGAATAGGCTTGTTTGTTTTTTTCTTGTAGATCTGCTTTAGTTCTTTGTAAATTCTGGATATCAGCCCCTTGTCAGATGGGTAGACTGCAAAAATTTTTTCCCATTCTGTTGGTTGCCAATTCACTCTACTGACTGTTTCTTTTGCCGTGCAGAAGCTGTGGAGTTTGATTAGGTCCCATTTGTCTCTTTTGGCTTTTGTTGCCATTGCTTTTGGCGTTTTGGTCATGAAGTCCTTGCCTACACCTATGGCCTGAATGGTTTTGCCTAGATTTTCTTCTAAGGTTTTTATGGTATTAGGTCTGATGTTTAAGTCTTTAATCCATCTGGAGTTAATTTTGGTGTAGGGTGTCAGGAAGCGGTCCTGTTTCTGCTTTCTGCACATGGCTAGCCAGTTTTCCCAACACCATTTATTAAACAGGGTGTCCTTTCCCCATTGCTTGTTTTTGTCAGGTTTGTCGAAGATCAGATGGTTGTGGGTATGTTGTATTTCCTCTGAGGCCTCTGTCTGTTCCATTGGTCTATATCTCTGTTTTGGTACCAGTACCATGCTGTTTTGATTACTGTAGCCTTGTAGTATAGTTTGAAGTCCAGTAGTGTGATGCCTCCTGCTTTGTTCTTTCTGCTTAGAATTGACTTGGCTATGCAGGCTCTCTTTTGGTTCCATATGAAGTTTAAGGTGTTTTTTTCCAGTTCTGTGAAGAAGGTCATTGGTAGCTTGATGGGAATAGCATTGAATCTGTAAGTTACTTTGGGCAGTATGGCCATTTTCACGATGTTGACTCTTCCTAACCATGAACATGGAATGTTTCTCCATCTGTTTGTATCCTCTCTTATTTCGTTGAGCAATGGCTTGTAGTTCTCCTTGAAGAGGTCCTTTACATTCCTTGTTAGTTGTATTCCTAGGTACTTTATTCTCTTTGTAGCAATTGTGAATGGCAGTTCGTTCTTGATTTGGCTCTCTTGAAGTCTGTTACTGGTGTATAGGAATGCTTGTGATTTTTGCTCGTTGATTTTGTATCCTGAGACTTTGCTGAAGTTGTTTATCAGTTTCAGGAGATTTGGGGCTGAGATGATGGGGACTTCCAGATATGCAATCATGTCATCTGCAAATAGAGACAATTTGATTTCCTCCTTTCCAATTTGGATACCCTTTATTTCTTTTTCTTGCCTGATTGCTCTGGCAAGAACTTCCAGTACTATATTGAATAGGAGTGGTGAGAGCGGGCATCCTTGTCTAGTGCCAGATTTCAAAGGGAATGCTTCCAGTTTTTGCCCATTCAGTATGATATTGGCTGTTGGTTTGTCGTAAATAGCTTTTATTGTTTTGAGATACGTTCCGTCAATACCTAGTTTATTGAGATTAATAAAAAAGAAAAGAGAGAATAACCAAATTGATGCAATAAAAAACGATAAAGGGGATATCACCACAGATTCCACAGAAATCCAAACCATCATCAGAGATTATTACAAACAACTCTATGCACATAAACTAGTAAACCTGGAAGAAATGGATAAATTCCTGGACACCTGCATCCTCCCAAGCCTAAACCTGGAAGAAGCCGAAACCCTGAATAGACCAATAACATAGTCTGAAGTCGAGGCAGCAATAAAGAGCCTACCACCCAAAAAAAAAGCCCAGGTCCAGATGGGTTCACAGCTGAATTCTACCAGACATACAAAGAGGAGCTGATACCATTCCTTCTGAAACTATTTCAGACAATCCAAAAAGAGGGAATCCTTCCCAAATCATTTTACGAGACAAACATCATCCTGATACCAAAACCCGGCAGAGACTCAACAAGAAAAGAAAATTTCAGGCCAATATCCATGATGAACATAGATGCAAAAAACTTCAATAAAATACTGGCAAACCAATTGCAACAGCATATCAAAAAGCTCATCCACCATGATCAAGTAGGATTCATCCCGGGGATGCAAGGCTGGTTCAACATAGGCAAGTCCATAAACGTAATTCACCACATAAACAGAACCAAAGACAAAAACCACATGATTATCTCAGTTGATGCAGAGAAGGCTTTTGACAAAATTCAACAACCTTTATGCTAAAAACCCACGTGTTCTCTTAAATCAGCAAAGCCACACCCTCATGGGAAAGCCTGAGAACAAAGCTTCAGGCCCTCCCTCTGCTCTCTGGTTCCTCACGGCCTTCAGACTGCCCCACGGGCTCCAGATGCTCCCTGAACTTCTCCAGGATGTGTAAGTTGGAGATTTCTTCTGTTCCTGTGTTTTGGTGTTGCCTCCTCCTTGTGCCTTACCTGACTGACACCCCAGAGCCTGCCTTTCCTCCTGGCCAGGGCTCTCCTGGCGATGGGCTGGTTTCTGGCCTCCTTTAAAGAGAGACCTCAAGACCAAATTAGAGAGAAACCTAAATAAATAAATCACAACAGAAAGCTTGGTTGTTTATTTACAATTCATATTTATAACATAAAATGTGTTTATGCTAGATTTAGAGCACACTAGGCCTGTTCTAGCTCTAAATTGCACTGCTATCTTGTGCTATGCAGTTATTCCTCATTTTATTTTCCACTTGAAGTCATTGTATTTCCTCAGTTTATAAACACCTTGAATTCTTTAGCTGAAAAGACAGGGTAACTTGATAGGGCATCCCCCTTAGGAACCATAACCCCCAATGCAGAACAAATTAAATGTGCAAAACTGTGAGCACCATGTCCTGTGTTATTAAAGATAGAATATAATGCTGAAAGGCAAGAAAGTCTTTATGAAGAAGTTTAAAGGAGTAGAAGAATGGACAGATGAACTGGAAATGGAAAAATCAGTTTTCCTTTCCTTTAGGAGTAAGCCCCTTTGGAAACTAGCTGGTAAATGTCACAGTCCCTTTAGATAGCAAGGTTAGTGAATACTAAGACAACACTAGGATACAAGTGTTCATTATGCAAAGCACACCTGTAACATTTCATCTGGTCTCTCAGTGACCCTATAAGAAACAAGAGATATTTTCAGATGAGGAGATTGGGCTTCAGGGTGAAATTAGGAGACAGGTAAGACTCACATAGAGAGTCAGTGGTGGAACGGAGTTCAGATCCACATTCTTCCAACTTCAAGCACAGGGCATTTTCCACTAATCAGTTCACTAACCCAAGAAATCTAATTTTTCCAAACATTTAAAATGATGCTGTGGCCATTTGAGTAAAACCAGTTTTGTCCTATACTTCTGATTCCTCATTACCAGCCTACCATTGTTTATCTGATATGGGCAGCAGAATTAAGATGTAATGAAGTCTAACAGAACCCCTCATTATCTGTGTAGGTACAGTAGTAACAGAGATGGTGATATCATTTGAATGTTTGGCCCCTTCAAATCTCATGTTGAAATGTGATCCCCAGTGTTGGAGGTAGGACCTGCTGGGGATGGAGGTGTTGGCTCATCGGGCAGATCCTTCATGAGTGCCTTGGTGCCCTCCTCACGGTGATGGCTGAATTCCTGCTCCCTTCACTCACTGAGATCTGGTTGTTAAAGTGTGATACTGCCCCCGTCTCTCTCTTGCTTCCTCTCTCACTATGTTAGGTGCCAGCTCCCCTTTGCCTTCTGCCATGATTGTAAGCTCCCTGAGGTCTCACAAGAAGCAGATGCTGGTGCCATGCTTCTTGGACAGTCTGTACAACCATGAGTCTTATCACCCTCATTTCCCTATAAATTACCCAGCCTCGGGTATCCCTTTATTACAGCAATGCAAATTGGACCAATACAGATGAAGAGATAAAGTATTAATTTAGAAGATGTTTATATATATATATATATGTGTGTGTGTGTGTGTGTGTGTGTGTGTGTGTGTGTGTGTATATATATATATATATATATATATATATATATATATATATATGTTTAACATTCTCACTGAGACTGGGAGGTGTTAGAGACACATAATTGAAAACAAAATCTCCTCCCAACCAAGAAAACTTCTCCACGAAGGTAAAAGAGAAAGAAATACTTTTTTTTTTTTTTTTTTTTTGAGATGGAGTTTCACTCTTGTTACCCAGGCTGGAGTGCAATGGCGTGATCCCCGGCTCACCGCAACCTCCACCTCCTGGGTTCAGGCGATTCTCCTGCCTCAGCCTCCTGAGTAGCTGGGATTACAGGCATGCGCCACCATGCCCAGCTAATTTTTTGTATTTTTAGTAGAGACGGGATTTCACAATGTTGACCAAGATGGTCTCGATCTCTTGACCTTGTGATCCACCCATCTCAGCCTCCCAAAGTGCTGGGATTATAGGCGTCAGCCACCGCGCCCAGCCAGAAATACTATTATTACACTTTAATTTCTGGGGTACATGTGCAGAACGTGCAGGTTTGTTACATAGGTATCCACATGTCTTGGTGCTTTGCTGCATCTGATCCTCCCATCAACTACATTAGGTATTTCTCATGTTATCCCTTCCCAATCCCCCCACCCCTGCCTGTTCCTCCCCACCCCTCCCCCACCACCCACAAGCCCCAGTGTGTGATGTTCCCCTCCCTATGTCTATGTGTTCTCATTGTTCACCATCCACTTATATTTTAGAAAAAATTATTATGTTTTAAGTTCTGCAATACATGTGCAGATCATGTAGGCTTGTTCAATAGGTATACACATGCCATGGTGGTTGTTACTTCATCCATTGCCCCGTCATCTACATTAGGTATTTCTCCTAATGATATTCCTCCCCAATTCGCCCACCCCCTGCTATTTCTCCCCTAGCCCCTCAGCCCCTGGGCCCCAGTGTGTGATGTTCCCCCACCTGTGTCTGTGTGTTCTCATTATTCAACACCCACTTATGAGTGAGAACATGCAATGTTGGGTTTTCTGTTCTTGTGTCAGTTTGCTGAGAATGATGGTTTTCAGCTTCATCCATGTTCCAGTAAAGGACATGAAGTTATTTTTTATGGCTGCACAGTATTCCATGGTGTATATGTGACATATTTTCCTTGTCCAGTATATCTATGATGGGCATTTGGGTTAGTTCAAAGTCTTTGCTATTGTAAACAGTGCCACAATAAACATATGTGTACACGTGTCTTTATAATTGAAAGTGTTATAATCCTTTGGGTACATATACAATAATGGGATTCCTGGGTCCAACGATATTTCTATTTCTATATCCTGAAGGAATCACCACACTGTCTTCCACAATGGTTGAACAGTTTACACTCTCAACAGCAGTGTAAAAGCATTCCTGTTTCTCCATATTGTCTCCAGCATCTGTTGTCTCCAGATTTTTTAATGATTGCCATTCTAATTGGCATGAGATGGTATCTCAAAGTGGGTTTGATATGCATTTCTCTAGTTATCACTGATGATGAGCTTTTTTTTTTTCATGTTTGTTGGCTGCATGAATGTCTTCTTTTGAAAAGTGTCTCTTCATCTCTGTCATAAAATATTTTGCCCATTCTTTTGGTTGCCAGTTCACTCTAATGCTAATTTCTTTTGCTGTGCAGAAGTTCTTAAGTTTACTTAGATCTCATTTGTCTGTTTTGGCTTCTGTTGCCATTGCTTTTGCTGTTTTAGTCATGAAGTCCTTGCCTATGCTTATGTCCAGAATGGTATTGCCTAGGTTTTTTACGGTGTTAGGTCTTATGTTTAAATCTTGAATCCATCCAGAGTTGATTTTCATATAAGGTGCAAGGAAGGGATCCAGTTTCAGCTTTCTGTATATGGCTAGCCAGTTTTCCAACACCATTTGTTACATAGGGTATCCTTTCCCCATGGCTTGTTTTTGTCAGGTTTGTCAAAGATCAGACAGTTGTGGCTGTGTGGTGTTACTTTTGAGACCTCTGTTCTGTCCCATTGGTCTATATATCTGTTTTGGTACCAGTACCACGGTGTTTTTATTACTGTGGCCTTGTAGTACAGTTTGAAGTCAGGTAGTGTGATGTCTTCATAATTGTGTGCTTAGGATTGTCTTGGCTATGTAGGTTCTCTTTTGGTTCCGTATAAAGCTTAAGGTGTTTATTTTCCAATTCTGTGAAGAAAGTCATTGGTAGCTTATGGAGATAGCATTGAATATGTAAATTATGTTGGGCAGTATGGCCATTTTCACAATATCCATTATTCCTAACCATGAGCATGAAATGTTTTTATATCTGTTTCTGTCCTCTCTTATTTTCTTAAGCAGTGGTTTGTCCTTCTTTTTGAAGAGGTCCTTCACATGTTTTGTTAGTTGTATTTCTAGGTATTTTATTCTCTTTGTAGCAACTGTGAATGGGAGGTCACTCATGATTTGGCTCTCTGTGTGTCTGTTGCTGGTGAATAGGAATGCTCATAATTTTTGCACATTGATTTTGTATCCTGAGACTTTGCTGAAGTTGCTTATCAACTTAAGGAGATTTGGGCTGAGACAATGGGGTCTTTTAAATATACAATCATGTCATCTGCAAATAGAGACAATTTGACTTCCTCTTTTTCTAATTGAATAACCTTTATTTCTTTTAGCATGAAACCAGAGTGAGATGCACTTCTCAGGAAATCAGCTCAGCAGTTGCAAAAACAGGAAAAAAAAAACTCACCTTTTTATATAAAAAGCAGATACAACCTTTAACATACAAATTCTCAAGGTAAGCAATAACTTGTCCTCAAGGGGACTTTACAGTCCCATTTGTCACACACCTTTCATTTTAAATTTTCTTAGTAATTGGGGTAACCATCTCTGTTAGACAATTGGCTTTTCCAAAGAAAAAATATACTTCTTATGTCTTTATAAAAGGAGGTTGTCTTGCAACTTGGAGTAAGATACCTGCTGAACTTACCCTCCCAGCCTCCTACTGAACCTGAGAAATGGAGGTGTTATCTTCCTTGATAATTTTCAAAGTGATGATTCCCAGGCTTTCAGAAGAGCATCCTTGGATCTTAAAACTAATGAGACTAAGTTATCTTTTAAGAATATTTACATACATTTCAAAATGACAAAGATGTACAAGCTTTCTAAAATAAATGCCCTAAACAAAAGGTGCTTCTTTTCTTATTTTTAACATGGAGAATATATGAGTCAGTTAGTAATTATAGGCTTCCTAACAAAATACTACAGATTGGGTAACTTAAACAACAGATATTTATTTCCTCAATGTTCTTGAGGCCGAAAGTCCAAGATGAAGGTGCCAGTGGGGTTGGCTTTTGGTGAGACTGCTCTTCCTATCTTGGAGACAGTTACCTTTTCACTCCCTCCCATGTGGTCTTTTCCCCATGCACAGGGAGAGAGATCTCTTGTGTCTCTTTCTCCTCTTAGAAGAACACCAGTCTTATCATACTGAAGCCCAATCCTTGTCATCTCATCTAACCTTAATTAACTCTTTAAAGGCCCTCTCTTCCAATAAATTCACACTGGAGCGTAGGACTTCCACATACAAATTTAGTGTGGGGCACAATTCAGTCTTTTACATAAAGTTGAGCTTCTTATTTTTAGTTGGCCTTTGTCCTTATGGGGATAAGAAGCCAGGCTGTGTCCTTCTCATCATGGGGCATGTATTAGAAGAAGAGATGATGAAAAGCAAGTATATTTATCACTTGCAAGTAATAATCAAGGAAAGAAACAGTGATGAGTGAAGGCGTGAGCTCCTGGTTAGCCAGGCAGTAAATCAAGCATTCCTGATGACTTGGAAAGAATGGAGCTAGAAAAACCAATTCATGGAAGCAGAATCATCTAGATAGTCAGTGATATAACTAAGTTGTATGTACTATTTAGGCCATCAATCAATAATTTATCAACATTCCACTTACATATTAACTCATTTGTTTAAGCACTCAACATTTAATCACCCCTAGATTCATTGTACACATCAGTATGGCTGAAAACTACCCAGATAATTTTTTCCTTCCTGCAATCACTTACTACCACTGTAGATTTTATGAAACTATTAATTAGGTTTGAACTTAGATTTCAGTTTCAACTGTTGTCATGTTGATTTTACACAAAGAGTTATGAGGTGACATGACAGAATTCTCTTCCTACCAGTACAGTTCACAAAACCCATGAAACATTTATATGGCTTGAAGCATCATATGTGCTCAGTTTATGGTGAGAAAACAGTTATCTGCATTTCTTCCCAGTTTAAAAAACAACCATCAACTAATTGAAAAAGCATAACTCACTCAAAATAACTGAAAGACGGTCTGGATAAATTTACAAGATTATGTACATCCACAGATAGATAGTAAACTTACATCGAAAGAGTTTGGGATGAGTCTTCACTCATGAAGTACTGAGTTTCAGAACTCAGTACTTCACTCTTCTCAATTTATGGCCATTCTGTTGGTAGGGTGGATTTTCATCACTGGAAGCAGATGTTACACTGCTCCTCCCCTCAGGCAATCTGGCTTAGAGGAAGGCAAGTGAAGGCCAGATGAGACTGAGCCTGCACCCAGCTCCCCATGCCCATCCAACCCTCTGATTCTCTACCCTGTGCATCTTGAAGTCAAGTTAGGTATATTTTAGTGACTGAGTCATATTTTAAAGAGGTGAAAGAGATGATGATTCATTGTGCATTTGTTAAACCAAGTTTCAGACATGATTAATGTGGGCCCTGGACACCAAGCATGGGTGAATCATTTTAGTCTCAGGAAGACAGGTTTTGTACTGTATTCTGTATTAGGCAGAATGAGAAAGTAGAGAGATTGGAGAGTCCTAGATAAGCTGATAGAGAATGGGTAGGACCCCACTGGCACCTTCTCACCCTTCTCCTGACCAGCAGACTGCTGGTTAACCCCGACTTTGGTCTCACCTAGCTTCCCACATGGTTCATCAGTAGCAGTGGGGCACAATGCATTATCTGCTGAAACACAAAGAAAACACTGATGCATTTTACATTTATTTCCTCAAGTCAATTGAGTTTTTCCCCTAAAATACGGTCACATTATTACTTTAAATCTTGGCTTTGCCACATATTATGTGTAACATTGAGTAAGTAATTTAACTTTTCTACGTCTCATTCCCTCATCTGTAAAAGGAGGTTGACAATAGTGTCCCCTGAGGGTGGTTGGTGAGAATATTAAATAAATCAATATATGTAAACCTCCTAGAATGATGCCTAGTGCATAACAAATACTTCATAAGAAGATTCTTTATTTTATTTTATTTTCCACAAATTATTGGGGTACAGGTGGTATTTGGTTACATGAGTAAATTCTTTAGTAATGTGTGAGATCCTAGTGCACCCATCACCTGAGCAGTATACACGGCATTGTATTTGTTGCTTTTGTCCCTTGTGCCTCCCCCCCTCCACCAAGTCACCAAAGTCCACTGTGTCATTCTTAAGCCTTTGTGTACTCACAGCTTAGTTCCCGCATATCAGTAAGAACATACAATATTTGGTTTTCCATTCTTGAGTCGCTTCACTTAGAATAAGTCACCAATCTCATCTAGGTTACAGCAAATGCTGCTAATTTATTCCTTTTTTGGCTGAGTAGTATTCCATCATGTATATGTATGCCAGTTTCTTTATCCACTCATTTATTGATGGGTATTTGGGTTGTTCCCATGATTTTGCAGTTGTGAATTGTGTTGCTATAAACATGCATGTGTAAGTATCTTTTTTCAAATAATGACTTTTTTTCTGAGTAGATATTCAGTAGTGGTATTGCTTGATCAAATGGTAATTCTACTTTTAGTTCTTTAAGGAACTCCACCCTGTTTTCCGTAGTGGCTGTACTAGTTTACATTTCTTCTAGCAGTGTAGAAGTGTTCCCTAATTGCCGCAACCATGCCAACATCTACTGTTGTTGTTGTTGTTGTTGTTTTTAAATTCTTTGATTATGGCCATTCTTGCAGGAGTAAAGTGGTATTGCATTGTTGTTTTGATTTACATTTCCCACATCATTAGTGATGTTGAGCATTTTTAAAATTGTTTGCTAGCCATTTGTATGTCTTCTTTGGAGAATTGTCTATTCATGTCTTAGCCCACTTTTAGATGGGGTTGGTTGATTTTTTCTTACTGATTTGTTTGAGTTTGTTGTAGATTCTGGATATGAGTCCTTTGTCAGAAGTATATATTGTGAACATTTTCTCTCACTCTGTGAGTTAACTGTTTATTCTGCTGACTGTTATTTTTGCCATGCAAAAGCTCTTTAGTTATCTCCCAGCTATTTATCTTTGTTTATATTGCAATTGCTTTTGGGTTTTTAGTCATAAAATCTTTGCCTAAGCCAATGCCTAAAAGGGTTTTTCCAGTGTTATCTTCTGGAATTTTTATAGTTTCAGGTCTTAGGTTTAAGTCTTTAATCTGTCCTGAGTTGATTTTTGTATAAGGTGAGAGATGAGGATTCAGCTTTATTCTCCTACATGTGGCTGGCCAGTTATCCCAGCACCATTTGTTGAAAAGGGTGTCCTTTCTCCACTTTACGTTTTTGCTTGCTTTACTGAAGATCAGTTGGCTGTAAGTATTTGGGTTTATTTCTGGATTTTCTATTCTGTTCCCATTGATCTATGTGCCTGTTTTTATACCAGTACCATCTGTTTTGGTGACCATGGCCTTATAGTTTGAAATCAGAAAGTGTGATGCCTGCAGATTTGTTCCTTTTACTTAGTCATGCTTTGGCTATGTTAGCTCTTGTTTGTTTCCATATGAATTTTAGAACTGCTTTTGTTGAACTCCCGACCTCAGGTGATCCACCCGCCTTGGCCTCCAAAGTGCTCAGATTACAGGCATGAGCCACCACGCCTGGCCTTAGAACTATTTTTCTAACTCTGTGAAGAATGATGGTAAAATTTTGATAGGAATTGCATCGTGTTTGTACATTGCATGTATTTGTACATTGCAGTATGCTCATTTTTACAATATTGATTCTACCCATCCAGGACCACGTGATGTGTTTTCATTTGTTTGTTTCATCTATGTTTTCTTTCATCAGTGTTATGTAGTTTTCCTACTAGAGGTCTGTCCACCCTTTTGTTAGATATATTCCTAAGTATTTTTTTTTATTCTTCTTCTTTTTTGGCAGCAATTGTGAAAGGGTTTGAGTTCTTGATTTGGTTCTCCATCTTGTCACTGTTGGTGTATAGAAGAGGTGATTTGTGTACATTAATCTTGTATTGGGAAATTTGCTAAATTCTTTTATCAGTTCTATGAGCTTTCTGGAGGAGTCCTTTGGGTTTTCAAGGTAGATGATCATATTGTTAGCAAACAGAGTAAGTTTGACTTCCTCTTTACCTGTTTGGATGCCCTTTATTTCTTTCACTTGTCTGATTGCCCTGGCTAGGATTTCCAGTACTATCTAGAAGAGGAATGGTGAGAGTGGCCATCCATGTCTTGTTTCCATTCTCAAGGGGAATGCTTTCAACTTTTCCCCATTGAGTATTATGTTGGCTGTGGGTATGGCATAGATGGCCTTTATTAAATTAAGGTATGTCCCTGTGTACTGATTTTGCTGAGGGTTTTAATCAGAAAATGATGCTGGATTTTGTTAAATGCTTTTTCTGCATCTATTGAGATGATCATGTAATATTTGTCTTTAATTCTGTTAATGTGGTACAGCACATTTATTGACTTGCTTGTGTTACCCCATCCCTGCATCCCTGGTATGAGTCACTTGATCATGGTAGATTATCTGTTTGATATGTTGTTTGATTTGCTTAGCAAGTATTTTATTAAGAATTTTAGCATGTATCTTTATCAAGGACATTGCTCTGTAGTTTTCTTTTTAGTTGTGTCCTTTCCTGGTTTTGGTAATAGGGTGATGCTGGCTTCATAGAATGAATTAAGGAGGGTTCCTTCTTTCTCTGTCTTGTGGAATAGTGTCAAAAGGATTGCTGCCAATTCTTCTTTGAATATCTGTTAGGATTCTGTGGTGAATCACTTCTTTTTATTGTTGGTAATTTTTAAATTACCATTTCAGTCTTGCTACTTGTTATTAGTTTGTTTGGGGCATCTAATTCTTTCTGATTGAAGCTAAGATGGCTGTATTTTTCCAGGAATTCATCCATCTCTTCTAGCTTTTCTAGTTTATTTCTGTCAAGGTGTTCATAGTAGCCTTGAGTGATCTTTAGTGTTTCAGTAGTGTGAGTTGTGATATCTTCTGTTGTGCTTCTCAGTGAGGTTATTGGGATGTTTCTCTCTTCTCTTGGGTAATTTTGCTAATGGCGTATCAATTTTATTTATCTTTTCAAAGAACCAGCTTTTTGTTTCATTTATCTTTTGTGTTTTTGTTTGTTTGTTTCCATTACATTTAGTCTGGTGTTGGCTATTTCCTTTCTTCTGGGTTTGGGTTTGGTTTGTTATGTTTTTCCTCTCATTCCTTGAGGCACGACCTTAGATTGTCTGTTTGTGCTCTTTCAGACTTTTTGACGTAGGTGTTAAGGGCTATGAAGTTTTCTCTTAGCACCTCCTTAGTTGTAGCTCAGAGGTTTTGATAGGTTGTGTAATTTAAATACGTCATTGAGTTTGATAAATTTTTACATTTCTATCTCAATTTGCTTTTGGACCCAGTGCTCTTTCAGGAGCAGGTTATTTAATTTCCATGTATTTGTGTGGTGTTGAAGGTTCCTTTTGGAGTTTATTTCCAGTTTTATTCCACTGTTGGTATGATAGAGTGCTTGATATAATTTCAGTTGTCTGAAACTTCCTGAGGGTCGTTTTATGGCCTATCATATGGTCTATACTGGAGAAAGTTCCATGCATTGTTGAATAGAATGTGTATTCTGTGGTTGTTGGATGAAGCGTTCTGTATATATCTGTTAAGTCTTTTTATTCCAAGGTATAGTTTAAATCCATTGTATCTTTCTTGACTTTCTGTCTTGATGACCTGTCTAGTTCTGTCAGTGGAGTATTGAAGTCCCCCACTATTATGGTGTTGCTGTCTACCTCATTTCTTAGGTCCCTTAGTAATTGTTTTATAAATTTGGGAACAAGGTCTTTTACCATTATGTAATATCTCTCTGTCTGTTTTAACTGCTGTTGCTTTAAAGTTTGTTTTGTCTGATCTAAGAACAATTATCCCTGCTCAGTTTGGTGTCCTTTTATATGAAATGCCTTTTTCCAGCCTTTTACTTTAAGTTTCTGTGAGTCCTTATGTGTTAGGCAAGACTCCTGAAGGCAGTAGATGGTTGGTTGGTGAGTTCTTACCCATTTTGCAACTCTGTATCTTTTAAGTAGAGCATTTAGGCCATTTACATTCGATGTTAGTATTGAAATGTGAGGTATCATTGCAGTCATCATGCTCTTTGTTGCCTGCATACTTTGTGTTGTTTTGTTTTGTTTTGTTTTTGCTTTTTACCTTGTATTTTTGTTTTATTGGTTTTGTGTGATTTATGCGTTAAAGAGATTCTGTTTGCATGTGATTCCAGCATTTTGTTTCAAGATTTAGAGCTCCTTTTATAGCGGTTCTTGTAGTGGTGGTTTGGTAATGATGAATTCTGTCAGTGTGTGTTTGTCTGAAAATGACTGTATCTTTCCTTCTTGAATAATGCTTAGTTTCACTGGATGCAAAATTCTTGGCTGCTAACTGTTTTGTTTGAGGAGGCTGAAGATAGGGCACCAATCCCTTCTAACTTGTAGGGTTTATGCAGGTAAATCTGCTTTTAATCGGGTAAGTTTTGTTTTACAGGTTACCTGGTGCTTCTGTCTCACAGCTCTTAAGAGTCTTTTTTTCCTCTTAACTTTGGATATTTTGATGGCAATATGCCTAGGCAAAGACCTTTTTGTGATGAATTTCCCAGGTCTTCTTCATGCTTCTTGTATTTGCATGCCTAGGTCTCTATCTAGGCCAGGAAAGTTTTCCTCAGTTATTTCCCTAAATATGTTTTCCAAACTTTTAGAATTTTCTTCTTCCTCAGGAATACCAATTATTCTTAGGTTTAGTCATTTAACATAATCCCATAATTTGTGGAGGCTTTGTTCATAATTTCTTATTTTTTCTTTGTCTTTGTTGGTTTGGGTTAATTCAAAGTCCTTATCTTTGAGCTCTGAATTTCTCTCTTCTACTTGTTCAATTCTATGGCTGAGACTTTCCAGAGCATTTTACATTTCTAAAAGTATGAACAAAGTTTCCTGAATTTTGGATTTTTTTTTCTTTAAGCTGTCTGTTTCCTTTAATATTTCTCCATTCACTTTTTTTTTTTTTTTTTTTTTTTTTTTGAGACGGAGTTTCGCTCTTGTTACCCAGGCTGGAGTGCAATGGCATGATCTCGGCTCACCACAACCTCCGCCTCCTGGGTTCAGGCAATTCTCCTGCCTCAGCCTCCTGAGTAGCTGGGATTATAGGCATGCACCACCATGCCCAGCTAATTTTTGTATTTTTAGTAGAGACGGGGTTTCACCATGTTGACCAGGATGGTCTCGATCTGTTGACCTCGTGATCCACCCGCCTCGGCCTCCCAAAGTGCTGGGATTATGGGCTTGAGCCACTGCGCCCGGCTCCATTCACTTCTAATATCATTTTTTGGATTTTTTTCCCCACCCCCACAGGGCTTTGCCTTTTTCTGGTCCCTCCCTGAGTAGCTTAACTAACCTCCTGAATTTTTTTTCAGGGGAATCAGGGATGTCTTCTTGGGTTGAATCCATTGCTGGTGAACTAGTGTGATTTTTGTGGGGTGTTGACACGCCTTGTTTTACCATGTTACCAGGGTTGGTTTTCTGGTTCTTTCTCATTGGTCTAGGCTGTGTTAGAGGCAAGGTCTAGGGCTGAAGGCTGTTCTGATTTTTTGTCCCATGGGGTGCTCCCGTGGGGTAGTATTCTCCCCGTTCTCCTGTGGATGTGGCTTCCTGTAAGCTGACTGCAGTGATTGTTGTCTCTTCTGGATCCAGCCACCCAGTGAGTCTACCTGGTTCTGGGCTGGTACTGGGGATTGTTTGCACAGAGTCCTGTGATGTGAACCATCTATGGATCTCTCAGCTGTGGATACCAGTGCCTGTTCCGGAGGAGGTGGCGTAGGGTGCAGCGAACCCATGAGGGTTCTAAACTTTGTTGATTTAGAGGTCTATTTTTGTGCTGATTGGCCTCCTGCCAGGAGGTGGCACATCCCAGAAAGCATCAGCTGCAGTAGTGTGGAGAGAAACCATTGGTGGGTGGGGCCTTAGAACTCCCAAGATTATATGCCCTTTGTCTTTCCCTACCAGGGTGGGTAGGGAAGGACCATCATGTAGGGCAGGGCTAGGTGTGTGTGAGCTCAGACTCTCCTTGGGCAGGTCTTGCTATGGTTGCTGTGGTGGGTGGGGATGAGACTCCCAGGTCACTGGCATTGTATACCTAGGATTATGGCTGCCTCTGCTGGGTCTTGCAGGTTTTCAGGGAAGTGGGGGAAAGCTGGCAATCACAGGTCTCACCCAGCTCCCAGGAAACCTGAAGGGCCAGTCTCACTCCCACCATCCCCCTGCAGCATCCCCGAGTCTGTTTCCAGGTGAATGACGAATATGGCTGGGAAACTTGCCAGAGGGTTTCCTTCTTTCAGCTTCAGCTTCTCCATTGGGAACGTGTTCCACTTCCACAGCTGGGTCTTTCATAGTATTGGGGTGTCTCTGGGGTCCTGAGGAAGGAGTCTGTTTTCTTCAGAGGGTCTGTCAGTCATCTCAGTATTGCTGGTTTGTTCTTGGAGTCAATCCGGAGCTAAAATTCACAGTGGAAGCCTCCACATGCTGCTCTGACTGGAGCTGCCACCTACTCCTGCCTCTCGTCTGCCTTGATCCATAAGTAGATTCCTAATTATGGAATTTGTGATTATTTTAAGTTATTTAAGGCAATTGTGTTCAGATCTTATTTTGCCACTAAAACTGCCTTGGAAATACATTCTCTACCACTCATGCTAAGAGTGGTTATAGTGACGCAGTTGCATAACAGTTTCTCCAGAAATAATTCAGAATTCTCAGACAGTTTTTATTTGTCATTCTTTGGTTTATTTGGACAGATTCTGTTTTCCCATGAATTATACTTGACCTTATACAGAAATGTAACCAAATAATGGAAAAGTAATTTTCTATTCATTATACTAGTTATTTAATCTCTTAAATGATTATATAAAATAAATTTCTTCAGAGCGTAAGAAATAGTACATATAAAAATGCCTTTAAGAACTTGAAAAAAAAAGTTTTCAAGAGGAGTTTTGGTTGTCTGCTTTAGCTTGGTTTGTTTTTACTAAGCTCATTGGTAATTTCTGTCCAACACCCAGCATGACTGAGTCTAGTTGAGTTGGACAGGGTGTGTGTACTGAGTGAAGGTTAAAATCAAAAATACATGTTGAATTCCATCTCAGAGGTTATATTTACCACAAAGTTGTATATTTTTCATGGCATATAATATGCCTGTCCCAAGTGTGGGTATTCTTTCTACCAAAAGCACTACATTAAAAAGGATCATTTCTATATCCCATGCCAAACATGCCTCCCTGTGAATTTTAGATAACTCATTTCCCACAAGGGAGGTGGCTATGGAGGCCAGCTTTGTTGTTGTTAGTTTCATGGGATTTTCTTCCAGGAACTGGAATATAAAGAGTATGGCCATGATGTGAACTTAAATGATGATAAGTCCCAGGCTTGCTTTGAGGAGTTACCACTGATATGCATATGCACACACCCACGTGCAACAAAAACTTCAGAGGCCGAATGACAGCACCACCAGCTTTATGTATGACCCTGATTGGAGGCACTGCACAGGTGTGAGAACTGGGGATATTGTTTGGATGTTTTATCTTTTCCGACTCTCATGATGACATGTGATTCACCCAGTGTTGGAGGTGCGGTCTAGCGGGAGGTGTTTGTGTTATGGGAGCAGATCTCTCATGAATGGCTTGATACCCTCCCCATGGAAATGAGTGATTTATTGCTCTATTAGTTTAGCTGGTTAAGAGTCTGGGACCTCCCTCTTCTCTTGCAATGTGAAATACCGGCTTCCCCTTTGCCTTCCACTATGAATAAAAGCTCCCAGAGGTCTGACCACTAGTTGAGCAGGTGGTGGTGCCATGCTTGTATTGCCTGCAAAACTGTGAGCCAAAGAAACCTCTTTTCTGAATAAGTTTCCCAGTCTCAGATATTCCTTTACAGCAATACAAAATGGACTAACACAACTGGGAAGTCCCATCCTTGGGAAGAGCTGTCCCTAATCTTTTTGACAACAGAGACTGGTTTCCATCTTGGGCAGCTTTATCCCAAAACCAGTTGGGATGGTTTTTGGATGAAACTGTTCTACCTCAGATCATCAGGCAATAGTTAGGTTCTCATAAGGAGTGCACAAGCTAGATCCCTCACATGTGCAGTTGACAACAGAGTTTATGCTCCTGTCAGAATCTAATGCTGGCTGATGTAACAGGAGGCAGGTCTCAGGTGGTAATGCTCACTTGCCTGCTACTTACCTCCTGCTGTACAGCCCAGTTCCTAGCAGGCCGCAGGCCAGTCTCAGTCCACGGCCTGGGGGTTAGGGACCCCTGCTCAGGAAGGTAAGAGCCAAAGGCAATTGTAGTGCCAGCAAAGAATTCTACCAGGTGCATTAGGAGATGGCTTAACACCTTTGGAATCCAGGGTCTTCTGATAGAAGGACATTCTACTGAACCTGCAGGTCAAAGTTTCTGTGCATGTAAGGGGCTTATTTTAGGTAGCCCAATGGGCATGGAGAATTGTCTCTGAGATGCTGCAGAAGAGGCAAGAGAGTCACCCCTGTGTAACACATAAGAATTAGAATAAAGAATTGAATTTTGATCTTTTTCATGGACTGGTAATCTACACGACATATACTAAGAATGTAAAATATTTGAGTAAATTAATTAGTAAATACTGTATTAATGTAAGAGTTGAGACTACTAACATTAATGATAATTTTGGGTGTTAAAAAGCAAATATGTATGTATTTTATTCTGAGGGTCTAAAAATACGTTATGTCCAGCTAATAATGTAAAAGATTTTCCAATTCTACCTAATTTTGATGGAGGACAATAATGACTTTTTTTTTTCCCCAAAACGGAGGCATTAAATGTGTTCCAGGAATACAGACTTTGTCTTAATATTTTACCAATGAAATAATAGTTTGGGCTACCTAATAAAAGAATATGATGCCTTTTTTTAAAGATGTTTATGTAATAGAGGGGAGTCTAGCTTTAAGACAGGTCAAATTTGTCCATGAATATTTTATAAGACTCCTAGAATGAGTGGAAGATTTTAACCTCTAAGGTCCTTTTGTAATTCTAAAATTCTATGATATTGAAGTGGGATTTAAAAATTGAGTGAAAAGCTGTTCGTGTACAGGGAGAGTTTGAAGCTCTCCAGAGGCACATCCAGGCACAGCACATATGATTTGGGTGGATTAAAGTTCTGTTGAATCAACCTGAAGGAAGCAA
This sequence comes from Saimiri boliviensis, assembly GCF_048565385.1. Taxonomy (NCBI): domain Eukaryota; kingdom Metazoa; phylum Chordata; class Mammalia; order Primates; family Cebidae; genus Saimiri; species Saimiri boliviensis. Next base: position 26,007,117 of record NC_133463.1, read on the forward strand.
CACTAGTAAGGGTTGAAGTTTTCTCAAAAGAATTCAATTGATATTGATTGAGTTCAAGCACTGTGAAGTTTAAGTTGTAAAAACTGAGTCAATTTCTATTAATTTGATGTCATAACTTTTACTAAGCATTCTAAATTTTCTATCTTTTTTAAAAGAAAACCTGGGCTCTTTCCATGTCAGAAAATAGTTTAAGCAAAAAGATTAAGCTCTGAGTGTTTATATGGAAACATTCATGCACTTGTTGTCTAGCCGGCACTCAGGAAATGTTAGCTGTATTGTACTGAGGCACAAACATGTATTTGACAAGAGTTTGCTTTCCTTCAATCACTGCAGGAGTATTTGTTTTGTTTATTTCTCTACCCTGGGAACCTGGTGCTCAACAAGTATTAAATGGAAAATCGGCAATTGTGCTGTGGTAAAATATAATAATATAGTAAAATGCTATTCTAATCATATTCTACTTTCCCCACCAAATTTCCCATAATCATACATTTCAGTAATAGCTCACTTTACTTTAGCAAATATGTTCATATTCATGACAGCATCTGGTCACACCTATATAGGTAGATAAGTATTATTCTCATCTTACCAATGGGGGAAAAACAGAGGTTCAGGGAGATTAAATAATCCCATTAGTGACTAGGATACACATCTCTGCTTCAAGATTCCTTGTTCAGAACATTTCTAATAAACATGAGGGTTTAGGCCGGCTTCAGAGGTACAGATCAAGAAATGAGAAAGGCTGAACAATTTCTTCTCCATTTGATGACATTTTGCTTGCTTTTGCTTTGACTTTTTGTCTTCTATAAACCTGCAGTGTAATCTCTATTTCTTCAGTATCTACTTGAAATCATTGTTACATTTTTATGTTATTTGTGGATAAAAATTGTAAGAACTATTTTTTTCACTCCAGTAAGACTATCCAACTTTCTAAATGTAAGATTTTTCCAAAGACACTTGTGCATGATGGATCTAGGGCAGGGGGAGGAGAGTCAAAGTGATTGTTTCTATAGTAGTAAAATGTTCCAACGAATTGAAACACATCGTTGTCTACATGGTTTTTGAAATTTCCTTTAAGAAGCTTGCTTCAGTGGTTAGCTGTGCAGTGAAAAATCCTTCCCCATATATAAACAAATTTTCTCTGGGTCTGTGTGAAGCCTATTACATCATATATTTCTGGTCTGTATGGCAATGAAGGACATCTGCTTCTTTGCTTCTTGAGTAGTACTTAGAACATTAAAAAATTGCATTCTCCTCACTCGTCTTTCCTCCGACCTCTTCCAAAGAATTGAAATTAAACTTGAAGAGAATAGTAATTACCTAGGCCACTTACATTAAAGACATTAGGAAGATTAACCTCTTCTCTTGCTTTTGTAGTAATTGTTTTAAGTACTTTGTTTTTTTAGGAAGAAATTTTTTAGGTCTAAAATAGCAGGTATATGACCATTTATTAACCTCTTATTCAACCAGGTGATTTGGAACAAAGAGAACAATGGACACCATTCTTTTACTCTAGGATAGTTTATGATCTAATTTGGCAGAACACAATAAATAAGTGTGGTACAGTGAGAGAGTCATTTCATGGTAACACATATTTGTGTGAGAACGTGGCAGGTCCGGGACTGTTTTTTGATCTTACCAAAGTGAGACCTCTCTAAATTCTGCAAGAATAGTGTTGTTATCTAGGGGACACTGTGTAGAAAAGGTGTATCTAGGGAGGGATTTTAATGGAGGCATATGATTTAGGGATTAGAGGATTTTTCCATGAACATTAAAAGGTGTCACCAAAGGCAAAGATGTATGAATGAGCAACCTGTATTCAGAGTATAGGGAAGTGGGCCAGATAAGCTGAAGTCGAAGGTCCAATTTGAGAACAAGATGAACTCAGCTAGCTTATGTTAGATTATAGGGGGCCTTCGAGATTCCTTTGCCCCTGTGGTACTGTCCTATTGCTAAATGCACAATAATTGTCAGATTTTAATATTCACTGTAACTCACTTTTTTGTACCTTATTTTTCAGATATTTATTGATCAATAACATGTCTGAATTATGGATTATTCTCACAAATCAGTGTTTGGTTTCTATCTTTTCTATAAAAAATGTGTTTTACCTTTGAAAACAAGTCTTTTTTGCTCTCATTGATTCCTTTATTTTGTTTATTTATTTTATTGTACTTTAAGTTCTGGGATACACGTACAGATCTTGCAGGATTGTTGTAAAGGTACACACGTGCCATGGTGGTTTGCTGCCCCCATCACCCACATCAGGCATTTCTCCCAATGTTATGCCTACCCAGCCTCCCCACTCCCTGCTGTCCCTCCCTTAACTCTGCACCCCCCAACAGAACCCAGTGTGTGATGTTTCCCTCCTGTGCCCATGTGTGCTTATTGTTCATCACCCTCCTGTGAGTGAGAACATGTGGTGTTTGGTTTTCTGTTCTTGTGTCAGCTTGCTGAGAATGATGGTTTCCAGATTCATCCACGAACATATGTGTGCATGGGTATTTATAATAGAATGATTTATAATCCTTTGGGCATATACTCAATAATGGGATGGCTGGGTCAAAATGAATTTCTATTTCTAGATCCTTTAGGAATCGCCATACTGTTTTCCACAATGGTTAAACTAATTTACACTCCCACCAACAGTGTAAAAGTGTTCCTATTTCTCCACATCCTCTCCAGGATCTGTTGTCTCCAGATTTCTTAATGATCACCATTCTAACTGGCCTGAAATGGTATCTCAGTGTAGTTTTGATTTGCATTTCTCTAATGACCAGAGATGATGACCATTTTTTCATATATTTATTAGTCTCGTCTATGTCTTCTTTTGAAAAGTGTCTGCTTATATCCTTTGTCCACCTTTGAATAGGTTCATTTTTTCTTGTAAACCTGTTTTAGTTCTTTGTAGATTCTGGATAGCAGTCCTTTGTCAGATGGGTAGGTTGCAAAATTCCTTTCCCATTCTGTTGGTTGCCAGTTCACCCTAGTGATTGTTTCTTTTGCTATGCAGAAACTCTTCAGTTTAATTAGATCCCATTTGTCTATTTTGGCTTTTGTTGCCAGTGATTTTGGTGTTTTAGTCATGAAGTCCTGGCCTGTGCCTATGACCTAGGCTTTCTTCTAGGGTTTTTATGGTGTTAGGTCTTATGTTTAAATCTTTGATCTAACTAAAGTTAATTTTTGTATAAGGTGTAAGGAAGGGGTCCAGTTTCAGTTTTCTGCGCATGGCTAGCCAGTTTGCCCAACACCATTCATTAAACATGGAATCCTTTCCCCACTGCCTGTTTTTCTCAAGTTCGTTAAAGATCAGATGGTTGTAGATGTGTGGAATTAATTCTGAGGTCTTGGTTCTGTTCCATTGGTCTATGTCTCATTTTTGGTACAAGTACCATGCCGTTTTGATTACTGTAGCTTTGAGAATGGTTTGAAGTGAGGTAGCGTGATGCTTCCAGCTTTGTTTATTTTGCTTAGGATTGTCGTTTTGTGGGCTCTTTTTTTTTTGTTCCATATGAAGTTTAAAGTTTTTTTTTTTTTTTTTCTAGTTCTGTGAAGAAGGTCAGTGGTAGCTTGATGGGGATAGCACTGAATCTATAAATTACTTTGGAAAGTAGGGCCATTTTAACGATACCGATTTTTCCTGACCATAAGCATGGAATGTTTTTCCATCTGTTTGTGTCCTCTCTTATTTCCTTGAGTAGTTGTTTGTAATCTCCCTTGAAGAGGTCCTTCACAGCCTTTGTTAGTTGTATTCCTAGGCATTTTATTTTCTTTGTGGCAATCGTAAATGGGAATTTACTCATTATTTGGCTCTCTGTTTGTCTTTTACTGGTGTATAGGAATGCTTGTGATTTTTGTACATCGATTTTGTATTGTGAGACTTTGCTGAAGTTGCTTATCAGCTAAAGGAGATTTTGGGCTGAGACAATGGGATCTTCTAAATATACAATCATGTCATCTGCAAATAGAGACAATTTAACTTCTTTTTTTCCTAATTGAATATCCTATATGTCGTTTTCTTGCCCGATTGCTCTAGCTAGAACTTCCAATACTATGTTGAATAGAAAGGGTGAGATAGAGCACCTTTGTCTAGTGCCAGTTTTCTTCTTTTTTTTAAATTTATTTTATTTTTATTTTTTTAATTGCATTTTAGGTTTTGGGGTACATGTGAAGAACATGCAAGATTGTTGCATAGGTACACACATGGCAGTGTGGTTTTCTGCCTTCCGTCCCCTCGCCTGTATCTGTCATTTCTCCCCATGTTATCTCTTCCCACCTTCCCACCCTCCCGTCCCTCCCCCATTTTCCACCAATGGACCCCAGTGTGTGGTGCTCCCTTCCCTGTGTCCATGTGTTCTCGTTGTTCAACACCCGCCTATGAGTGAGAATATGAGGTGTTTGATTTCTGCTCTTGTGTCAGTTTGCTGAGAATGATGGTTTCCAGGTTCATCCATGTCCCTACAAAGGACGTGAACTCATCATTTTTGATGACTGCGTAATATTCCATGGTGTATATGTACCAGATTTTCCCTATCCAGTCTATCATCGTTGGGCATTTGGGTTGGTTCCAGGTCTTTGCTATTGTAAACAGTGCTGCAATGAACATTCGTGTGCACGTGTCCTTATAGTAGAATAATTTATAATCCTTTGAGTATATACCCAGTAATGGGATTGCTGGGTCAAATGAGATTTCCATCTTTAGGTCCTTGAGGAATCGCCACACTGTCTTCCACAGTGGTTGAATTAATTTACATTCCCACCAACAGTGTAAAATTGTTCCTATTTCTCCACATCCTCTCCAGTATCTGTTCTTTCCAGACTTTTTAATGATCGCCATTCTAACTGGTGTGAGATGGTATCTCAATGTGGTTTTGATTTGCATTTCTCTAATGACCAGTGATGATGAGCATTTTTTCATATGTTTGTTGGCCTCCTGTATGTCTTCTTTTGTAAAGTATCTGTTCATATCCTTTGCCCATTTTTGAATGGGCTTCTTTGTTTTTTTCTTGTAGATCTGTTTTAGTTCTTTGTAGATTCTGGATATCAGCCCCTTGTCAGATGGGTAGACTGCAAAAATTTTTTGCCCATTCTGTTGGTTGCCGATTCACTCTACTGACTGTTTCTTTTGCCATGCAGAAGCTGTGGAGTTTGATTAGGTCCCATTTGTCTATTTTGGCTTTTGTTGCCATTGCTTTGGGTGTTTTGGTCATGAAGTCCTTGCCTACGCCTATGTCCTGAATGGTTTTGCCTAGATTTTCTTCTAAGGTTTTTATGGTGTTAGGTCTGATGTTTAAGTCTTTAATCCATCTGGAGTTAATTTTGGTGTAAGGTGTCAGGAAGGAGTCCTGTTTCTGCTTTCTGCACATGGCTAGCCAGTTTTCCCAACACCATTTATTAAACAGGGAATCCTTTCCCCATTGCTTGTTTTCGTCAGGATTGTCAAAGATCAGATGGTTGTGGGTATGTTGTATTTCCTGTGAGGCCTCTGTTCTGTTCCATTGGTCTATATCTCTGTTTTGGTACCAGTACCATGCTGTTTTGATTACTGTAGCCTTGTAGTATAGTTTGAAGTCCGGTAGTGTGATGCCTCCCGCTTTGTTCTTTTTGCTTAGAATTGACTTGGCTATGCGGGCTCTCTTTTGGTTCCATATGAAGTTTAAGGTGTTTTTTTCCAATTCCGTGAAGAAGGTCATTGGTAGCTTGATGGGAATAGCATTGAATCTGTAAATTACTTTGGGCAGTATGGCCATTTTCATGATGTTGATTCTTCCTAACCATGAACATGGAATGTTTCTCCATCTGTTTGTGTCCTCTTTTATTTCGTTGAGCAGTGGCTTGTAGTTCTCCTTGAAGAGGTCCTTTACGTTCCTTGTTAGTTGTACTCCTAGGTATTTTATTCTCTTTGTAGCAGTTGTGAATGGCAGTTCGTTCTTGATTTGGCTCTCTTTAAGTCTGTTACTGGTGTATAGGAATGCTTGAGATTTTTGCACATTGATTTTGTATCCTGAGACTTTGCTGAAGTTGTTTCAGGAGATTTTGGGCTGAGATGATGGGGTCTCCTAGGTATACAATCGTGTCATCTGCAAATAGAGACAATTTTATTTCCTTTCCAATTTGGATACCCTTTATTTCTTTTTCTTCCCTGATTGCTCTGGCTAGAACTTCCAGTACTATATTGAATAGGAGTGGTGAGAGAGGGCATCCTTGTCTAGTGCCAGATTTCAAAGGGAATGCTTCCAGTTTTTGCCCATTCAGTATGATATTGGCTGTTGGTTTGTCGTAAATAGCTTTTATTGTTTTGAGATACGTTCCATCGATACCTAGTTTATTGAGGGTTTTTTAGCATAAAGCACTGTTGAATTTTGTCAAAGGCCTTCTCTGCATCAATTGAGATAATCATGTGGTTTTTGTCTTTGGTTCTGTTTATGTGGTGAATTACGTTTATGGACTTGCGTATGTTGAACCAGACTTGCATCCCCAGGATGAATCCTACTTGATCATGGTGGATGAGCTTTTTGATATGCTGCTGCAATCGGTTTGCCAGTATTTTATTGAAGATTTTTGCATCTATGTTCATCATGGATATTGGCCTGAAATTTTCTTCTCTTGTTGAGTCTCTGCCGGGTTTTGGTATCAGGATGATGTTTGTCTCATAAAATGATTTGGGAAGGATTCCCTCTTTTTGGATTGTCTGAAATAGTTTCAGAAGGAATGGTAGCAGTTCCTCTTTGTGTGTCTGGTAGAATTTGGCTGTGAATCCATCTGGACCTGGGCTTGTTTAGGGTGGTAGGCTCTTAATTGCTGCCTCGACTTCAGACCTTGTTATTGGTCTATTCAGGGTTTCGGCTTCTTCTGGGTTTAGGCTTGGGAGGATGCAGGTGTCCAGGAGTTTATCCATTTCTTCCAGGTTTACTAGTTTATGTGCATAGAATTGTTTGTAATAATCTCTGAAGATGGTTTGGATTTCTGTAGAATCTGTGGTGATATCCCCTTTATTGTTTTTTATTGCATCAATTTGGTTATTCTCTCTTTTCTTTTTTATTAATCTGGCTAGTGGTCTGTCTATTTTGTTGATCTTTTCGAAAAACCAGCTCCTGGATTTATTGATTTTTTTGAAGAGTTTTTTGTTTCTCTATTTCCTTCAGTTCTGCTCTGATCTTAGTTATTTCCTGTCTTCTGCAAGGTTTTGAGTTTTTTTTTTAATCTTGCTCCTCTAGCTCTTTCAATTTTGATGATAGGGTGTCAGTTTTAGATCACTCCTTTCTTCTCATGTGGGCACTGAATGCTATATATTTTCCTCTAGAGACTGCTTTAAATGTGTCCCAGAGATTCTGGTATGTTGTGTCTTCATTCTCATTGGTTTCAAAGAACATCTTTACTTCTGCCTTCATTTCATTGTTTATCCAGTCAGCATTCAAGAGCAAGTTGTTCAGTTTCCATGAAGCTGTGCGATTCTGAGTTAGTTTATGCATTCTGAGTTCTAACTCAATTGCACTGTGGTCTGAGAGACTATTTGCTATGATTTCCGTTCTTTTGCATTTGCCGAGGAGTGATTTATTGCCAATTATGTGATCAATTTTAGAGTAGGTGTGATGTGATGCTGAGAAGAATGTATATTCTGTGGATTTGGGGTGGAGAGTTCAGTAAATGTCTATTAGGTTTGCTTGTTCCAGGTCTGAGTTCAGGTCCTGGATATCCTTGTTGATTTTCTGTCTGGTTGATCTGTCTAATATTGACAATGGGTGTTAAAGTTTCCCACTATTATTGTGGGGGGGTCTAAGTCTCTTTGTAAGTCATTAAGAACTTGCCTTATGTATCTGGGTGCTCCTGTATTGGGTGCGTATAAATTTAGGATCATTAGCTCTTCTTGTTGCAGTGATCCTTTTACCATTATGTAATGTCCTTCTTTGTCTCTTTTGATCTTTGTTGCTTTAAAGTCTATTTTATCAGAGATGAGAATTGCAACTCCTGCCTTTTTTTGCTCTCCATTTGCTTGGTAGATCTTCCTCCATCCCTTTATTTTGAGCCTTTGTGTATCCTTGCATGTAAGATGGGTTACCTGGATACAGCACACTGATGGGTTTTGGCTTTTTATCCAATTTGCCAGTCTGTGTCTTTTGATTGTGGCATTTAGTCCATTTACATTTAGGGATAGTATTGTTACGTGTGAATTTGATGCTGTCATTTTGATGCTACCTGGCTGTTTTGTTGGTTAGTTGATGCAGATTCTTGATTGTGTTGATACTCTTTTACCATTTGGTGTGTTTTTGGAGTGGCTGGTACTGGTTGTTTCTTTATATGTGTAGAGCCTCTTTCAGGAGTTCTTGTAGAGCAGGTTTGGTGGTGATGAAATCTCTGAGTGCTTGGTTGTTCACAAAGGATTTTATTTTTCCTTCACTTATGAAGCTTAGTTTGGCTGGATAGGAGATTCTGGGTTGAAAGTTCTTTTCTTTAAGGATGTTGAATATTGGCCCCCAATCTCTTCTGGCTTGTAGAGTTTCTGCTGAGAGATCTGCTGTGAGTCTAATGGGCTTCCCTTTGTGGGTAACCCGACCTTTCTCTCTGGCTGCCCTTAGCATTTTCTCTTTCATTTCAACCCTGGTGAATCTGACGATTATGTGCCTTGGGGTTGCTCTTCTTGAGGAATATCTTTGTGGTGTTCTCTGTATTTCCTGGATTTGAATATTGGTCTGCCTTGCTAGGTTGGGGAAGTTTTCCTGGATAATATCCTGAAGAGTATTTTCCAGCTTGGATTCATTCTCTTCATCACATTCAGGTACACCTATCAGACGTAGATTGTGTCTTTTCACATAGTCCCATATTTCTTGAAGATTTTGTTCATTCTTTTTTTTTTCATTCTTTTTGCACTGGTTTCTTCCCATTTTTGTGGATTTATCCACCTGTTGTCTTTGTAGTTACTGTCTTTCAGATTGGGTCTCTGAGTGAGCTTCTAGTTCATGGATGCTGAAGTTACTTCTTTTTTTTTTTTTTTAAGCTTTCCTTCTAACAGTCTGGCCCCTCTTCTGTAGGAGTGCTGCGGTCCTCTCTGGGCCCTGCTTGCCTGGGGCTCACCTGCAGCAGCTGCAGAACAGTAAGGGTTGCTACCAATTTCCTCTTCTGCTATCTTTGTCCCAGAAGGATGCTCGCCAACTGTCAGTCCGTTCTCTCCTTTATGAGGAGAGTCTTTGGATCTATGGGGGTCAGGGAGCTACTTGATGAGACAGTTTATCTTTTATTGGGGCTTAAGTCCTGAGCTGTGAGCTCTGTTGTTTGTTCAGAGCTGCTGGGCAGGTACATTTAGGTCTGCTGCAGCTGAACTCATAAAGCACTTTTTGTTCCCAGGTGCTCTGTCCTGGGGAGTTGGGGCTTTATGAGTTTCCGTTGCACTACTGCCTTTCTTTCAGGTCTGACCCGCCCAACTAGCAGCACGCCTAGCCACTGCCTGCCTGCAGAGGCTTTGCTGAGCTGCTGTGGGCTCCACCCAGCTGCCCTGTGCTTTGCCCTGCAGTCCTGTTTATATGGGAGTAGTTAGAACTGTCTGGGCAAAGGTGGCCCCGCCTCTGTTATGGAGGACTCTGTTGTGGCAGGTTGCCTCGGCAACGGCGGGTTGCCTTGGCGATGGCAGCCTGCCTCCGTAGTGGTGGAGAGCCTCAGTAATGGCGGACACCCCTCCCCCACCGAGCCGGACTATCCCGGGTTCAGCTGTGCTTGGTTTGAAGGGCTCATCCCAGAGCGTTTCCAATTACTGTTTTTGTTTTCGTTGTTGTTGGGGGTTGGGGGCTTGGACCAACCGAGGCTGATCACCTGACTCCCTGACTCAGAGTATTTTCTTTTTTTTTTTTTTTTTTTTTCCGAGACGGAGTTTCGCTCTTGTTACCCAGGCTGGAGTGCAATGGCGCGATCTCGGCTCACCGCAACCTCCGCCTCCTGGGTTCAGGCAATTCTCCTGCCTCAGCCTCCTGAGAAGCTGGATTTACAGGCACACGCCACCATGCCCAGCTTATTTTTTGTATTTTTAGTAGAGACGGGGTTTCACCATGTTGACCAGGATGGTCTCGATCTCTTGACCTCGTGATCCACCCGCCTCGGCCTCCCAAAGTGCTGGGATTACAGGCTTGAGGAGTATTTTCTTTTAAGTTGATGTACCCCGCATTCCAGTCGCTTGTTGAAAAGGCGCCAGGATCTCCCGTGCTGCGACTCACTGAGTCGGCTCGAACTGCGGCGCCGGCTCCTGGCGGATTTTTTGCCTAGGAATCTCCTGGCCTGACTCGCTATTTCAGATGAATCGGCAACTCTGCCGTCTCAGGGCTCTGATCGTCAGCTAAGAGGGCTCCCAGATCAGTGGCTTTTGTACCGAGAACCGCTGCAATGGGGCCTGGTCACAGCAGCCGCGGGGGCCAAATCAGCCACACCGGCTGGGACTGCGCTGCTGGCGACCCCTCTGCCTGGGTATCTCCTGGTCTGTGGGCAATAAAAATTCGTCTGGAAATGCGGCGTCCACTCACCCTCTGCACTTTCACTGGGGGCTGAAGTCCTGAGCTGTTCTTAGGTGGCCATCTTCCCAGCCTTAGGCAGCCATCTTCCCAGCCTAGTGCCAGTTTTCAAAGGGAATGCTTCCAGTTTTTGCTCATTAAGTTAGATGTTGGCTGTGGGTTTGTCATAAATAACTTTTATTATTTTGAAATATGTTCCATTGATACCTAGTTTATTGAGAGGTTTTTTTTTTAGCATAAAGTGCTGTAGAAGTTTGTTGAAGGCCAGTACTATATTGAATAGGAGTGGTGAGAGAAGGCACCCTTGTCTAGTGCCAGATTTCAAAGGGACTGCTTCCAGTTTTTGCCCATTCAGTATGATATTGGCTGTTGGTTTGTTGTAAATAGCTTTTATTGTTTTGAGATACGTTCCGTCAATACCTAGTTTACTGCGGGTTTTTAGCATAAAGGGTTGTTGAATTTTGTCAAAAGCCTTCTCTGCATCAATTGAGATAATCATGTGGTTTTTGTCTTTGGTTCTGTTTATGTGGTGAATTACGTTTATGGACTTGCATATGTTGAACCAGCCTTGCATCCCCAGAATGAATCCTACTTGATCATGGTGGATGAGCTTTTTGATATGCTGTTGCAATCGGTTTGCCAGTATTTTATTGAAGATTTTTGCATCTATGTTCATCATGGATATTGGCCTGAAATTTTCTTTTCTTGTTGAGTTTCTGCCGGGTTTTGGTATCAGGATGATGTTTGTCTCATAAAATGACTTGGGAAGAATTCCCTCTTTTTGGATTGTCTGGAATCGTTTCAGAAGAAATGGTATCAGCTCCTCTTTGTATGTCTGGTAGAATTCAGCTGTGAACCCATCTGGACCTGGGCTTTTTTTGGGTGGTAGGCTCTTTATTGCTGCCTCGACTTCAGACCATGTTATTGGTCTATTCAGGGTTTCGGCTTCTTCCGGGTTTAGGCTTGGGAGGATACAGGTGTCCAGGAATGTATCCATTTCTTCCAGGTTTACTAGTTTATGTGCATAGAGTTGTTTGTAATAATCTCTGATGATGGTTTGGATTTCTGTGGAATCTGTGGTGATATCCCCTTTATCGTTTTTTATTGCATCAATTTGGTTATTCTCTCTATTCTTTTTTATTAATCTGGCTAGTGGTCTGTCTATTTTGTTGATCTTTTCAAAGAACCAGCTCCTGGATTTATTGATTTTTTGGAGTTTTTTGTGTCTCTATTTCCTTCAGTTCTGCTCTGATCTTAGTTATTTCCTGTCTTCTGCTAGGTTTTGAGTTTTTTTGATCTTGCTCCTCTAGCTCTTTCAATTTTGATGATAGGGTATCAATTTTAGATCTCTCTTTACTGGAAGTTCTAGCCAGAGCAATCAGGCAAGAAAAAGAAATAAAGGGTATCCAAATTGGAAAGGAGGAAATAAAATTGTCTCTATTTGCAGATGACATGATTGTATATCTGGAAGACCCCATCATCTCAGCCCAAAATGTCCTGAAACTGATAAACAACTTCAGCAAAGTCTCAGGATACAAAATCAACGTGCAAAAATCACAAGCATTTCTATACACCAGTAATAGACTTCAAGAGAGCCAAATCAAGAACGAACTGCCATTCACAATTGCTACAAAGAGAATAAAGTACCTAGGAATACAACTAACAAGGAACGTAAAGGACCTCTTCAAGGAGAACTACAAGCCACTGCTCAACGAAATAAGAGAGGATACAAACAGATGGAGAAACATTCCATGTTCATGGTTAGGAAGAATCAACATCGTGAAAATGGCCATACTGCCCAGAGTAATTTACAGATTCAATGCTATTCCCATCAAGCTACCAATGACCTTCTTCACAGAACTGGAAAAAAACACCTTAAACTTCATATGGAACCAAAAGAGAGCCCGCATAGCCAAGTCAATTCTAAACAAAAAGAACAAAGCGGGAGGCATCACACTACCGGACTTCAAACTATACTACAAGGCTACAGTAATCAAAACAGCATGGTACTGGTACCAAAACAGAGATATAGACCAATGGAACAGAACAGAGGCCTCAGAGGAAATACAACATACCCACAACCATCTGATCTTTGACAAACCTGACAAAAACAAGCAATGGGGAAAGGATTCCCTGTTTAATAAATGGTGTTGGGAAAACTGGCTAGCCATGTGCAGAAAGCAGAAACAGGACCCCTTCCTGACACCTTACACCAAAATTAACTCCAGATGGATTAAAGACTTAAACATCAGACCTAATACCATAAAAACCTTAGAAGAAAATCTAGGCAAAACCATTCAGGACATAGGTGTAGGCAAGGACTTCATGACCAAAACGCCAAAAGCAATGGCAACAAAAGCCAAAATAGACAAATGGGACCTAATCAAACTCCACAGCTTCTGCACGGCAAAAGAAACAGTCAGTAGAGTGAATCGGCAACCAACAGAATGGGAAAAAATTTTTGCAGTCTACCCATCTGACAAGGGGCTGATATCCAGAATTTACAAAGAACTGAAGAAGATCTACAAGAAAAAAACAAACAAGCCTATTCAAAAATGGGCGAAGGATATGAACAGATACTTTACAAAAGAAGACATACAGGAGGCCAACAAACATATGAAGGAATGCTCATCATCACTGGTCTTCAGAGAAATACAAATCAAAACCACATTGAGATACCATCTCACACCAATTAGAATGGCGATCATTAAAAAATCGGGAAACAACAGATGCTGGAGAGGATGTGGAGAAATAGGAACACTTTTACACTGTTGGTGGGAATGTAAATTAATTCAACCATTGTGGAAGACAGTGTGGCGATTCCTCAAGGACCTAAAAATAGAAATCCCATTTGACCCAGCAATCCCATTACTGGGTATATATCCAAAGGATTATAAATCATTCTACTATAAGGACACGTGCACACGAATGTTCATTGCAGCACTGTTTACAATAGCAAAGACCTGAAACCAACCCAAATGCCCAACGATGATAGACTGGATAGGGAAAATGTGGTACATATACACCATGGAATATTACGCAGCCATCAAAAACGATGAGTTCACGTCCTTTGTAGGGACATGGATGAACCTGGAAACCATCATTCTCAGCAAACTGACACAAGAGCAGAAAATCAAACACCGTATATTCTCAGTCATAGGTGGGTGTTGAACAATGAGAACACATGGACACAGGGAAGGGAGCACTACACACTGGGGTCCGTTGGGGGGAAATGGGGGAGGGGCGGGGGGTGGGGAGGTGGGAAGAGATAGCATGGGGAGAAATGACAGATACAGGTGAGGGGACAGAAGGCAGCAAACCACACTGCCAAGTGTGTACCTATGCAACAATCTTGCATGTTCATCACATGTACCCCAAAATCTAAAATGCATTAAAAAAAAAAAGAAGTTTGTTGAAGGCCTTCTCTGCATCCTTTGAGATGATGTGTTTTTTTTCTTTGTTTATGTGATGGATTACAATTATAGATTTATGTATGCTGAACCAGGCTCGCATCCCCACGGTGAAGCCTACTTGATTGTGATGGATAAGCTTCTTGATGTGCTGTTGGATTCAATTTGCCAGTATTTTATTGAAGATTTTTGCATCAATGTTCATCATGGATATTGGCCTGAATTTTTTTCTTTCAGTTGTATGTCTGCCAGGTTTTGTCTGAGGATGATGATGGTCTCATAATATATGTTAGGAAGTATTCCTTCTTTTTGTATTGTTTCGAAGCATTTTAGAAGGAGTGACATGAACTCCTCTTTGTACATCTGGTAGAATTAGCTGTGAACCCATCAGGGCCTGGACTTTCTTGGTTGGTAGGCTATTAATTGCTGCCTCAACTTCAGACCTTATTGTTGGTCTATTAAGAGATTTAACTCCTTCTTGATTTAGTCTTGGGAGGGTGTAAGTGTCCAGGAGTTTATCCATTTCTTCCAGATTTACTGGTTTATATGTATAGGGTTCTTTGTAGTAATCTCTGATGGTAGTTTGTATTTCTTTGGAATTGATGGTGATACCCTTTTTATCATTTTTTATTGCATCCATTTGAGTCTTCTCTCTTTTCTGTGCCATTAGTATGGCTATCTTGTCTATTTTGGTGATCTTTTCAAAAAACCAGCTGCTTGATTTACTGATTTCTTGGAGTTTTTCTGTGTCTCTATCTCCACTTCTGCTCTGATCTTAGTTACTTCTTGTCTTCTGCTGGGTTTTGAATTTTTTTGATCTTGCTCCTCTAGCTCTTTCCATTTTGATGATAGGGTGACGATTTTAGATCTTTCCTCATTTCCAATGTGGGTATTTATTGCTATAATTTTTCCTGTAGTCACTGCTTTAAATGTGTCTCAGAAATTTTGGTATGTCGTGTCTTCGTTCTCATTGGTTTCGAAGAACGTCTTTATTTCTACCTTCATTTCATTGTTTATCCTGTTGCTGTTCTGGAGCAAGTTGTTCAGGTTCCATGTACTTGTGTGGTTTTGAGTGACTTTCTTAATCCTGAGTTCCAATTTTATTTCACAGTGTTCTGAGAGATTTTTAGGATTTTCGTTTTTTGCATTTGCTGAGGAGCGACTTACTTCCAATTATGGGGTCAGTTTTAGACTAGGTATCATGCAGTGCTGAGAAGAATATATATTCTGTGGATTTGGGGTGGAGATTTCTGTAGATGTCTGTTAGGTCCAGATCTGCATTCGAGTCCTGGATATCCTTGTTGATTTTCTGTCTTGTTGATCTGTGAAATAGTGACAGTGTAATGTTAGTCTCCCACTATTATTGTTTGGGAGTCTAAGTCTCTTTGTGGGTCATTAAAAACACTGCATGTTCTCACGCATAGGCGGGTGTTGAACAATGAGAACACATGAACACAGGGAGGGGAGCACTACACACTGGGGTCTGTCGGGGGGAAATAGGGGAGGGACAGCAGGGGGTGGGTAGTTGGGGAGAGATAGCATGGGGAGAAATGTCAGATACAGGTGAAGGGGAGGAAGACAGCAAATCACACTGCCATGTTGTACCTATGCAACAATCTTGCATGTTCTTCACATGTACCCCAAAACCTAAAATGCTATTTAAAAAAAAGGGAGTATTCCTTCTTTTTATATTGTTTCAAAGAGTTTTAGAAGGAGTGATATGCTTTATGTATCTAGGTGCTTCTGTATTGGGTGCATACATATTTAGGATAGTTAGCTCTTCTTGCGTTGATCCTTTTATCGTTATGTAAAAGACCTTGTCTCTTTTGATCTTTGTTGGTTGAAAGTCCATTTTATCAGACCAGGATTGCAACCCCTGCTTCTTTTTGCTCTCCATTTGCTTGGTAAATCTTCTTCCATCCCTTTATTTTGTGTCTATGTGTGTATTTGCACACAAGATGGGTCTCCTGAATACAGTACAACAAAGGATCTTGACTTTTTATCCAGTTTGTCTATGTCTTTCAATGGTGCATTTAGACCATTTATATTTAACATTAATATTGATACGTGTGAATTTGATCCTGCCATTTTGTCACTGGTTGGTGGTTTTGCCCGTTAGTTGATGCCGTTTCTTCATTATGTCCTTGGTCTTTACCTTTTGATACGTTTTTGTAGTGGCTGGTAGTGGTTGTTCCTTTCCATGTTTAGTGCTTCTTTCAGGAACTCTTGTAAGGCAGGTCTAGTGGTGATAAAATCTCTCAACAGTTGCTTTTCTGTAAAGGATTTTATTTCTCCTTCACTTATGAAGCTTAGTTTGACTGGATATGAAATTCTGGGTTGAAAGTTCTTTTCTTTAAGGATGTTGAATATTGGCCCCCACTCTCTTCTGGCCTGTAGGGTTTCTGCTGAGAGATCCACTGTAAGTCTAATGGGCTTCCATTTGTTGGTGACCCAACCTTTCTCTCTAGCCCCAGTCAATCTGATAATTATGTGCCTTGGGGTTGCTCTTTTTGAGAAATATCTTTATGGTGTTCTCTGTCTTTCCAGAATTTGAATGTCAGCCTGCCTTGTGAGGTTGGGGAAGTTCTCTTGGGTAATATTCTGAAGTGTTTTCCAACTCAGATTCGTTCTCCCTGTCACCTTCAGGTAAATCGATCATGCATAGATTTGGTTTTTTCACATAATCCCATAGGTCTTGTAGTCTTTATTCATTTCTTTTCACTCTTTTTTTTTTCTAATGTGGCCTTCCCATTTTATTTCATTGAGTTGATCTTCAATTTCTGATATTCTTTCTTCCACTTTATTGATTAAACTATTAAAACTGGCGTGTGCTTTGTGAAGTTCTCCTGCTGTGTTTTTCAGCTCCATTAAGTCGTTTATGTTCTTCTCTAAGCTGGTTATTCTAGTTAGAATTTTGTCAAACCTTTTTTCAAGGTTTTAAGTTTCTTTGCATTGGATTAGAACAAGTTTCTTTAGCTCGGAGAAGATTGTTATTACCCACCTTCTGAAGCCTGCTTCTGTCAGTTCATCAAACTCATTCTCCAACATGATTTGTTCCCTTGCCTGTGAGGAGTTGTTTGCTTGTTTGTTGAGTATACTTGTCAATCAGGACATTCATACACCTATGGTTTATGATTAACTCTTTTACCTCTGCTAGGAATTAACACAGAAAATTCACATTTGATTGACAAGAATGAGAATCACGTCTCAAGAATTAAAAAATAACTGAATCCTTTATTACTAAAAGAATGCTCAAGTGGACACAGATCACTCATTCTAACTTCATCACCTATAGCACTTAGAGCCAACTTTTTGAAAATGCACAGCTAAAACAGACAGTTTTAGCTGTGTATTTTGAAAAAGTGGTGTGTTCTACAAATAAAAAGCTACTTTTGCTGTTACTTTTGTTCCCCAGGAGAAATGGGAGTACTTTTCAGGGAACACGGGAGACACATGAGTCCTTTGCAGTCCATTTGTCTGCCTCTGAAGGTGAAATGAGAGTGTGAAGCACTGTGGGAGATGGCCAATTACACAGGTAGGCTCAGTGGATAGCAGAGCTGCTGTCTTGATGATGTGGCCAAAATCATCATGAGCCATGTCTGAAAGAATTCATCACATTTCATATGAAAGCATGTTCTCTGACTGTGCTGTTTTTTCTTTTCTTTTCTTTTCTTTTTCTTTTTCTTTTTTTTTTTTTTTTTGAGACAGAGTTTCACTCTTGTTACCCAGGCTGGAGTGCAATGGCACGATCTTGGCTCACCGCAATCTCTGCCTCCTGGGTTCAGGCATTTCTCCTGCCACAGCCACCCGAGTAGCTGGGATTACAGGCATGTGCCACCATGCCCAGCTATTTTTTTTGTATTTTTAGTAGAGACAGGGTTTCACCATGTTGACCAGGATGGTCTCGATCTCTTGACCTCGTGATCCACCCGCCTCGACCTCCCAAAGTGCTGGGATTACAGGCTTGAGCCACCGCGCCCTGCCTTGTGCTGTTGTTTTTAATGAGTGTATCATTGACAATGCTGTAACCTGATAGCCCTCCCTAATTGTGCTGAATGTAAAAATTCGTTGGCTTGAGGAGGAGGCACCGTACGGGGAGAAGGAAGGAGAATGGTCCTGTGAATTGGGAAAAGGTGACTCTTCCATTAAAGCATGGATGGGTTCAAAACCCTCCTCTTACTACTGAGTGTTTGGCTGGACACTACCAGTCGTGTATCTAGGCTCTGTGTGTGTGTGTGTGTGTGTGTGTGTGTGTGTGTGTGTGTGTCTGTCTGTCTGTCTGTCTGTCTGTCTGTCTATGTCTCCAGGCCTGAGCAGCAAATTCTTCTTCCTGTGGTAGCATGTTATTCAGAAACTTGGATAACCCCTGCCCTCCTAAAAACACAATACATGTATGTTATGAGAAGTTTATGTTGATGATTGGTGAGAGGGTAGTGATTGAAACCAGCTCATTTCCCATTTACTACTGAGTTCAGGTCACCTTTGCTGAAGAGGGTTCTTGAATCTTCCTTTGTAGCAGGAACTCCTGAGTTAATCAATCCTTTTCAAGAGTTTCAGGCTGAAAGTCAAGATCTCTCAAGTTAGACCCAGTGTTAAAATTTGAAACAGGCAAATTCTCATTAGAGACAAGGGGCCAAAGAGAGTTTCGATGAAATCTAATGTCTTTTAATATTGACTTCAATCCAGTAAAGCTCTTGTTAAGCCATTTACCTGTGAAATTGAACTTCGGGCAGGCAGTGCACCCTCTGAAATTAGAGGTTGGGAGATTTGGATTTGATTTCCAGCCCTCTGCCAGTCAGTCAGCCACTAACTTTCAAGTGACAATCCTTTGGTGAGTCACTTTCTGTCTCTGTTTCTCAATTTTGGCACAGAGTATTATGTGGGCCTTAAGGCCCACTGGGAAACAATCCCTTTTCCAGCTCAGTGCCTGGTTTGTTGAGTATACTTGTCAATCTGGACTTGAATATACCTATGGTTTTGGATTAACTCTATTACCTCTGCTAGAAATTAATACAAAAAATTCACAGTGGATTTACAAGAATAAGAATCAGTTCTAAAGAATTCAAGTAAAACGGAATCCTTTATTACTAAAAGAATGCTCAACTCAAGTGGACACAGATCACTCATTTTGACTGCATTTGCTATCGAACATAGAGAAAACTTTTTCAAAATATGCAGCTAAAACTGTCCCTGCTTAAAGTGCTAGACAAGTTTTTCAAAATATTTTGAAAAAGTTGTGTGCTCTACAAATAAAAAGCCACTTCTGTTGTAACTTATTGTCCCAAGGAGAAATTGGAGCTGTTTGCAGAGAGCATAGGAGACAAATGAGTCCTTTGCAGGCCTCTTGGCTGCCTGTGAGGGTGAAATGAGAGTGTGAAGCACTTTGGAAGGTGGCCAGGCCCAAAGCTAGGCTATCAGCAAAGCAGAGCTTCTTTTTGTTGGTGTGTCCCCAGTCATCATGAGCCATGTCTGAAAGAATTAATCACATATCATATGCAAGCATACTCTCTGTTTGACTGTGCTGTTGTTTTTATTGAGAGCATCATTGACAATGCTTTAACCTGATAGCCCTGCCTATTTTTTTCTACCTAATAATGTGTGGGCTTGAGGAGGAGCCAGTGTTGGTCGAGAAGGGGGGAGGATGTACGTGTGAACTAGGCAAACGTGTATCTTCCTTTGGAGCACGGATGGGTTCAAAGCCCTCCTCATACTACTAAATATTTCACTGAACACTACCAGTTGTGTGTCTAGACTGTGTGTGTGAGTGTGTGTGTGTGTGTGTGTGTGTGTGTGTGTGTGTGTGTGTGTTTGTGTTTGTATGTGTGTCTGTCTCCAGGCCTGAGCAGCACCTCCTTCTTTCTGTGGTAGCATGATGGAATCGAATATCTTTTAATGTTGAATTCAATTCAGTAAAGCCCTTGTTAATTCATTTACTGTAAAATTGAGCCTTGTAGAGGCAGTGCACCCTCTGAAATTAGAAGTCAGGCGATTTGGATTTGATTTCCAACCCACTGCCAGTCAGTCAGACACTCACTTCCAATTGACAAGCCTTAGGTGAGTCCCTTTCTGTCTCTGTTTCTCGATTTCTGCACAGGGATTTATGTGGGCCTTAAGGCCCACTGAGAACCAATCCCTCTTCCAGCACAGTGCCTGGATTTTTGAGTACACTTGTAAATCAGGACATTCATACACCTATGATTTTTGATTAACTATTTTACCTCTGCTAGAAATTAACACAGAAAATTCACATTTGATTGACAAGAATCAGAATCATGTCTCAAGAATTAAAAAATAACCAAATCCTTTATTACTAAAAGAATGCCCAATTCAAGTGGACACAGATCACTCAAGCTAACTTCATCATCTATAGCACTTAGAGTCAACGTTTTGAAAATACACAGCTAAAATATTCAGTTTCTGCTATGTATTTTGAGAGAGTGGAGTGTTCTACAAATAAAAAGCTACTTTTGTTGTTATGTTTGTTCCCCAGGAGACATGGGAGTTCTTTTCAGAGAGCACGGGAGACACATGAGTCCTTAGCAGTCCACTTGTCTGCCTCTGAAGGTGAAATGAGTGTGAAGCGCTATGGGATGTGGCCAAGTACACAGGTAGGCTTGGTGGATTGCAGAGCTGCTGTCTTGATGATGTGGCCAAAGTCATCATGAGCCATGTCTGAAAGAATTTATCACATTTTATATGAAAGTGTGTTCTCTGACAGTGCGGTTGTTTATACTGAGAGTATCACTGACAATCCCGTAACCTGATAGCCCTGACTAATTGTGCTCTATGTAAAAATTGATCGGATTGAGGTGGAGGCACTGTAAGGGAAGAAGACAGGAGAATGGACTTGTGAATTGGGAAAATGTGTCCCATCCTTTGGAGCATGGATGGGTTCATAGCCCTCCTCTTACTACTAAGTATTTGGCTGGACACTACCAGACGTGTGTCTAGCCTGTGTGTGTGGTGTTTGTGTGCACGTGTGTGTGTTTGTGTTTCTCTGCCTCCAGGACTCAGCAGCAAATCTTTCTTCCAGTGGTAGCATTTTATTCAGAATCTTGGATAACCCCAGCCCTACTAAAAACAAAATACGAGTATGTTATAAGAAGTTTCTGTTGATGATTGATGAGAGGGTGGTGATTGAAAACAGCTCACTTCCCATTTACTACTGAGTCCAGGTCACCTTTGCCAAAGATGTTTCTTGACTCTTCCTTTGGAGCAGAAACTCCTAAGGTAATCAATGCTTTTCAAGAGTTTCAGGCTGAAAGTCAATGTCTCACAGGTTGCACCCAAAGTTAAAATTAGAACTGGGCAAACTTTCATTAGACACAAGAGGCCAAAGAAAGTTCAGATGAAATCTAATATCTTTTAGTGTTGACTTCAATCAAGTAAAGCTCTTGTTAAGCCATTTGCCTGTGAATTTGGGCCAGGGGGGACAGTACACCCTCTGGAATTTGAGGTCCAGATATTTGGCTTTGATTTCCAGCCCTGTGCCAGTCAGTGAGCCACTCACTTTCAAGTGACAAGCCTTAGGCGAGACACTTTCTGTCACTGTTTCTCGATTTCTGCACAGGGACTTATGTGGGCCGTAATGCCCACAGAGAAATGATCCCTTTTCCAGCTGAGTGCCTATTTTTTTGAGAATACTTGTCAATCTAGACTTTCATAAACCTATAGTTTTGGATTAATTCTATTACCTGTAGTGGAAATTGACACACAAAATTGACAGTAGATTGAAAAGATGAGAATCAGTTCTAAAGAAATCAGATATAACTTGATCTTTTATTACTAAAAGAATGCTCAACTTAATGGGACATAGATCACTCATTTTGACTTCATGAGCCATGGCACTCAGACAAATTTTGAAAATACACAGCTACAGCTGTCTGTGCCATAACTGCTAGACAAGTTTTTCAGAATACAGGGCTAAAACAGTCCCCGCATTAAGTGCTTTAGCTATCAGTGCTTTACCAGTTAAATTGAGGACCGTTTTAGCTGTGTATTTTGAAAAAGTTGTGTGCTCTTCAAACAAAAAGCTACTTTTGCTGTGACTTTGGGTCCAAGGGGAAATGGGAGTCCTTTTCAGTCAGCAGGGATGACACCTGAGTCCTTTGCAGTCCTCTTGTCTGCCTCTGAGGGTGAAATGAGAGTGGTCCCTGTCATCATGAGCCATATCTGAAAGAATTATTCACATTTCCTACGAGAATGGACATGTGAATTAGCGAAAGGTGTGTCTTCCTTTGGAGCATGGACAGGTTCAAAGCCCACCTCATACCAATAACTATTTGGCTGAACACTACCAGTTGTGTGTGAGGCCTGTGTGTGTGTGTTTTGTGTCACTGTGTGTGTGTGTGTGTGTGTGTGTGTGTGTCTGTGTTTCTGTCTCCATTTCTGAGCAGGAAATCCTTCTTCCTGTGGTAGCATGTTACTCAGAACCGTGGATAAACCCAGCACTCCTGAAAACACAATCCATGTATGTTTGAAGAAATTTTTCTTGATGATGAGTGAGAGGGTGTTGATTGAAACCAGCTCATTTCCCATTGACCACTGAGGCCAGATCTCTCAGGTTAGAACCAAAGTGAGAATTTGAACCAGGCACATTCTCCTTAGAGACAAGGGGCGAAAGACTGGGCCGATGGAATCTAATGTCTTTTCATGTTGACTTCAATCCAGTCAAGCTCTCGTTAAGCCATTTAAGTGTAACGTTGGGCCTGGGGGAGGCAGTGCACTCTGTGGAATTAGAGGTCCGAATTTGGATTTGATTTCCAGCCCTCTGCCAGTCAGTCAGCCATGCACTTTCTTTTTTCTTTTTTTTTTTTAATTGCATTTTAGGTTTTGGGGTACATGTGAAGAACATGCAAGATTGTTGCATAGGTACACACATGCAGTGTGGTTTGCTGTCTTCCGTCCCCTCACCTGTATCTGTCATTTCTCCCCATGCTATCTCTTCCCACCTCCCCACCCCCCGTCCCTCCCCCATTTCCCCTCAACGGACCCCAGTGTGTAGAGTTCCCCTCCCTGTGTCCATGTGTTCTCATTGTTCAACACCCACCTATGAGTGAGAATATACGGTGTTTGATTTTCTGCTCTTGTGTCAGTTTGCTGAGACTGATGGTTTCCAGGTTCATCCATGTCCCTACAAAGGATGTGAACTCATCGTTTTTGATGGCTGCGTAATATTCCATGGTGTATATGTACCACATTTTCCCTATCCAGTCTATCATCGTTGGGCATTTGGGTTGGTTCCAGGTCTTTGCTATTGTAAACAGTGCTGCCATGAACATTCGTGTGCACGTGTCCTTATAGTAGAATGATTTATAATCCTTTGGATATATACCCAGTAATGGGATTGCTGGGTCAAATGGGATTTCTATTTTTAGGTCCTTGAGGAATTGCCACACTGCCTTCCACAACGGTTGAATTAATTTACACTCCCACCAACAGTGTAAAAGTGTTCCTATTTCTCCACATCCTCTCCAGCATCTGTTTTTGCCCATTCAGTATGATATTGGCTGTTGGTTTGTCGTAAATAGCTTTTATTGTTTTGAGATACGTTCCGTCAATACCTAGTTTACTGCGGGTTTTTAGCATAAAGGGTTGTTGAATTTTGTCAAAAGCCTTCTCTGCATCAATTGAGATAATCATGTGGTTTTTGTCTTTGGTTCTGTTTATGTGGTGAATTACGTTTATGGACTTGCCTATGTTGCACCAGCCTTGCATCCCCGGGATGAATCCTACTTGATCATGGTGGATGAGCTTTTTGATATGCTGCTGCAATCGGTTTGCCAGTATTTTATTGAAGATTTCTGCATCTATGTTCATCAGGGATATTGGCCTGAAATTTTCTTTTCTTGTTGAGTCTCTGCCGGGTTTTGGTATCAGGATGATGTTTGTCTCATAAAATGATTTGGGAAGGATTCCCTCTTTTTGGATTGTCTGGAATCATTTCAGAAGGAATGGTATCAGCTCCTCTCTGTATGTCTGGTAGAATTCAGCTGTGAACCCATCTGGACCTGGGCTTTTTTTTTTGGGTGGTAGGCTCTTTATTGCTGCCTCGACTTCAGACCATGTTATTGGTCTATTCAGGGTTTCGGCTTCTTCCAGGTTTAGGCTTGGGAGGATGCAGGTGTCCAGGAATTTATCCATTTCTTCCAGGTTTACTAGTTTATGTGCATAGAGTTGTTTGTAATAATCTCTGATGATGGTTTGGATTTCTGTGGAATCTGTGGTGATATCCCCTTTATCGTTTTTTATTGCATCAATTTGGTTATTCTCTCTTTTCTTTTTTATTAATCTGGCTAGTGGTCTGTCTATTTTGTTGATCTTTTCAAAAAACCAGCTCCTGGATTTACTAATTTTTTGAAGAGTTTTTTGTGTCTCTATTTCCTTCAGTTCTGCTCTGATCTTAGTTATTTCCTGTCTTCTGCCAGGTTTTGAGTTTTTTTTTTATCTTGCTCCTCTAGCTCTTTCAATTTTGATGATAGCGTGTCAATTTTAGATCTCTCCTTTCTTCTCATGTGGGCACTCATTGCTATATATTTTCCTCTAGAGACTGCTTTAAATGTGTCCCAGAGATTCTGGTATGTTGTGTCTTCGTTCTCATTGGTTTCGAATAACATCTTTATTTCTGCCTTCATTTCATTGTTTATCCAGTCAACATTCAAGAGCAAGTTGTTCAGTTTCCATGAAGCTGTGCGGTTCTGAGTTAGTTTCTGCATTTTGAGTTCTAACTCGATTGCACTGTGGTCTGAGAGACTGTTTGTTATGATTTCTGTTCTTTTGCATTTGCCGAGGAGTGATTTATTGCCAATTATGTGGTCAATTTTAGAGTAGGTGTGATGTGGTGCTGAGAAGAATGTATATTCTGTGGATTTGGGGTGGAGAGTTCAGTAAATGTCTATTAGGTTTGCTTGTTCCAGGTCTGAGTTCAGGTCCTGGATATCCTTGTTGATTTTCTGTCTGGTTAATCTGTCTAATATTGACAATGGGGTGTTAAAGTCTCCCACTATTATTGTGTGGGAGTCTTAGTCTCTTTGTAAGTCATTAAGAACTTGCCTTATGTATCTGGGTGCTCCTGTATTGGGTGCATATATATTTAGGATCGTTAGCTCTTCTTGTTGCAGTGATCCTTTTACCATTATGTAATGTCCTTCTTTGTCTCTTTTGATCTTTGTTGCTTTAAAGTCTATTTTATCAGAGATGAGAATTGCAACTCCCGCTTTTTTTTGCTCTCCATTTGCTTGGTAGATCTTCCTCCATCCCTTTATTTTGAGCCTTTGTGTATCCTTGCATGTAAGATGGGTTACCTGGATACAGCACACTGATGGGTTTTGGCTTTTTATCCAATTTACCAGTCTGTGTGTTTTGATTGGGGCATTTAGTCCATTGACATTTAGGGATAGTATTGTTATGTGTGAATTTGATACTGTCATTTTGATGCTACCTGGCTGTTTTGTTGGTTAGTTGATGCAGATTCTTGATTGTGTTGATGCTCTTTTACCATTTGGTGTGTTTTTGGAGTGGCTGGTACTGGTTGTTTCTTTATATGTGTAGAGCCTCTTTCAGGAGTTCTTGTAGAGCAGGTTTGGTGGTGATGAAATCTCTGAGTGCTTGCTTGTTCACAAAGGATTTTATTTTTCCATCACTTATGAAGCTTAGTTTGTCTGGATAGGAGATTCTGGGTTGAAAGTTCTTTTCTTTAAGGATGTTGAATATTGGCCCCCAATCTCTTCTGGCTTGTAGGGTTTCTGCTGAGAAATCTGCTGTGAGTCTGATGGGCTTCCCTTTGTGGGTAACCCGACCTTTCTCTCTGGCTGCCCTTAGCATTTTCTCTTTCATTTCAACCCTGGTGAATCTGACGATTATGTGCCTTGGGGTTGCTCTTCTTGAGGAATATCTTTGTGGTGTTCTCTGTATTTCCTGGATTTGAATATTGGTCTGCCTTGCTAGGTTGGGGAAGTTTTCCTGGATAATATCCTGAAGAGTATTTTCCAGCTTGGATTCATTCTCTTCATCACATTCAGGTACACCTATCAGACGTAGATTGTGTCTTTTCACATAGTCCCATATTTCTTGAAGATTTTGTTCATTCCTTTTTGCACTTTTTTCTCTGTTCTTGCCTTCTCTTTTTATTTCATTGAGTTGATCTTCGACCTCTGATATCCTTTCTTCTGCTTGGTCAATTCGGCTGTTGAAGCTTGTGCATGCTTCACGAAGTTCTCGTGTTGTGTTTTTCAGCTCCATCAATTCACTTATAATCCTGTCTATGCTGTCCATTCTCGTTAGCAGTTCGTCCAATCTTTTTTCAAGGTTCCTATTTTCTTTATGTTGGGTTAGAACATTTTCTTTTAGCTCACTGTAGTTTCTTACTACCCACCTTCTGAAGTCTGATTCTGTCATTTCATCACCCTCCTTCTCCATCTAGTCTGGTTCCCTTGCTGGTGAGGAGTTGTGATCCCTTTTAGGAGGAGAGGTGTTCTGGTTTCGGGAGTTTTCATCCTTTTTGCGCTGGTTTCTTCCCATTTTTGTGGGTTTATCCACCTGTTGTCTTTGTAGTTACTGTCTTTCAGATTGGGTCTCTGAGTGAGCTTCTAGTTCATGGATGCTGAAGTTACTTCTTTTCTTTCTTTCTTTTTTTTTTTTTTTAAGCTTTCCTTCTAACAGTCTGGCCCCTCTGCTTTAGGACTGCTGAGGTCCTCTCTGGGCCCTGCTTGTCTGGGGATCACCTGCAGCAGCTGCAGAACTGTAAGGGTTGCTGCCAGTTTCCTCTTCTGCTATCTTTGTCCCAGAAGGATGCTCGCCTACTGTCAGTCTGTTCTCTCCTTTATGAGGTGCATCTTTGGATCTATGGGGGTCAGGGAGCTAGTTGAGGAGACAGTCTATCTTTTATTGGGGCTTAAGTCCTTAGTTGTGAGCTCTGTTGTTCATTCAGAGCTGCTGGGCAGGTATGTTTAGGTCTGCTGCAGCTGAACTCATAAAGCACTTTTTGTTCCCAGGTGCTCTGTCCCAGGGAGTTGGAGCTTTATGAGTTTCCGTTGCACTACTGCCTTTTTTGATTTTTCTTTCAGGTCTGACCCGCCCAGCTAGCAGCATGCCTAGCCACTGCCGGCCCGCAGGGGCTTTGCTGAGCTGCTGTGGGCTCCGCCCAGCTGCTCTGAGCTCTTTCCTGCAGTCCTGTTTATATGGGCGTAGTTAGAACTGTCTCTGCAATGGTGGCCCCGCCTCTGTTATGGCAGACTCTCTCTGTTGTGGCAGGTTGCCTCAGCAACAGTGGGTTCCCTCGGCAATGGAGGCCTGCCTCCGTAGTGGTGGAGAGTCTCAGTAATGGCGGAAGCCCCTCCCCTGCCGAGCCCGACCATCCCGGTTCAGCTGTGCTTGGTTTGAAGGGCTCAACCCAGAGGGTTTCCAATTACTGTTTTTTGTTTTCGTTGTTGTTTGGGGTGGAGGGGTGGGACCAACCGAGCCTGATCACCTGGCTCCCTGACTCAGAGTCTTTTCTTTTAAGTTGAACGACCCCGCGTTCCAGTCGCTTGTTGAAAAGGCGCCAGGATCTCACTGAGTTGGCTCTAACTGTGGCGCCAGCTCCTGGCGGATTTTTTGCCTAGGAATCTCCTGGCCTGGCTCACTATTTCAGATGAATGGGCAACTCTGCCGTCTCAGGGCTCTGATCGCCAGCTAAGAGGGCTCCCAGACCAGTGGCTTTTGTACGGAGAACCGCAGCAACAGGGTGTGGTCACAGCAGCCGCGCGGGCGGAATCAGCCCCACGGGGGCCAAAACAGCCGCACCGGCTGGGACTGCGATGCTGGCGACCCCTCTGCCTGGGTATCTCCTGGTCTGTGGGCAATAAGAGTTCGTCTGGAAATGCAGCATCCACTCACCCTCTGCACTTTCGCTGGGAGCTGAAGTCCTGAGCTGTTCTTAGGCGGCCATCTTCCCAGCATTCCGTCAGCCATGCACTTTCAAGTGACAAGCCTTAGGTGAGTCCCTTTCTGTCTCTGTTTCCCGATTTCTTCACAGGGATTTATGTGGGACTTAAGGCCCTCTGGGAAAAGATCCCTCTTCCAGCTCAGTGCCTGGTTTCTTGATTTATTTGTCATTCTGGACTTGAATACACCTATGGTTTTGGATTGACTCTGTTACCTCTGCTAGAAATTAAGACACAAAATTGACAGTTGATTGACAAGATGAGAAGCAGTTTTCAATAATTCAAATAGAACTTAATCCTTTCTTACTAAAAGAATGCTCAACTCAAGGGGACACAGATCACTCATTTTGACTTCATGAGCTATGGCACTTAGAGACAAGTTTTTGAAAATACACAGCTAAAACTGTCCATGCTTTGAATGCTAGACAAGTTTTTCAGAATACACAGCTGAAACGTTCCCCGCTTTAAGTGCTAAAGCACTTAAAGTACCTACTGTATGCCAGAGCGTGTTACAAGCACTAGGGGCACGCCCCTGAACAAAACACAAATTTCAGCCAGGTGCCGTGGCTCATCCCTGTAATCCCAGCACTTTGGTAGGCCAAGGCAGGAGGATCGCTTGAGGCCAGGAGTTTGAGACAAGCCTGGGCAACTTGGTGAAACCCTGTTTTTATTAAAAATACAAAAAAAGTAACCTGGCATGGTGGTGTGTGCCTGTGGTCCTAGCTACTCATGAGGCCAAGGTGGGAAGACCACTGGAGCCCAGGGGGTGGAGGTTTCAGTGAACCAAGATTGCAACTCTGCACTCTAGCTTGCATGACAAAGCAAGACCCTGTCTAAAAAAGAAGAAGAAGAAGAAAATGGATAAGCCAATTATAAAACCTGACAGGTCTTTGTTCAAATATGTCATCACCAAGGTCTAATTGAGCACCTTAAATTGAAAATGAATTTGTGATTTCACCAGTAGTTCTATATGAGCAAGATTTTATAATAGAAAAAGCTTTTAAATGCTATAAAATTGATACATAGCAGCAGTGTTTAAGACTTAAGTTTATAGGTTGAATACACTCCAGATTGGATATTTCTGCTGAGAAATATAATACAAATCAGTCCAAATCAGGGACAGCAGTTTGCTCAAATATTAGTTCAAAATGAAGAGCGTCTTGCTGACATCACACAGGTAATGACATTAAAATATATTTTGTAGATACTAATTGAAACAGAGACTGGGGGCCAGCCGTGGTGATTCATGCCTGTAATCCAAGTACTTTGGGAGGATTGCTTTAGGCCAAGAGTTCAAGACCAGTCTGGATAACATTGTGAGACCCTGTCTCTATAAAAAATTTAAAAGTCAGCTGAGTGTGGTGACACATGCTTGTGGTCCCAACTATTCAGATGGCTGAAGTGAATGGATAGCTTCAGCTTGGGAGGTTGAGGCTGCAGTGAGCTGTGGTTGTGCCATTGCACTCCAACCTGGGTGACAGAGTGAGACTATATATCCAAAAGAAAAAAAAAAAAAGAAAACTTACACTTAGTAAAAATTACAGCTTTGTCATTCTATATGGATAAACTTCAAATGTCTTGCAAATAAAAAAGCAAGTTACAAAAGAATGGACAGACTGAAACCATCTGTGTATAATTTTAAAACATGCAAAACAACTTATTTAGAGATGTATATGTATTAAAAATGTGAAAAATACTTGGAGGTGATAAAACAGGATAGTGGTTTCTCCTGGGTGTGGGGGGAGGGAAGAGATGCATATTGGAAGTGTGAGTCAGAGTTCTTCATATTGTTTATGCTATTGTTTTCCAAAAGTCCATAAAAATAAAGGTCTATCCATTTGATTTTATTCTGCTATTATGTAATATCTTGAAATATTTTGTAGTTGTTTTTATCAGAACTCAAAGTAACTATGTTCTCTAGAAGACATAATTTGTTCTTAAAGTGTTTATATTGTCTAAATAAAATTCTCTGGTAAAGAAAGAGTTTGTGCATAATTTTGTCTACATACTGTCCATAGTATCTTAAAACAATTTTTTATCTCTCTTTTTTGTAGATTGTAGATGTCTTTATGGAATACAATCAAATTAGCATGTGCCACATTCTTACTTGATGTGCAGAAGAAAAATCGCCCTTCTGAAGGTCCCTTGCAGATGTGGTTATTTGAGATGAACTTTATGCATGTGCCTCAAGTATGTGTTCTAATGCTTTTTAGGCATGTTTCCAACATTGCTTTAATGATTGTGCAGAGCATCTCGGATTGTTTTTCAAAGCTACTGAGATGCCTACTCCTTATATAAGAACATTTAGCTATTATATATTCTTTTGTACTTTCTTTTACCAGTTCACTATTAAACCTTAATATATAATATGGATATTGAATTACTCATAAAATGTGATGGACAATAAACTTACCTTGTTTGTGGTTTTACAGGTTGCAGATGCTATTCTAGGCAATCAGATGTTTACGCATTGTGACTGGGCTCATATTGCTCAGCTGTGTGAGAAGGCTGGCCGACTGCATCATGCATTAGAACCCTTCACTGATTCACATGATATTTAACGTGCAGTGGTTCACACCCGTCTTCTTAACCCTGAGATATTTCAGTTTCTTACCTAATGGATGGTGTTAGTTGTGATTAATAGGTACACTGAAAATGTGTTTGTGGTACTAAATATTAATAATTTCATACCTCCATAAATTTCAGCATTGTTTCATTTATTCATTCATTCATTTATTATTTCTTGTAGTGGTTAGTGAATTATTTTGGGTCCTTATCAGTAGAAGACTCCCTAGAAAGTCTCAGAGCCATGCTGTTTGCCAATATTCATCAGAATCTGAAGATCTGTGTTCAGGTGGCTTCTAAATATCATGAACAACTGTCAACTCAGTCTCTGATTGAACTTTTTGAATCTTCCAAGAGTTTTGAAGGTAATTAGGAGTTTCTGAGTTTGTAAAAAGTACTTAAGATAGCCAAGAAGAGGTATGCTTATGATCAGGCTATTGGAAATTTTTTCTTTCTAAAAATTTGGTTCTATGGGACATTTTAATTTTTTAAGTTTTATTGTTCAATAAATGTTGTTGGCCAGGCATGGTGGCTCACACCCGAAATCCGAGCACTTTGGAAGGCTGAGGTGGGCAGATCACAAGGTCAGGAGATCAAAAACATCCCGGCCAACACGGTGAAACCCCATCTCTACTAAAAATACAAAAATTAGCTGGGCATGGTAGTGTATGCCTGTAATCCCAGCTACTCTGGAGGCTGAGGCATGAGAATTGCTTGAACCTGGGAGTCAGAGGTTGCAGTGAGCCAAGATTGTGCCATTGCATTCCAGCATAGCGACAGAATGAGACTCCATCTCAAAACAAATAAAAAAATAAAATAAATAAATGTTGTCAAGGCCCTTTTATATTGAATCCTAAGGATATGCAGTGAACAATACCATCTTTTTGGATATTTTATAGATGAATTAAAGGTAGAATTTTTTTTATTGCATTTTAGGTTTTGGGGTACATGTGAAGAACATGCAAGATTGTTGCATAGGTACACACGTGGCAGTGTGGTTTTCTGCCTTCCGTCCCCTCTCCCCATGGTATCTCTTTCCACCTCCCCAGCCCCCATCCCTCCCCCATTTCCCCCCAACAGACCCCAGTGTGTAGTGCTCCCCTCCCTGTGTCCATGTGTTCTCATTGTTCAACACCCATAAACGTAATTCACCACATAAACAGACCCAAAGACAAAAACCACATGATTATCTCAATTGATGCAGAGAAGGCTTTTGACAAAATTCAACAACGCTTTATGCTAAAAACCCTCAGTAAACTAGGTATTGACGGAACGTATCTCAAAACAATAAAAGCTATTTACAACAAACCAACAGCCAATATCATACTGAATGGACAAAAACTGGAAGCATTCCCTTTGAAATCTGGCACTAGACAAGGATGCCCTCTCTCACCACTCCTATTCAATATAGTACTGGAAGTTCTAGCCAGAGCAATCAGGCAAGAAAAAGAAATAAAAGGTATTCAAATTGGAAAGGAGGAAATCAAATTGTCTCTATTTGCAGATGACATGATTGTACATCTAGAAGACCCCATCGTCTCAACCCAAAATCTCCTGAAACTGATAAACAACTTCAGCAAAGTCTCAGGATACAAAATCAACGTGCAAAAATCACAAGCATTCCTATACACCAGTAACAGACTTAAAGAGAGCCAAATCAAGAACGAACTGCCATTCACAATTGCTACAAAGAGAATAAACTACCTAGGAATACAACTAACAAGGAACGTAAAGGACCTCTTCAAGGAGAACTACAAGCCACTGCTCAACGAAATAAGAGAGGACACAAACAGATGGAGAAACATTCCATGTTCATGGTTAGGAAGAATCAACATCGTGAAAATGGCCATACTGCCCAAAGTAATTTACAGATTCAATGCTATTCCCATCAAGCTACCAATGACCTTCTTCACAGAACTGGAAAAAAACACCTTAAACTTCATATGGAACCAAAAGAGAGCCCGCATAGCCAAGTCAATTCTAAGCAAAAAGAACAAAGCGGGAGGCATCACACTACCGGACTTCAAACTATACTACAAGGCTACAGTAATCAAAACAGCATGGTACTGGTACCAAAACAGAGATATAGACCAGTGGAACAGAACAGAGGCCTCAGAGGAAATACAACATACCCACAACCATCTGATCTTTGACAAACCTGACAAAAACAAGCAATGGGGAAAGGATTCCCTGTTTAATAAATGGTGTTGGGAAAACTGGCTAGCCATGTGCAGAAAGCAGAAACAGGACCCCTTCCTGACACCTTACACCAAAATTAAAGGTAGAATTTTAAGAGAAAAATATATAGTGATGTTTAAATAGTATAAAATGAAAATACAGGGTGAGTGTTCCCATTCTGAAAATCCAAAATGTGTCAAAGTTCAAAACCTTTTGAGTTCAAAGGAAATGCTCATTGGAGCATTTCAGAAATTGGATTTTCAGATTAGGGGTTGATCAGGTAAACATAATGTGAGTATTCTAAAGTTCAAAATCTGAAACATGTCTGGTCCCAAGCATTCAGATAAGGGATACTCAATATGTACTAATGATCAGGTATAGCATTTTATGCTTATATGTCTGACTCTTATAATGGTCGGTGATTCTAGCCAAGGGCATTTTGTGGTTTGTCACTGTTTAGCAGGATTTCTCAACCTTAGAACTAAATAGACATTTACGGCTAAACAGTCATTGTAGGGAGGTATTCCCATACATGTAGACTATTTAGTAGAATATTTAGCAGCATTTCTGCTTTCTGCCCACTAGATGCCCATCGGCTCCAGTTGTGACAACCAAAAATGTCTTCAGACATTGTCAAATGTCACCTGTGAGGAAAATCACCTCAGTTGAGAACCACTGCTATACAGGGTACTAACATAATCACTGTTGGGTGACTAGGTTCAGGTCCCTAATTACCTTTCTCTCCTCTTTTTAGTAGTAGTGCTCTATTGAGAAGGGGTAAGAGATTCTACTATTTTTTTTTTAATTTTCCCAGTTTCAAAAATGTTAACTATGCACTAAATTTACTCTGTTTAGTACAGTAGACAATAGCCACATGTAGTAGCCATTGCATTGATAGTTATTAAAACAAAATTTAATATGTAGTTACTCTGTCAGTCTAGCCACATTTCAAGTGCTTAATAGCCACATGTGGTTAGTGGCTTTACATCGGAGGGCAAAGATAAGATTTTCATCATTGCAGAAAGTTCTTCTGAACAAATACCACACTAAATTCTTCCCAAATTATTTTGTATGTTTCCTATCAACTACATATTGAAAAACACCAGGTATTGGGGTCTTCATTTAAAATGTTCCATATAAGGGCACAGTGGTTTATGTCTATAAATGCCAGTGCTTTGGGAGGCTGAGGTAGGAGGATTGCTTGAGGTCACAAATTCAAGACACAGCAAGACCCCATCTTTACCAAAATTTCTTAGAAATTAGCCTTGCATCATGGCATGCACTTGTCGAGCTACTCAGGAGGTTGAAATGGGAGGATTGCTTGAGCCCAGGACTTCGAGGCTGCAATGAACTATGATCACGCCACTGTACCCCAGCCTGGGTAACAGAGACCTGTTTCAATAAAAAGAAAAAAAAAAGAAACATTGGCTTGAATTGTCCATTCTTTA
The DNA here is from genome assembly GCF_048565385.1 of Saimiri boliviensis. Taxonomy (NCBI): domain Eukaryota; kingdom Metazoa; phylum Chordata; class Mammalia; order Primates; family Cebidae; genus Saimiri; species Saimiri boliviensis. The sequence goes on from NC_133463.1 coordinate 26,041,133, forward strand.
GGATTAAAGTGCAAATCCATTTTACTGATCTGATCAATGAAATAATTAATATTTTTATTGAACTTTTTAAGCAACCAGTTTATATTTGGGAGTATTCAATATAAGTTTTTTAATTGCATAAATATTTTTCAGTCATTCTCAAAAGTGTTCCCATGCTTAATTATAATTACTTGTTTCTTTTAAGGTCTCTTTTAAAATTTTCTGGGATCCATTGTTAACTTTAGTCAGGACCCAGATGTGTACTTAATATGTTCAGGCAGCTTGCAGGACTGGGCAAATCAAAGTAGAAAGAATCTGTAGAGAAAGCAACTGCTGTGATCCTGAGTGAGTCATGAATTTCCTTAAGGTAAGTTGTTTTGAGTAATGTGTTTTCCGGTTGGATTCCATATCAGCAGTTCTATAGGGGTTTGGTTATAGTTCAAAAATATTTTTTTCCCTAAATGTGAAATTCTTAGCATTCTTTAAGTTATGTGCTGGATTATTTCTTCCAAACATAATGCTCTGTGGTTTCCTTTGAAATACAGAAGAAAATTGGTGAATAAGAATGACCATCTGTTTAAAAGAAGAAAAAAATAGCACTATTTCAAAGGAGATTCCTTTATTTTAATTTTGGATGGCAAAATTTTGAAAAGTGATTGTATACTTTCAATGTCATTTTAGAATCATTTAGGCTTTTGAATATTAACACAGCTTGCCCTTCATATCATTTTGAGGAGCCTCTATTGTAGACAAAGGGATCTGTTGTCTAAGAAATATATAGGTTTACCTCTTTCATTGTTTGCCCAACTCTAGAAACTAAAGTATTATTATTTGTATGTAATTCATAAATTAAAGGTACGATCAAACAAAAAAAGCTCAGCTTTGTGACACATGAAATCAGTTACAGAGAAAGTAAGGACCATCTGTGTTGCAGGGATGAGTAATGGTTGGGAGATTCTGAACTCTAGGAAATCCCTAAGGGCAGTTAATTTTGTTTAATGTTTAACATAGCTTTAGCTTTATTCTTGTAACTGCCAGTTACTTTGTGAGGGAAATAAATCTTTAAAGTTGACAGCTATCTGTAAAAGACCAGGAAAACTATAGAACACTTAGTTTACTGCTCTATCACTGCCTAGTATATGTGTGTGTGTAATATATATATACACATATACACATATATACATATATATGTAATATATATGTAATATATATGTTATATATATATATGTATATGTATATGTATACTTTGTAGAGAAAGTTCTGAAGCATTTTTTGTTTTAGAAGAATTTTAAATTACAAGTGAAACCAAAATGTTTATTGTATAACACAGTAAAAAGAGTGGGCTTTTTCTGCTCCCAAACTCATCATTTGTGCCTGTGGTTGCACTGGCAGATAGCTCCTTTGAAGAATTTACTACCTGGGCTCTAGATTAAATAGCAAAACCCTTAGAGGTTTTAGTGTAACGGAGTAGTCAAAATGTTGAAATTGCTGTACATGTTAGATTAAAAGACACACTTTTCAAAAAAGGATAGCTTTATAAAGTCTTGGCCATCAAGAATATTCTGGGTAACCTAGCTAGTATGATATGTTTAGACCAAAACTTTCTGGTGTCAAAAAAAACCCCTCCGAATGAGAAAGATTTGATACTCTATGCTTCACCAGTGTACCCATACTACTGATTCACTTCCTTAAGTATCATTACCATTTCCATTTTAAAAAAACAACTACTAGATTCTTTGGGGGGGGGCAGGAGGTGTTGGGTTTTTTTGTTGTTTTTCTTTTTAAGCTTTTAAGTTCAGGGGTGCATGAGCAGGTTTGTTATATAGGTAAACTTATGTCATGGGGATTTGCTGTATGGATTGTTTCGTCAACCAGGTATTAAAACTACCACCCATTAGTTATTTTTCCTGATTATTTCCCTCCTCCCACCTTCTGCCCTTCAGTAGGCCCGTGTGTGCTCTTCCTCTTTGTGTCCATGTGTTCTCATCATTTAGCTCCCACTTACTAGTAGGAATATGCAGCATTTGGTTTTCTGTTCCGGTGTTAATACTACCAGATTCTTACACGATTTCTTTTTGTTTTTATTGAGCCCTCGGATCTTATGCTTAAATGTAACTTCCTTAGCTTTGGATTTTAATATTTGAGTTAAATATATGGAAGGCAAATGAAATTAACTATTATTTAATTATAACATTCTTGAGTTAAAAAAAAAATCCTCTAGTAAAGGAAAAAACAATCCTCTGGGTACTAGGATGGTACTGCCTTAGGTTTGTATAGCCCATGGGATCTGATCAGATGAAGATTTCCCCTCCACACTTGTGAATTAGGTGCAAGCCTGATATAGTAGGGGTGTGGATGTGGATTATAAGCTTTTGAGTCAGTCAGACCTGATTCAAATTCTACTTAGCTATTGCTTGTTCATTCAGTATGTGTCTAGCTGTTACCTCAGGCAAGTTAATGAATGTGCCTCAGCCTCAGTTTCTTCAACCATAGGCTATGTTTGTTTACCAAGTAACTGTGTGCTATAGATGTTTAGGCAGTAACTATTACTGATAAGTGATAAGCCTTGGGAAAAAGGTGGAGTGAGCCTAAATGGGATTTCTGTTAGGCAAGTATTTATTTCTCTTTGATTTCGAGTCATACCTGACTCTTTGAAGGCCTTTACTTCCAGCCAGGATTAAAGGTAGATTTTAGAGTCTTATATTTACATAATTTGAGATGGGGGCTCAATACTGAGATGCAACTATCACATTCATCCTCTGATGCCAGTGTTGAAAATGAATATATTAGACTGTTAACCTGTAGTACATGGTTACAATGCCTCTTATCACTGTTCTTAATTTTAGAGGTACTAGCTACATGATAATTTACTGATGTTGTATGTAAACCCTGTGTCATAAGAAAAATCCTCTGACTTTGATCTTGACTATTTGAGTGCCAATTGTGTGTTAACTACCAGGAATAAAGAGACTGGTAGAACCTAACTTCTCTTTTAAGGTTTCCTGTGAGCAGGGTAAAATTGTGTCATTAGCATCATTTGGCTACTTCCCTAAGTTTGTAAACTGTAAGCTCTCTGTAGAAAGCATGTACCTGTTCATCAGACCCATGATCTGCTCCTTACTACCTTTGATCTTATTTTCTACCGTTCTTTCTTTCCTTCCTGGTTTAGCTTCAGCCACATTGGCCTGCTTGCTATTCCTGGAACTCCCCCAACCCTGTCCTGCCCAAGAGCCTTTGCTTGTTCCTTGCACTACTACTTTCTCATGACCTCCTTTACCTTCTTTGGGTTTCTGATTGAATGTTGTAAGAGAGGATGTCTCAGGTTGCTCTGTGTAAAATAGAATCCATTCCTACCCCATTTCACTTGTTTTTCTTTATAACACCACTATGAAACATTTTCTCCCACTAGAATGTAAGTTCCTTGAGAGAACGGACTCTGCTTCCCTTGTTCCCTGCTATATCTCCAGTACCTAAGCACAGAGCCTGATACTTAGGTACTCATAAATATTTGTTAAATGAACAAATATATGTTGAAGAAAACCTCTATGTTAATATAATTTCAAGTTTGATCTTAAAATCTTTAACCATTAAAACTGGGGGTTAAACATTTAGTAAGTAATTTAATATTATTAAAGTGTTAATTATGTTTCTACCATGTATAAAATCATGTGCAAACTTTAGCAATCAAGAGAATAACCTAGATTTTGTCTACTTTTTAAATCTGAAATTTTCTTTTGGAATACAGTTAGTATTCCACATAAGTGGAGTTATTTGCCACAGAAGTTTAAACACCTATGCATGAAAACAGAATAATACTAGATTATTTGTAAGTGATAAAGTACACAATATTTTATATGTGTGTAGGTAAGATGACTAGTGTGTTGATCCATACTTTTTTGATGTTCACTTAGTAGAAAAAACATGACATACTAAAATGTTTACATAGATACAGATTCCAGAAATTCTAGAAGCAGCTATTACTGCAGAGTTTCCATGTTGTCAAATAATACTTGCTTTAGATCTTTCTTATTGTTGAAAATCTGCAGCTTTACAGACATTATTTTCTAATTTAGGATGGCTAAATTAAAGATTTACCTTGGTGTTTTTTGGAACACTTCATAGAGTAGTCTTTGTGTTATTTATAATTGAACAACTAATATCCTCTAGTCTCAGGAGCCATTTTATTCTAACCTTGAAAATAATGTTCTTAGTGAGTTCTACCTGGCTTAATTCTACATCCCTAGTAGACTGTCAGAGGAATCATTTATTGAGGAATGTTTCACTGTGTATAAATGAATTCCTGATGGATGGAAACTGTTTTTTGTGCTATATCTTATGTCTGTGGAATGTAACAGGATATGTATGAGGTAAATGCCAAGTACAGCTTTACTTACCTTGTCTACAACGTCTTCTGTGTCAACCTATAAGTAGAATTGTAGTTTGGTATCTGTAATGGCAAAAGCAGTTGGTAATTTAAAGATGTCTTTTCTTTAAATGCTGGTTTTTTTGGGCATTATTCTTATGGCCACATGTGGTCACTATTATGCTGCTCCTTGTAGGCTTTGTTATAATAGAGTATTAGAGGCTGATTGTATAGATTGGATTTGGGGAGGGATAGAATATCATTAGTTTGAAACAAATGTGATCAACTTATGCCATATATTTTGACAATGCGACTAGAGTTATTAAATTGATTTCCAGTACAGTTGAAGTGTTACTACTGATGAAAGTCCAAGCGTGGTAAATTTATCATCTGAGAGCCGCTGCTGGCTCAAATATCTTAATTTGCTACTCTTGTTTTATGGTAAAGGGTGTGTATGGGAAAGACCCGAAAGACCTGGAATCTTGCTGTGTGAATGTAAGTATTGCTTTGTAAAATTTCACTGAGGCTGGGATGTACAAACTCAACTATTGGAACATTTCTTTCTTTACCAGAAGAGCCATGTTTGTATTAGCCACTCTTGTCAGTGTAGAATAGATGCTCATATTTAACATAGATTTGATACCTCAAAGAAGGAAAAAATTAAAGCTTCCTTTTGTTTGCCTTTTTTCAGGAAGAAAAGCTAACACGTCAGCTACCACTTATCCTTGTGTGTGACAGATTTGACTTTGTCCATGATTTGGTGCTCTATTTATACAGAAATCTTTCAAGTTATATAGAGATATATGTACAGAAGGTAAGTAATATGTAGGTAATTTAAAGGTATAATCTTACTATAGATTTTATTACTCATATTCTGGAAATTGTTTTGAAACAGTGCTCAATAAGAGTGGTCTGCAGCTTTTAACATGAGTTTTGTTCATTTGTTTTGAGACAGGGTCTTGCTCTGTCACCCACCCTGGAATACAGTGGCACAATCGGCCCATTCCAACCTTAAACTCCTGGGTTCAAGTAATTCTCTTGCCTTACCCTCCCAAGTATCTGGGACTGCAGATGAATACTACCATGCCCAGCTGCTTTTAATACTTTTTCCCAAGCAGAATCCTTTCTTGGATTAAAATTCTACATGCTTTCCTAGGAAGCTAATTCAGGGAAGGGGAAAAAAACATGCATGCCAAGTGTGTAAAATAGAGGAGAACTGGTATTGCTGAAAAAGTTGGGTGGCCTAGGGTCCTACTAACTTGATAGGCCCCGAGGTATCCGTATAGAAGCCCTAGACTCCAAAGCAGAGTTTTCAAACCCTCTTAAATACAGATATAAAATACTTCACCTTCTAACTGTAAAAACAGTCAGTATTGCAATAATGGGGGCCTTTTTATTAGGCAGTCTGGCATAGTCATCTTTGACTAATTTCTTTGAATTTATTTATCATATGGAACAATGCTTGGGTAACTAATTAACCAATCCAGTTGAGAGAGAGAATAAAGTATATGTGCTTTTGATACTTATTAAACCATGAAGCCTTGTTTTTAGCTGGACCTCCTGCTTAATTCCTCTGTCTAGCTGCAAATTTAAACCCTCAGTTTATTACTGAATTTAAAAACTGAACTTAATGGAAAAACAAACTGAGCTTAAAAGAGATAAATTACAGGTAATTTTAAAAAAATTCTTCTTTGCTTTTCTTATTAACATAATGACATTCTTCTGCTTTTTTCTTCTAACCACAGGTGAATCCAAGTCAACTTCCTGTGGTTACTGGAGGACTATTTGATGTTGACTGTTCTGAAGATGTCATAAAAAACTTAATTCTGGTTTTAAGAGGTCAGTTCTCCACTGACGAACTTGCTGCTGAGGCTGAAAAAAGAAACAGGTGTAGTACCATTTTAACAGGGATAAGTTAGTCTCTCTTAGCATGGTAATACATAAAAATATAGATAGCCATTTGTTCCAAAGCTACTCAATAACATGGAGAATAATTTCCTGAAGACATCAAATGTAGAGGTGGTAAACTAGCTGATAGCACCAGAAAAGAAGCTGGAAACATTATAGCTGTCATAGGAAATCTGTTAAGCTGGTTATTTTTTTGGCGTGTTTATAATAACAGCTATGTGGTTTGATTTTATATGTTTTTAATATAAACTATGTAGTAAGTCTCCTGCTTGGTTAGGTGTGATAAGAATATATTTAACAACGAATTCTTTACTGATTAAATAGTGTGGTGTTTTCAACCTGAGAAAGCTGATTTAAAAAAAAAAATGCTGTGGTGTTTGTTCAAGAATGAGGCAAGCCGGGCGCGGTGGCTCAAGCCTGTAATCCCAGCACTTTGGGAGGCTGAGGTGGGTGGATCACGAGGTCAAGAGATCGAGACCATCCTGGTCAACATGGTGAAACCCTGTCTCTACTAAAAATACAAAAAATTAGCTGGGCATGGTGGCATGTGCCTGTAATCCCAGCTACTCAGGAGGCTGAGGCAGGAGAACTGCCTGAACCCAGGAGGCGGAGGTTGCTGTGAGCCAAGATCGCGCCATTGCACTCCAGCCTGGGTAACAGGAGCAAAACTCTGTCTCAAAAAAAAAAAAAAAAAAAAAAGAATGAGGCAAAGGTTCCCCGTGCAACTCCTGAGTTACACTGACGTTTAATTTATAGTACCTTCATATGGATTTCCAATACAATATAGCATAAGTGCTTGTAAAACTCACAGACTGTGGAGTCTTTTTTTAGCTGGAAAATTCTGAGGAACTAGTGTTTGGGAAGTACTGACACCATAAATGAGGTGGGTGAGCTGGTATGCTAGTGGAAAGTTCTGCTGTTTATATGAGAAGAAATTAAGAAAGGCTGTGGGATTTAATTTTAACCTGAGTTGGTATAGGTGACCTACTAATTATATTATTACAATTTCTATTAGAATGTTTTTCTTTTTTTTCATAATCAATGCTTCAAAATAGAATGTTTCAAACATGGAAAAGTTTTGCATTTAAGGGTAATAGAGATATACAGTTAATACTGACTTAAAAGTCTGAGCCTAGTTTCAAGTGATTTTATGTCATAACAATTGAATATTTAAAAAGAGGTTCAGTTGAGTCTTAAATCTATTACCTGAAAATAATCTTATTGCATATCCAAGTAAATGGCAGTTACAGTTAGATAATTTAGTCTTTAAGTGACAAATTACATGGTGAAAAGCTAGATTCATATCTAAGTCACTAGTCTACACATGCCTTAGCTAATTTTTATTCTTTAAGTTGACATGGCATATATTGGATTGCACATGTTTAGAGGAGCTGGATTTTTACCTCTATTTATTAAAATTAAGTATCTTCTCCCTAAGGGGAGTGTTCATAAAAATTATATAAATTTGATAGCCAAAATAACAGAATAATGCTTTTTCTCTGGCTGCTGTTAATGTTTAAATCATTGGTAAAAGACGCTTGGGCCAGGCATGGTGGCATGTGACTGTAGTCCTAACTTCTAGGGAGGCTGAGGCGAGAGGATCTCTTGAGCGCAGGAAATCAGGGCTGCAGTGAGCCTTGTTCCTACCACTGCACTCCAGTGTGGGCAACATAAGACCCTGTCTTTAAAATAAAAATAAAATTAAAAATAAGAGGAGACGTGGTTATCAGGACTATCAAAACAAGCTATAGTATAGCAACATTGATCCTTGATGGAGTGTATATAGGACAGCTACAACTATTAACTCCAGAGCTTCTAAAGCTACCAGACTTTATTGCCAGTATGTATTTAGGGTTTGGCTGTAGGTAATGCTGTATGTTAATTGTGTTAAGAGCTGAAAGAACTCTCAGATAATCTGGCCTATGTAATATCACATCCCCATCCTATCCATAAATAAAATGTTCTAAATTCTAGATGTTTTATGTGTTAGAAAGAAAGGACACTGTGTGAATCTCTAAACTTTTATTCAGATATAAGCAGGTAGGTATATCATATAGCAGATAAATCTGGGAGAGTGAAAATAGCTTTATATGCCTTCTTTTTATTCTTGGGCAACTCAATCATCTTTTGAGTCTGAATTTCCCAATTTGTAATAGGATCATTGAGTGTTAAAATTAATGTAAAGCCAGGCACAGTGGCATGCACCTGTAGTGCCAGATACCCAGGAGGCTGCGGTACTAAGATCACTTGAGCCCAACGCCGTAGTGCACAATGATTGTGACTGTGAATACCCACTGCACTTCAGCCTAGGCAGTGTAGTGATACTCAGGGGGAAGGAAAAAAAGTATGTGAAAGCACATTATAGACCATAATGTATTTACATAGTTTGCATGTCAACAGTATATAATATGGTATGTGCATGGAAGGTTTTTTTCCCTTTTTCCTAGATTGAAACTACTACTTCCTTGGCTAGAGGCCAGAATACATAAGGGCTCTGAAGAACCTGCTACTCACAATGCCTCAGCCAAAATCTACATAGACAGTAATAACAACCCAGAGAGATTTCTTCGTGAAAATCCCTACTATGACAGTCACGTTGTTGGAAAGTATTATGAGAAAAGAGATCCGTATCTGGCCTGCATTGCTTATGAGCGTGGTCAATGTGATCTAGAAATTATTAATGTGAGTAATGCTGACTGAATATGTTAAAAGAAAGGCTGCATTTTTAAAATCTATTATATGGGAGTCTCAGGGTGATTTTAGGTAATATGGGACATTTGGGGATAGTGGGTGCTTTCTTAAAACTTTATTTGAAAATTGTGAATCTGAAAGTGCCCAAATAGTGGATAAAGTCTACAGACCCTTTATTTTGATTGATCTGTTAATGTTTTAACCCCACTAGCTTTATCATTTGTGTTCTCACACTTACACACAGGCACACACACACCATTCATACATGTGTCTACACACACATAAAATTGTTTAACCATGTGGGAATAAGTTGAATACATCATGGCCTTATACCCCTTCAGAATGTATGGCCTAAGAATAAGGATATTATCTTTCATTAACCACATTAAAGATACCAGCTTCAGTCAGTTTGACATTACCTTTAAAAATCTGGTATATTCTAGCTTTGTCAATTAACCAATGATGCCCTTTGTAGCAGTTTCTTCCCCTCTAGACTGACATCATATGTGGCATGCAGTTTTCATGTTTCTTTAGTCTCCTTTACTCTGGAATAGTTCTTCAGCCTTTTGTTTTTTTGACACTGGTATCTTTGTAAACAACCTTTGCTTTTTCTATTTGTAACTATTTTATCTAGGTAAAACTTAAGGCAACATCAAATTAACCATTTTAAAGTGAACAATTCAGTGTCATTCAGTACATTCACAGTGTTATATAATCACCTTTACCTAGTTCCCAGTTTTCATCCCTTCAAAAGGAAACCCTGTATTCATTAAACAATTTCTCCATATACCCCTCCCCCGAGCCCCTGGCAACTGCCAGACTATACTCTCTCTGTTCCCTACATTTCATTTAAATGTAAAGCCTCTTTTAAAAATAGAATGTGTCAGCCAGGCACAGTGGCTCACTCCTGTAATTCCAGAATTTTGGGAGGCCGAGGTGGGTGGATCACGAGGTCAAGAGATCAAGACCATCCTGGCTAACATGGTGAAACCCCATCTCTACTAAAAATACAAAAATCAAACAAGCATGGTGGTGCACACCTGTAAGATCTCAGCTGTGGCCAGGTGTGGTGGCTCACACCTGTAATCCCAGCACTTTGGAAGGCCAAGGCGGGTGGATCACCTGAGGTCAGGAATTCAAGACCAGCCTGACCAACAAGGAGAGACCCTGTCTCTAATAAAAATACAAAATTAGCTGGGCATGTCGGCACATGCCTGTAATCCCAGTTACTTGGAAAGCTGAGGCAGGAGAATTACTTGAACCCAGGAGACAGAGGTTGCGGTGAGCCGAGATTACACCACTGAACTCCAGCCTGGGCAACAAGAGCAAAACTCCATTTCCAAAAAAAATGAGTGTTCATAGCAACATTATTCCTAACAGTTGGGAAAGTGGAAACAATCAAATGTCCATCAGCTGATCAACAAAATGTGGTTTATCCATACAATGAAGTGTTATCCAACAGTAAAAAGGAATGAAGTACTGACACTGGTTATAACATGAAGGAATCTTGAAAACATACTAAGTAAAATCCAAGACACACACACAAAAACAAATATTGTATGATTCTATTACTATGAAATGTCCTTATGTGGTCTATCAGGTCACATATAATTACAGCCCACTTCCCTATCCTGGCTCATCTCTCTACAACCCCCTTCCTTCCCTATGACCACATATCCTGAGCTGCTGCCATTCTGAACTGGCCAGCACCTCTTCCCGTGTCAGGCACTAGCTCAGATATCACTTTCTCTGGAAAGCTTCCCAAACCTCCAAGTGAGGTTTTCAGGCTCTCTCAGCCCCTTAATTTTCTAGCTCTAGCCTATTGAAGTGCATGAAGCTTCATGAGGGCAGGAACCATGTTTACTCTTGTATCCTAAGTACCTAGAATAATGCCTGAGATATGGTATGTACTCAAAACATATTTTCTTTCTTTACTTTTTTTTTTTTTTGGTTGAGACAGGATCTGTCACCCAGGCTGGAGTGCAGTGATGTCATCTCAAGCTTAGTGCAACCTCTGCTCCCCAGGCTCAATCAATCCTTCTGCCTCAGCCCCTCAAGCAGGTACAACTACAGGTGTGCGCCACTGCACCTGGCGAATTGTTTTTTTCTTCTTGCATTTTTTTGTAGAGATGTTTCTCCATGTTTCCCAGGCTGGTCTTGAGCCCCTGGACTCAAGTGATCTGCTTGCCTCAGCCTCCCAAAGTGTTAGGATTACAGGAATAAGCTATCATGCCTGGCCTGCCTCAAAACATATGGGTTTTTTTGGTTTTGTTTGTTTGTTTTTTGAGAAGACGTTTCACTCTTGTTGCCCAGGCTGGAGTGCAATAGTGCAATCTTGGCTAACTGCCACCTTCACCTCCTGGGTTTGAGTGATTCTCCTGCCTCAGCCTCCCAAGTAGCTGGGATTGCAGGTACCCCCCACCACAACTGACTAATCTTTTTCTATTTTTAGGAGAGATGGGGTTTCATCATGTTGGCCAGGTTGGTCTTGAACTCCTGACCTTCAGGTGATCCACTCACCTCGGCCTCTCAAAGTTTTGGGATTTAGGCATGAGCCACTACAACCAGCCAAAACATAATTTCGAAATAAGTGAATATATGAATTTGTTCATCTATTCTACCATTCCATGGTAAGCTCTCCTGACTTATACATCGCACAACCTAGCAATGTTTGCCTAAGGCAAAGTAGTTACCCAATGGGTATTCATTATGGGCTTCAGTTTTCTCATCTGAAAAGGGGATGCTTGACCTCTTCTAATTATAAAATTATTTTTCTAAAAAGGAAAGAAGACTACAAGGGATCTTTGAAATGTATGGGAATATTTATGGAAATGAGCTCCAACTAGCAGAAAGACTGTCAATCATCACCAACTATGAAATGGAGGCAGGGTGGAGAGGGTTGAATGACAGCTCTGTCAGAAGAGGGTGGGAACTGAAAACAGTTAAAAAGAGAAAAACAGTCCTCTATGGTAGCTAATATTTTATATTTGATTACCTTATTTTTCTCAGGCAATAGTATAAATACTACTGTTGCTGAAAACGACCAATATTCAGATGTAAAAGATGCTTAATACTGTCACCTCTGTGAGGCCCTAAACCATGAGAAATTTTGAGTATGTAGATTGTTAACCACAGTGAAAGAAAAGACTACAAATGAGTAAAAAGAAAAATCGCCTTAAAATCATTACCAGTCCTCACCATGCTTTTGGAGACTCTCCCTAAGTCCTGGCTTGGAAGCCATGGTGTTTTCTGTATCTTCTTCCAAAACAGGGGAGCTTACTGATGGATCAGAAACTCCATCTGGTTTCAGGACAGCAGCTGGACTGTCAATATCTAGGGGTCAAAATAAAATAAATTTTATAAAAGGAACAAAGTATTATTTACTATTTAGCTGGGTAGATTTGGCATATGTGATCAGAATTAAGAACTACTAAATCATTTTATCTCCCCTCCTTTCTTAACATCCATAAGAACATTTCTTAAGAGAGTAGAGTTGGTGTTCTTTTTTTCTGAGACAAGATCTTACTCTGTCACCCAGGCTGGAGAGAAGTGGTGTAATCACAGCTCACTGTAGCCTCGACTTCCTGGGCTCAAGCAATCCTCCCACTTCAGCCCCCTGAGTAGCTGGAACTACAGCTAATTTTTAAATTTTCTGTAGAAACGGAGTCTTGTTATGTTGCCCAGCCTAGTCTCAAACACCTGGCCTCAAGTGATCTGCCTGCCTTGGCCTCCCAAAGTGTTGAGATCATACACATAAGCCACCACACCTAGCCTGGTGTCCATTCCATTAACATGCTCTGTTACTAAGGTAATACGTACCTGAGGATATCCTTCAGAAACTTAAAAATAAGACCAAGAAAACAAAGTAGTATTCCATAGTACAGATCCTGTCCAAGGCAATAGCTCAGGTGGCTTTATTTAAAGGCTCTTATAATCTTATTATTCCTCTGCCTCTTCACCATCTCAGATGGTCCTTTGAACCATCTATGGAAGAATGAATGCTCTCTACCTATTCCTGGTTTCATGATTCACCTCTGCCATGATTTAACATTCAAAGTTCCTCAAATAGGTCATTCTAAACTCATTCATCTGGCATCTAGAAAACATTTCTGGCTGGGTGCAGTGCCTCACACTTGTAATCCCAGCACTTTGGAAGGCCAAGATGGGTGGATCACCTGAGGTCAGGAGTTCGAGACCAGCCTGGCCAACATGGTGAAACCCCATCTCTACTAAAAATATAAAAACATTAGCCAGGTGTGGTGGTGGGCACCTGTAATCCCAGCTACTCAGGAGGTTGAGGCAGGAGAATTGTTTGAAACTGGGAGAAGGAGGCTGCAGCAGGCCAAGATCATGCCACTGCACTCCAGCAGGTGACAAAAGCAAAACTCTGTCTCAAAAAAAAAAAGAAAAAAGAAAACAGTTCTAAAATGGACACAAATGTTAAGGCATCTTCCACTGATTACATCATTTATGTTATTCTCTTAAAAGACCCCAAATATGATTATAAAGATTTAAGAAGGTACCCAGTAATGGTACTAATATTATCCCTTTGGTCCATCTGATAATTCTCCCACCTTCTAGGTTTGTGAAAATTTTACCCCAGCAGGAAGTGATGCTGCCTAAATACCATGTGAGATGACATTGCTGTTGGGATGTTTCACCAAAGTAATCTGCTCCTTTTTGGCCCTTGGCTTTGCTGGACATAGCCTGGTATACGGATTGGGTTGCCAGTCTGGATTGGGTTGAATCATAAATGGCTCAAGGTGCTTTTTCCTTTGCCTCTTCTCAAGTAGTAGTCTCTGGGAAAAAAGTGATTTGACACACAACCAGAAAAGTTTTGACAAGACCTAGTCACTTCCAACATTTACAGTTTGTTTTTCACTGATCCTCATAAAATGTCCTGTAAATTATTTTTTCTTCACTTAAGAAATGGGAAAACTGAGGCACAGAGAAGAGTAAGGATTCAACCCTTTCATTTAACAAATACTTTTGAACACCTAACACCTATAAAGATCTACTTAAAATTGTACAATGTATTTTTTTCTTTAGAAAGACTCTCACACTTTTGCCCAGGCTGGAGTGCAGTGGCACCATCAGAGCTCACTGCAGCCTTGACCTCCAAGACATACCCGATCCTTCCACCTCAACCTCTTGAACACAGCTGGGACTACAGGTGTGTGCTACCATGCCCAGCTAATTTTAGTATTTTTTGTAGAGACCAGTTTCCCCATATTGCCCAGGCTGGTCTCAAACTCCTGAGCTCAAGCAGTATGACCACTTTGGCCTCTCAAAGTATTGAGATTACAGGCATGAGCCACCACATTGCCCCCACACAATGCATTTCTAACCAAGGTGAGGCCATGATCCAAGTCTGTTGAAGATGTATGGTAATCATCATAGCATTATCCAAGTTCAAAACATATAAACACACATGCTTGGGGGTGGGCAAACACAGCAAGGGTGATTTTTTGAGGTGGTAGACTAAGGCATGATTATTTTCTCTTTTCTGTTTTTTTTTTCAAAGTTTTCTTTTATAACTGGAGATAAAATATTCTCTAAAACTTAAATTATTTCCATGTTTTAAGCAGTCAAAGAGCAGTGAGTTTGGCATTCTTGTTTATCTTGCATAATTAGAAATCAAATTTTGGTCAAAGATGAAAAGAAGAAAATGACAGTTGGAACATATCAAATAGAAACTGGTCAACTCTATGAATAAAAGCAAGATAAAGACTATAGTAGCAAGACAAGTCAGGAAAAAAGCATGAGAGACCATGACAGAAAAAAAGAATGAAATGGAAAGGCAGGTACTAGCACATAGTACAGGTACCTCTTGACAAACAAGGGCTTACAGGCATTGCCACTGTGCCCAGCCTGTCCTTGTCTTTACATACCTTTTTTTTTTCATTACAATCCATGATGTCAGTATGATACTCCACAGATGAAGAAACAGAGTCCCAGAGAATTCAGTGACTTGTCCAAGTCACATAGTGTAAGTGGTAGAGCTGGTAAGAAACTTGGGATTTTTATATTTTTTGTAGAGATGGAGTTCACATGTAAGGAAAATATTTTCTATAGAAAAGGAGTTTTCTGCTTGTGGTGTAGAAAAGAGAGGCCAAAGAACTAGAATTTGATAGAGTTTATCTGGTTTGTCCAAGAAAGAAAAATATCTCTTTTTTTTTGGAGATGGAGTCTCGCTCTATTGCCCAGGCTAGAGTGCACTGGCCTGATCTTGGCTCACTGCAACCTCTGCCTCCTGGGTTCAAGCAATTTTCCTGCCTCAGCCTCCAAAGTAGCTGGGATTACAGGCACGTGCCATCATGCCTAGCTAATTTTTATATTTTTGGTAGAGATGTGGTTTCACCATATTGGCCAGGCTGGTCTCCAACTCCTGACCGCATTCTCTGATTCCTTGCTCACCAGTCAGCCCTATAATTTGCAGCTTAACATCTTCGTATTTCCAGGAAAAGAGTATCACGAACAGTAGAGATGAATACACACTGAAGGAGTAGAGCTCCCCTTGTAAATTAATAACTTGGGATTCTGGTTTTATAACTTACTGTTGTGAGTTTAGTGTGAATTTGTGCCAAAGGACCTGGTTATAGTTAGGTTCACTGACAAACTAAGCTCTCAGACTTGTAAAGGGCAGACTAGACCCCTGACCACAGTGATCCTGCCAAGGTATCTGGAGAAAGCTCTATCTACTTCATTTAGATCAATGACTTGAGAAAAAAACAGCTGTAGACTCAAACTGTAATTAGGGCCACAGCTACTATACCTCAGTATTGAATAGATCATACTACTGTCCAAGTTTACAGATAAGAAAAATGTCATTAAATATATATGTGCAAGCTGCCATCTTGGTGAAAACTGTCATGCAGTTTGGACAAGAGAGAAGTTCTACTTGTGTTTGAATGTAACAATGTCAATTCTTCATTTATATTTTACTTCCCTGGAAGCTAAGAGTGCTTTAAACAAGTCTACATAAAGGAAGGACTTATTACCAAGAAATGTAAGTCAGGGAGACAGGAAGAAAGCCAAAGTTGATGGTTAGATGCCCTAAAAGCAATCAAAATACACTGCCTTCATGATTTTAAGTGTCATATAGACTAAAATTTAATCACCTTTAAATTTCCTAATTATCTTGGAAATTGACAGTAAAAGAACCTATCTTCCCAAGAATTTAGTAGTATGTGTTACTATTATTGGCTGGGGGCAAAATATTGAATGGTGATATCAAAATAAAAAATAAGAAAATAAAGGAGATTAGATAGGAGGAAATTTCCATGAAATAAATTTATCCAATAAAATAATAAAGCTCTGGCCTGCTCAATGATTCATACCTGCAATCCCAGCACTTTGGGAGGCCAAGGTGGGCGGATCACGAGATCAAGAGATCAAGACCATCCTGGCCAACACAGTGAAACCCCAACTCCACTAAAATACAAAAATTAGCTGGGCGTGGTGGTGCATGCCTGTAGTCCCAGCTACTCGGGAGGCTGAGGCAGGAGAATTGCTTGAACCCGGGAGGTGAAGGTTGCAATGAGCCAAGATCATACCACTGCACTCCAGCCTGGTGCCTGGCAACAGAGTGAGACTCTGTCTCAAAAAAAAAAAAAAGAAAGAAAAAGAAAAAGAAATACAATGTAAACATTCTTTTAATTCCTCAGAAAGAAACCTGGGAAACTTTTGGTGATTGGAAATCCAAGGCCCATCTTGTTGCTGACATCTTGAAAGCCCTTTGGTTTTCCCATAGCCCAGAGCCTTGGTTCAGTAACCACTAACTCCACCCACTACTTCACAGGTAACCACCCAAACCGTCTCCTTTCCAGTATTCTTACCACGGCCCTACCAAGGCTTCAGAGCATCATGGTTAGTGTAGTTGGCCACCTATTTTAAAAAAGGAGACTCTGCTCACCTGATAATCCAGATTAGCCTGTCGCATCTTCATCATTTCCTCACGGGAGACACTGTTAAAAAAATAAAGCAGTATATAAAGGGAAAAATCGTTGTCAATTTGAGTCCGAGTCTCGCTGCTCAGACTAGAGTGCAGTGGTGTGATCTCTGCTCAATGCAACCTCTGCCTCCCAGGTTCAAGTGAATCTCCTGCTTCAGCCTCCTGAGTAGCTGGGATTACAGGCACCCAGCACTGTGCCTGTGTTTTTGTATTTATAGTAGAGACAGGGATTCAACATGTTGGCCAGGCTGGTCTCGAACTCCTGACCTCAGGTGATTCACCCACCTCAGCCTCCCAAAGTACTGGGATTACAGGTGTGAACCACCATGGTCAGCCTGTATGTACTCTTTTGGGCTATTTGGAACCAATCAATTCTGCCTCATAGAAGGCATCAGCTTCTAGAGGCTGCCCACACTGAATGCAGAAGGACTTGTCACCCTTAACACCACACTTATTCCAGAGGACCTGAGGAGGCTGATATATCCCAAGGATAGGAAAAAGATGAAAACACAGACCCCATAAATGCAGGGATTTTTTTTTTAAACACTGTCTTAAGCATTATGCTCTGAACACAGTGGTAAGCATTTTTCATGGTATTTTATTTATCCTTTAAAACGCCCTATGAACCAGTTATCATTATTTTTCACACTTTGAAGATGAAGAAACAGACATGAAGAGCCATGTGTAAGGTTAAACAGCAGAAACAGACCCCAGTTCTGGTCTCCTTCTGACATGTAAATTACATCTGAAAAATCAAATATATTTATTTCTTTTTTTTGGAGTTAGTCCTAAGACTAAGAAAATCACACTGTATATAGCATCTTACTAGAACCTTAAGATCTGAGCATTTCATTTAACTCACTCAAGTCTGTCATTAATAACATTTATCATGCCAGTCACCAAAGAAGAGGATTTTAAGTGTGGATAAACAGATGACATTTATTGCCACTGAGAGACAGATCTGCTTGAAGAAAGAAAAAAACAACAAAAATGGAATAAAACCAGTCTTCAGCTGACAAACTAACTCCTTCTGAACATTTAAAAACTCTCTCTGGGCCAGGTGTGGTGGCATACTCCTATAATTCCAACAATTTTGGAGGCCAAGGTGGGAGGATCATCACAAGGCCAGGAGTTCAAGAACAGCTTGGTCAAGATGGTAAAACCCTGTCTCTACTGAAGATACAAAAAATTAGCTGGATGTTGCACACCTGTAATCAGTTATTCAGGAGGCTGAGGCAGGAGAATCATTTGAACCTGGGAGGCAGAGGTTGCAGTGAGCTGAGATTGTGCCATTGCACTCCAGCCCGGGCAACAGGGAGAGACTCCATCTCAAAAAAAATTCTCTCTGAAGGCTTTTCTATTTTTGAGAATTTGCTAATTTAAGACTTTATTTTGTGACTCATCATTCTTAGAAAGTGTAAAGTATGAAATAAAGCAGAAATGGTCCTCAATTATTTGCATGATAAATGTTTACTGGGAACTTAGTGCCAGAAAAACTGGAACTACAAGGTGCCATTTATATCAAAGCATTTATCTATGGCTTAATGGTGTGCCACTGTATTCTTACATTTTAGAAGGTTCTATGAATCTTACTAATGCACAGCAACTTGGAATTTGCATGCTGTCTCAAAGATTCTTCTTCATCACTTGTGAGGCAGATTTAACCACTCTCAGACACAGACGTGGAGGTGCTTTCTGATTTTCTGACATGCCCCTCTATTAATTCACTCATGACCTTTATGTTTACAAAACAAACAAATGGCTGGGCATGGCAGCTCACACCTGTAATCCCAGTACTTGGAGAGGCCAAGGTGCGCAGATCACAAGTTCAGGAGATTGAATCCATCCTGGCCAACATGGTGAAACCCCATCTCTACTAAAAAATATAAAAAGTAGTTGGGTGTGGTGGTGTGTGCCTGTAGTCCCAGCTACTTGGGAGGCTAAGGCAGGAGAAGTGCTTGAACCCAGGAGGCAGAAGTTGCAGTGAGCAGAGATTGCACCACTGCACTTCAGCCTGGTGACAGAGTGAGACTCCATCTCAAAAACAAACAAACACAAAACACTGGGTAGTCAATAAATCATCTCTTTTCTCCCAGCTCCAAAGAGGAAAAAATAAACAAAAATGTTAGATACAATAGCCTCTGGCCTTGACTTTGTAGCCCCCTTGTTTCACCTAGATATTCCTGTTTCCTTTAATGTTTTTTATCTACAGTCACATACTTTTAAATGCCCAATTTAAAAATCCATCATTAATGTAGTACCAAAAGAAAACAAGATAAAACAAAAATAGAGTACTAGACTATTACAGGTATTCAGTGTGTATAAATATAAATTTTTTATTTATTTATTTTTTAAAATTAATTTATTTACTTTAGGTGCATACTATATCTGGCATTTCTCCCCATGTTATCCCTCCCCATCCTCCCCTCCCTTCCCATCCCCTGCTGTCTCTCCCTACCCCCCTCAACTGCCCCCAGTGTGTGATGCTCCTCTCCCTGAGTCCACATGTTCTTGTTGTTCAACACCCACCTATGAGTGAGAACATACGGTGTTTGGCTTTCTGTTCTTATTATTAGTTCGCTGAGAATGATGGTTTCCAGATTCATCCAAGTCCCTACAAAGGACACAAACTTGTTTTTTATGGCTGCATAGTATTCCATGGTGTACATGTATCACATTTTCTTTGTCCAATCTATCATTTATGGGCGTTTGGGTTGATTCTATGGAAGTCTAGTATTTCTTTTTTTTTTTTTGGGGGGGGGACAGTTTCCAGTTGACACTCAGAAACAGGTTATTCAGTTTCCAAGTGGTTATGCGGGTTTGTGTGTGTTTCTTGATCCTGAGTCCTATTCTGACTGCGCTGTGGTCTGATAGCCTGTTTGTTATGATTTCTGTTCTTTTGCATTTGCTGAGGGGTGATTTGCTTCCAATGATATGGTCAATTTTAGAGTATGTGCAATTCGGTGCTGAGAAAAATGTATATTCTGTGGATTTGGGGTGGAGTGTTCTATATATGTGTATTAGGTCCACTTGGTCCAGCTCTGCATTCAAGTCCTGGATATCCTTGTTAATTTTCTGCTCATTTATCTAATATTGACAGTGGAGTGTTGAAGTCTCCCACTATTATTGTGTGGGAGTCTAAATCTTGTTTTAGGTCATTAAGAACTTGCTTCATGTATCAGGGTGCTCCTGTGTTGGGGACATATGTATCTAGGGTACTTAACTCTTCCTGTTGGATTGATTCTTTGACCATAATGTAGTGTCCTTCTTTGTCTCTTTTGATCTTTGTTGAAGTCCATTTTATCAGAGACTAGGATTACAACCCCTGCTTTTTTTTGTTCTCCATTTGCTTCGTAAATCTTCTTCTATCCCTTTATTTTGAGTCTATGTGTGTCTTTGTATGTGAGATGGGTTTCCTGAATACAGCACACCGATGGGTTCTGACTTTTTATCCAGTTTGCCAGTCTGTGTCTTTTGATTGGAGCATTTAGGCCATTTACTTTCAATGTTAATATTGCTATATGTGATTTGATTCTGCCATTTTGTTACTGACTGGTTTTCTTTCCCATTAGTTGCCTCATTTTCTTCATTGCATTTTTGGTCTTTGCCAACTGGTTTGCTTTTGCAGTGACTGGTACTTGTTCCTTTCCATGCTTAGTGTTTCTCTCAGGAGCTCTCGTAGGGCAGGTCTGGTGGCGACAAAATCTCTCAATAATTCCTTGTCCGTAAAGGATTTTATTTCTCCTTCACTTACAAAGCTTAGTTTGGCTGGATATGAGATTCTGGGTTGAAAGTTCTTTTCTTTAAGGATGTTGAATATTGGCCTCCACTCTCTTCTGGCTTGTAGGTTTTCTGCAGAGAGATCTGCTGTGAGTCTGATGGGCTTCCCTCTGTGGGTGACCTGGCTTTTCTCTCTGGCTGCCCTTAGCATTTTTTCCTTCATTTCAACCCTGGTGAATCTGACAATTATGTGCCTTGGGGTTGCTCTTCTTGAGGAATATCTTTGGGGAGTTCTCTGTATTTCTTGAATTTGAAATTTGGACTGCCTTGCTAGACTTGGGAAGTTCTCCTGGATAATATCCTGGAACATGTTTTCCAGCTTGGATTCATTCTCCCCGTCATATTCAGGTATACCGATCAAGCGTAGATTAGGTCTTTTCACATAATCCCATATTACTTGGAGGCTTTGTTCATTTCTTTTCACCCTTTTTTCTCTTATCTTGCCTTCTCTTTTTATTTCATTGAGTTGATCTTCAATCTCTGATATCCTTTCTTCTCCTTGATCGATCTGGCTATTAGAACTTGTGTTTACTTCACGTAGTTCTTGTGCTGTGTTTTTCAACTCCATCAAGTCGTCTATGTTCTTCTCTATGCTGGTTATTCCAATTAGCATTTTGTCTAACTTTTTTCAAGGTTTTTGATTGCTTTGCTTTGAGTTAGAACATGTTCCTTTAGCTCAGAAATGTTTCTCACTAGCCACCTTCTGAAACCTTTTTCTGTCAATTTGTCGCACTCCTTGGTCAAGTTGTGACTCTGTGCTGTTGAGGAGTTGTGATGCCTTGAAGGAGAAGAGGTGTTCTGGTCTTTGATGATGGTTTCATCTTTTTTGTGCTGTTTTTTTCCCATCTTTGTGGATTTACCTGGCTGTGGTGTCAGGGAGCTGCTTGATGAGGTTGCTTGTCTGCCCAGGAAGGCCAGGTTTCTGTAGTTCTCTAACATCACATTCCTATATAAATTCCGCTGTGCAGGGTCCAGGCATTGCCACTCCTCCAGAGAGAATTCTATGGCCATATTCCTAAATGTCAATGGTTCCATTTCTAGGCTTCCAGAGGGTCCCGGCGTCTTAGCTGCGGCTCGCCCAATTTCTGCAGGTCGCAAGGCCACAGAGGCTGGGCCTCTAGGAGGAGACTACACAGAGCAGGGAAAGGGAGACCTAGACCTCCAGCTGTAGGGAGACACCAAATTTTTGTTTTTTTGAGACAAGAGTCTTGCCCTACCGCCCAGGTAGAGTGCAATGCTGTGAACTCGGCTCACTGCAACCTGTACCTTCCAGGTTCAAGCCATTTTCATGCCTCGGACTCCCGAGTAGCTAGAACTACAGGTTCTCACCATCAAACCCAGCTAATTTTTGTATTTTTAGTAGAGATGGTGTTTTGCCATGTCGGCCAGGCTCGTCTCAAACTCCTGACCTCAAGTGATTCACCCACCTCAGCCTCCCAAAGTTCTGGAATTACAGGCATGAGCCACCGTGCCTGGCCATGTATCAGTATAAATTTTTTAAGGTTCTATATAAAATGACTAAGACAAACATTTATGGATATTATACAGCAAAAGGAGAACTTGGAAAAAAATTATATTGTTATAGACTAGTATTTTTTTTTAATTAAAAAAAATTTTGGCTGGGTATGGTGGCTTACACCTGTAATCCCAGTACTTTGGGAGGCTGAGGCAGGTGGATTGCCTGAGCTCAGGAGTTCGAGACCAGCCTGGCCAACAGGGTGAAACCCCGTCTCTACTGAAAATACACAGAATTAGCCAGATGTGGTAGTGTGTGCCTGTAATCCCATCTACTCGAGAGGCTGAGGCAGGAGGATCGTGTGAACCCAGGAGCAGAGGTTGCAGTGAGCCGAGATCATGCCACTTGCACTCCAGCCCAGGCAACAGAGCCAGACCTTGTCTCAAAAAAAAATTTTTTTTCTCCATCATGAACTAGTATTTTCAAACAGCTGCTGCTATGAATGTGCACTCTGTTCTCAACACTAAGCCAAAGGTGTGATGATTCTGGCTTGGGGGCAAACAAATCATTCCCTTCTCACCCATGCTAAAACTTCTTGAAAAATGCTAAGTTCTGACATACAACTAAATTTTTCAAATGTTTCTGTTATAGACTTATATTTAACTAAAATTTCTAGTCTAACATGGAATATCATCTTGCTAAAATTACATTTTTCTGAGTTAATTTTTTTTTTTTTTTGAGACAGTCTTTGTCACCCAGGCTGGAGTGCAGATGTGTGATCTTAGCTCACTGCAACCTCCACCTCTCGGGTTCAAGCAATTCTCCTGCGTCAGCCTCCCAAGTAGCTGGGATTACAGGCACTAGTTGTGGAGATGGGATTTCGCCGTGGTGGCCAGGTTGGTCTCGAACTTTTGACCTCAGGTGATCCGGCCACCTCGGCCTCCCAAAGTGCTGGGATTGCAGGTATGAGCCACCATCCCAGCCTGAGTTAATGCTCTCTTTTCCTTCATTTTAACTTAGTCATTGAATAGCAAGCCTAACTATAACCACGTCTGGTTAATAAATCAACACAAAACAGAAAGAATTCCTACAGGAAAAAAAAAAAAGTGGAATACCTGTTTTTCCTCTTATTTTTCTCAACAAGAGAGATCCAAGATGGCTGATCACTAGCAGCTCGGGATTGTAGCTCCCACTGAAAGCGCAAAGAAGGAGAGGACGCCACACCTTCACATGAATTCTTGTTGCTCACGCACCAGGAGATTCCCAGCGGAGGAGCCCCACGGGTCGCCAGAGCGACTCTTGTGACCGGCGAGGCGGTTTTGCCGGCGCCTCGGAGCGTCGGTTCTCGGTGCAGAGTCGGAAAAGCACCCTCAATCTTAACGCCGCTGATTTAGTCGGTGCAGTGGGTTGCTCAGATTTCGGCGCTGAGAATCAGTAAGTTGGACGTCCACTCAGGAACCCAATTACAAAGACGGTAATTATAAAGACCACAGATGGATAAATCTACAACGAAGGGAAGAAAACGGTCAAAAAAGGCTGAGAATACCCAAGATCAGAACGCCTCTTCCTCAGCAGGGGATCCCAGTTCCTCATCAGCAACGAAACAAGGCTTGATGGAGAACGAGTGTGTTCCAATTACAGAAGCAGGCTTCAAAACGTGGATAATAAGATACTTCTGTGAATTAAAAGAACTTGTTATAACACAATCTAAAGAAACTAAGAACTTTGAAAAAAGGTTTGACGAAATGTCAACAAGAATACAAAATTTAGAGAGGAAAATAAGTGAATTGATGGAGCTGAAAAACACAATACGAGAACTACGTGAAGTATGCACAAGTTTTAACAGCCGAATTGATCAAGCAGAAGAAAGGATATCAGAGGTCGAAGATCAACTCAATGAAATAAAACAAGAAGACAAGACGAGAGAAAAAAGGATAAAAAGGAACGAGCAAAGTCTCCAAGAAATATGGGACTATGTGAAAAGACCTAATCTACGCTTGATAGGTGTACCTGAATGTGACGAAGAGAATGAATCCAAGCTGGAAAATACGCTTCAGGACATTATTCAGGAAAATTTTCCCAGCCTAGTAAGGCAGGATAATATTCAACTCCAGGTAATACAGAGAACACCACAGAGATATTCCTCAACAAGAGCAACCCCAAGGCACATAATCGTCAGATTCACCAGGGTTGAAATGAAGGAGAAAATACTAAGGGCAGCCAGAGAGAAAGGTCAGGTTACCCACAAAGGGAAGCCTATCAGACTTACAGCAGATCTCTCAGCAGAAACCCTACAAGCCAGAAGAGAGTGGGGGCCAATATTCAACATCCTTAAAGAAAAGAACTTTCAACCCAGAATTTCACATCCAGCCAAGCTAAGCTTCACATGTGAAGGAAAAATAAAGTTTTTTGTGAATAAGCAAGCACTCAGAGATTTCATCACCACCAGCCCTGCTTTGCAAGAGCTTCTGAAAGAACCACTACACATATGAAAGGAACAAACAGTATCAGCCTTTCTAAAAAAATTATCAAAAAGAGCATCAATATAATGAAGAATTTACATCAACTAATGGACAAAATAGCCAGCTAATGATAGTATTAAACTCACATATATTATTATTAATTCTAAATTTAAATTGACTAAATCCCCCAATCCAAAGACAGGCAATTTGAATGAAAAACTAAGACCCATCAGTGTGCTGCATCCAGATCCATCTCACATTCAAGGATGCACAAAGACTCTAAACAAGGGATGGAGAGGGATTTACCAACCGAACAGAGAGCTAAAATAAATGAATAAAGGGCAGAGGTTACAATAGAGCAACGGAGATCAGAAGAAGCAAAGAAGGACATTATATAATGATAAAAGGATCAATGCAACAACAAGAAGAGCTAAAGATCCTAAATGTATACGCACCCAATACAGGAATACCTAGACATACAGGACTTATAAAGAGACTTGGACTCCCACATAATAATAGTGGGAGACTTCAACATTAATATTAGACAGATCAATGAGACAGAAAATTAACAATGATATTCAGGTCTTGAACTCAGATCTGGAACAAGTAGATGTGATTAACATTTATAGAACTCTCCACTTTGAATATACAAAATATATACTCTTATCAGTACTACATCATATCAATTTAGAAGTTTAAATGAAATCTTGGTTGGCTCCTTGTTTGTTATTCTCTTCCCTCATTTTCTTTCATGTCTCCATTATTAAGGACAATTATAAGCATACCCATATTTAGACTGCATTCTAGCCTGGGCAATACGGCAATACCCCATCCTCTCTCCCTCTTCCTCTTTCTCTTTCTTCCTCTTCTTTAAAAAAAAAAAAAAAAAAAATACAAAATCAGCCGGGTGTGGTGGCTTGTGCCTGTGGTCCCAGCTAATTAGGAGGCTGTAGCAGGAGAACGGCTTGACCAGCCTGGCCAACATGGTGAAACTCCATCTCTACTAAAAATACAAAAATTAGCCAGACATGGTGGTGCACATCTGTGGTCCCAGCCACTCAGAAGCCTAAGGCATAAGAATCGCTTGAACCCAGGAGGTGGAAGTTGCAGTGAGCTGAGATCACGCCTCTGCACTCTAGTCTGGATGACAGAGCGAGACTGTCGCCAATAAGAAAATAAAACAAAGTGCTCATCTGATTAGACCAGGCACACCCAGAATAATTCCCTTGTGATCAACTAGGGACCTTAATGACATCTGCAAAACGCCTTCAACTTTGCTATATTCTATTAGGAGAGGAGATCTCATTCTGTCATGCAGCCTCAACCTCAACCTCCCAGGCTCAAGCAATCCTCCCACCTCAGCCTCCTAAGTGGCTGGGACCGCGGGTGTGTGCCATCATGCCTGGCTAATTTTCTTTTCTTTTTAGTAGAGACAAGGTCTCACTATGTTGCCCAGGCTTGTCTCAAAAAAAAAAAAAAAAAAAAAAAAAAAATTAGAGGGCCGGGCGCAGTGGCTCAAGCCTGTAATCCCAGCACTTTGGGAGGCCGAGGCGGGTGGATCACGAGGTCAAGAGATCGAGACCATCCTGGTCAACATGATGAAACCCCGTCTCTACTAAAAATACAAAAATTAGCTGGGCATGGTGGTGCATGCCTGTAATCCCAGCTACTCAGGAGGCTGAGGCAGGAGAATTGCCTGAACCCAGGAGGCGGAGGTTGTGGTGAGCCGAGATCATGCCATTGCACTCCAGCCTGGGTAACAAGAGTGAAACTCCGTCTCAAAAAAAAAAAAAAAAAAAAGATAAATCTAGGTGAAGGGCATAGGTTTATCAGCTGTGCTTTCCTGTGACTTTTCAGCAAATTTAAATTTTTTCAAAATAAAAAGAAAAAATATATGCATTTTGGTAATTTTTTTTCATAGTTGTGGACTGACTACCCTTAAAAATAACACTGCCACTGGATGCAGTGCCTCACACCTGTAATTTTAGCACTTTGGGAGGCTGTGTGGGCAGATCACTTGAGGTGAGTAGTTCAAGACCAGCCTGACCAACATGGTGAAACCCCATCTCTATTAAAAATACAAAAATTAGCCAGGCATGGTGGCCCACGCCTGCAGTCCCAGCTACTTGAGAGGCTAAGGCAGGAGAATCGCAAGAGGTGAAGATTGTAGAGAGCTGAAATCACACCGTTACACTCCAGCCTGGGTGACAAAGCAAGACTCCATCTCAAAAAAAAAAACAAAAAAATCTCATTGCCCTTTATTCTACCACCTAAATCAGGCGTCACCAAACTACGGCCTGCAGGCCGTATGCGGCCCCCTGAAGCCATTTATCCGCCCCCCTGCCGCACTTCAAGAAGGGGCACCTCTTTCATTGGTGGTCAGTGAGAGGAGCACAGTATGTGGTGGCCCTCCAATGGTCTGAGGGACAGTGAACTGGCACCCTGTGTAAAAAGTTTGGGGATGCCTGACCTAAATAATGCACACACAGTTATTTCTAGGGAATGAGGACAGTATGAATAATGAATAAATTTGCTCAAGGTAAGTAACAGAGAAACTTTGAGCCTACTTTAAAACATTACTCGTTCCATTGCTAGTCTAGTGCTATACTCAACAGACCAGGCTGCCAAGTACTTCGAAGAACTGAATAATGTTATTAATGACCCATGAGAATCTATGATTATGCAACACTCTCAACATTCCTATCAACTTCTCTCAGTCTGTTAAGAGTAAATTTTTGAGCTGTCAGTAACACAAAATCCAACAGCACTAAACAATCAGTGTTTCTTGCTGCTTCCTACATTGTGCTAGATAAGGATGCTGTAATCAGCACTCAACTGCAATTTGGCCAGTGATGCAGGAGGCTAAACAGGCTCCTTCTGTGGTACTAGAGAAAGTAAACACCATCCTTGCCAGAAAAGCAGCAGGATAAGACTTGCATATATAAAGGCTTGAGCAACCAGTTGCTTTTCCTGATAGTAACTTGAGTGAAGGCTTCCTTTGGACTTAGAAATTAGATTATAGTTATCTTCTTTCATTAAATTAATGCAGTAAGTGCCAGTGTGCATTGATAAGGAAGACAACTTTGCAATTTATTTTAGAGAAATTCATAATTGTAAATATTTAGTAATTTGCTGCATAAAGTTAAATATAATTTAAAAAAATTTGGTTCAATTTAACAGAAATAATTGTAGTATGTGTGACTAGGAATTATTGCAAAGATATTACACAGGAAAGATGAAGGAAATAAAAAGTTTACCTCAAGAAAACAGCTACAAAAAACAATTTTTTATTCTTAAATCTAGTTATGCATGCTTAATTAAAGATTGACTAATATCCTTTAGGAGAAAAATTGTAGGTACAATTATGACTTTTACTTAAATTCACATACTTAAAAATCAGCAAGGTGGACTTCATCAAAATGAAAAACTTTTGTTCTGCAAAGATACTGTTATGAAAATTAGAAGGCAAGCCACAAACTAGGGAAAATATTTGCAAAACATATATCCAACAAAAATTTTATAATCTAAAGGAGTCTTACAGATTAATTAAGACTAACAACCTAACTAAAACTTACAGCTAGGCCTGGTAGTTCACACCTGTAATCTCAGCACTTTGAGAGGCCTGGAGTTGGAGATCAGCCTGGCCAGCATGGTGAAATCCCATCTCTACTGAAAATACAAAAAATTAGCTGGGCGTGGTTGGGCATACCTGGTTTCCCAGCTACTCTGGAGGCTGAGGCAGGAGAATCAATTGAACTCAGGAGGTGGAGGCTGCAGTGAGCTGAGATTTCATGACTGTACTTCCAACCTGGGCAACAGAGCGAAACTGTCTCAAAAAATAAAATAAAAATTGGGCAAAAGCCTAGGCCACATAGGGAGGCACTGTCTCTACCAAAAAAAAAAAAAAAAAAAAAAAAAAATTAGCCAGGTGTGTGGTAGAATGATCCTGTGGTCCCAGCTACTTGGGAAAATGGGGCAGAAAGATTGTCTGAGCCAGGAAGGTCAAAGCTCCAGTAAGTCATATTTGTGCCACTGCACTCCAGCCTGGGGAACAGAGTGAGATCCTGTCTTTAAAAAAAGGTGGAGGGGCAGGGCAAAAGATTCACAAAATAACTTTTACGAATGGGCAATAAGCATATGAAAAGATATTCAATATGATTAGTCTTTAGGTAAATGTATATTGAAACCACAACATGGCCAGGCACAGTGATTCACACCTGTAATTCAAGCACTTTAGGAGGTGGGAGGATCACTTGAGCCCAGGAGCTCACCACCAGCCTGGGCAACATGGTGAACTGCCTCTAGAAAAAAAGTAAAAATAAAAATTATCTGGACTTGGCAGTGCATGCCTTTAGTCCCAGCTACTTGGAAGGCTGAGTTGGGAGGATTTTTTGAGCCCAGGAGGTTGAGCTAGCATCATACCACCAAACTCCAGCCTGGGTAAGAGAGTAAGACATTCATGAAAAATAAATAAATAAACAAACAAATAAATAAATAAATAAATAACTGTAAGTGGAAAAAGTTATCTGTGATGTCTAGAGGAATAGAAGAATTCCAGAAGGATATATACAAACTATCCACAATAATTACTTCAAAGGTAGGGTGTCAAAAAACAAAAGTATTATTCAAAACATGTTTTTTAATTTAAAAAAGTATTTTATTAACTATATCAGGACATTGGCTGACAAGGGTAGCAGAAGAGGAAAACTTACCACTCCCTTTAGGTTTTACTTTTGTAATTTCATAGACCCAGTCACCAGTCATTATTCCCTTTCAGTTTATGGACATTTAAATTTCGCACTAATAATCTGTTATTGACATATTGATGTTTATACAGGTTACCGTTATACAGGAAACATTTCCAATCCAAGTGCTTCTAACAGTCTAAGAAAGTGCTTTTATGCTCTGAGTAAAATTGGGGAGAAAGGAGGAAAATATAGTCCAGAGACCATCTACAGAACAACATATCTTTAGAGCCCAAGTTTTTGTTTTTTTGTTTTGTTTTGTTTTGTTTTTTTGAGATGGAGTCTCACTCAGTCACCCAGGATGGAATGCAATGGCATGATCTTGGCTCGCTACCACCCACTCCTCCCAGGTCCAAGTGATTCTCCTGCCTTAGCCTCCCCAGTAGCTGGTACCACAGGCATGTGCTACCATGTCCCACTATTTTTTTTTTTTTTTTTTTTTTTTGTATTTTTAGTAGAGACAGGATTTTACCATGTTGGCCAGGCTAGTCTCGAACTTCTGACCTCAGGTGATTGGCCCACCTCAACCTCCTAATCATGCTGTGATTACAAGCATGAGCCACTATGCCCATCTCCAAGTTTTATATTGAAAATTAAATTTTGGGTTTTGTTCCATAATGGAACGGGTTCCATTTTAATATAAAAATAACCCTCACTGCTCTCTTAAGTAATATTCATAGTTTGAGTAACTATGACCTTCCAGGAAAAAAATACTTTTATGATTTAGCACAGGGGTGGCAAACTACAGCCTGTGGGCCAAATCTGGCCTGCTGTCAGTTTTCATATTGTCTGTGAGCTAAGAATGAATTCCACATTTTTGTTTGTTTGTTTTGAGACGGAGTTTTGCTCTTGTCATCCAAGCTGGAGTGCAATGGCATCATCTCGGATCACCAAAACCTCTGTCTCCCAGGTTAAAGCAATCCTCCTGCCTCAGCCTCCTGAGTAGCTGGGATTACAGGCATGCACCACCACAACAGCTTATTTTGTATTTTTAGTAGAGACTGGGTTTTGTCATGTTGGTCAGGCTTGTCTCAAACTCCTGACCTCAGGTTATCTACCCCACCTCGACCTCCCAAAGTGCTGAGATTACAGGTGTAAGCCATCAAGACTGGCCTATGAATTTCACATTTTTAAAAGGATAAAAATATCTGAAGAAAAATATTTTGAGACATGTAAAAATTATATTAAATTCAAATTCTAACCAGGTGCAGTGACTCATGCCTGTCATCCTAGCACTTTGGAAGGCCTAAATGGGCAGAATGCTTGAGGCCAGGAGTTTGAGACCAGCCTGAGCAACATAGTGAGACCCTGTCTCTACAAAAAGTTTAAGAATTAGCTGGGCGTGGTGGTGCACACCTGTAGTCCCAGCTACTCAGGAGGCTGAGGCAGGAGGATTGCTTGAACCCAGGAGTTTGAGGTTGTTGTGGGCTATGATTGCACCACTGCACTCAGCTTGGACAACACAGTGAAACTCTGTCTCAAAAAAAAATTTATCAACTATGTAGGAAGTAATAAATAAAAAAAAATCTTCAAATTCCAGTGTCTATAAATTCCTATTGAAACAGACACATTCATTCACTTACCTATTACCTATGGCTGCTTTTGTGTTGCAACAGCCAAACTGAGTAACGAATAACTGGGACAGAGACTGTATGGCCCACAAAACCAAAAATATTTGGTCTAGATCTTTACAGAAAAGAACTATTGGCCAGGGGTGGTGGGGCATGGTGCATGCCTATAGTCCCTGCTGCTAGGGAGGCTGAGGTGGGAAGATGGCTTAAGTCTAGGAATTCAAGACCAGCTTGGGCAACAAAGCAAGACCCCTGTCTGAAAAAAAAAAAAGAAAAGAAAAGGTTAGCTGACCCCTGGCTTGGCCTATATTAGTTCAAACTAATTGTAAGTCCCCATTTTTTTTTTCCTTTTTTGAGATGGGGTCGCCAGGCTGGAGTGCAGTAGTGCAATCTCGGCTCACTGCAACCTCTGCCTCCTGGGTTCAAGCAATTCTTCCGCCATGGCCTCCCGAGTAGCTGGGACTACAGGTGCATGCCACCAAGCCTGGCTAATTTTTGTATTTTTAGTAGAGGCAGGGTTTCACCATATTGGCCAGGATGGTCTTAATCTCTTGACCTCGTGATCCACCCACCTTAGCCTCCCAAAGTGCTGGGATCACAGTCATGAGCCACCACACCTGGCATTAAGTCCCCATTTAGAGATGTGTGCTGTGTGGTTACAGCACAGTTCCCAGTGCAACTTAACCTAGTAAAGCCTCAAGTTTCCTAATTTACAAAGTGAGGACACTGACACTTAACTCACAAGGTAATTGTGAAGATTAAATGAAACTTGGCTCAAGGTAAGCATTCAAACTGCAACTGCTATCATTTTTTTTTTTTTTTTTTTTTTGAGACAGTTTCCACTCTTGTTGCCCAGACTGGAGTGCAATGGCGCCATCTTGGCTCACTACAACCTTTGTCTCCAGATTCAAGTGATTCTAGTGCCTCTGCCTCCCAAATAGCTGGGATCACAGGCATGTGCCACCGTACCCAGCTAATTTTGTATTTTTAGTAGAGATGGGGTTTTACTTTGTTGGCCAGGTTGATCTTGAACCCCTAACCTCAGGTGATTCACCGGCCTTGGTCTTCCAAAGTGCTGGGATTACAGGCATGAGCCAACATGGCAGCCTAGATTTTTTTTTTTTTTTTTTTTTTTTTTTAAAGAGACAGGGTCTTGGGCCAGGCAGAGTGGCTCATGCCTGTCCAGCATTTTGGGAGGCCAAGGTGCAAGAATCCTTTGAGGCCAGAGTTCAAGACTAGCCTGGGCATTATAGCAAGATCCTATTTCTTGAGAGAGAACACGAACGAGCACAACGGACCAACAGACGGACATGGGGTCTCAATATGTTGCCCAGACTGGTCTTGAGCTACTGGCCTCAAGCCGTCTTCTTCCTCCTGCCTCAGCCTCCCTAAGTGCTAGGATTATAGGCATAAATCAACATGCTTGGGAAGATTATTTTTGTTTTTGAGATAGAGTCTTGCTCTGTCGCCAGGCTGGAGTACAGTGGCACAATCTCAGCTCACTGCAATCTCCACCTCCTGGGTTCAGGCTATTCTCCTGCCTCAGCCTCCCAAGTATCTGAGACTACAGGCACGTGCTACCAAGCCCAGCTAATTTTTGTATTTTTAGTAGAGATGGGTTTTACCATGTTGGCCAGAATAGTCTTGATCTCTTGAGCTTGTGATCTGCCCACCTCAGCCTCCCAAAGTGCTGGGATTACAGGCGTGAGCCACTGTGCCCGGCCTTCAATACTTTTTTTTTTTTTTGAGACAGAGTTTTGCTCTTGTTACCCAGGCTGGAGTGCAATGGTGTGGTCTTGGCTCACTGCAACCTCCACCTCCTGGGTTCAGGCGATTCTCCTGCCTCAGCCTCCTGAGTAGCTGGGATTACAGGCACGCACCACCATGCGCAGCTAATTTTTTGTATTTTTAGTAGAAACGGGGTTTCACCATGTTGACCAGGATGGTCTCGATCTCTTGACCTTGTGATCCACCTGCCTTGGCCTCCCAGAGTGCTGGGATTACAGGCATGAGCCACCGCGCCCAGCCAATACTTTTTAATACTACAAATGAATGTATTACCTTAAGCATCACTTCAGTGAGAAGACTAATGATTTCATCAGAATACTTTATAACCTTTCAAAAACTTCTGCATAATCTTTCGAATGCTGGAAACCCAGACATTTCTAAGAACTCCCCCTGTATTAAAAAAAATCTTTAGGCTGGGTGTGGTGGCTCACACCTGTAACCCCAGCACTTTGGGAGGCCGAGGCGGGTGCATCACCTGAGATCAGGAGTTTGAGACCACTCTGGCCAACATGGTGAAAACCCATCGCTACTAAAAATACAAAAATTAGTCAGGCATGGTGGCAGGCACCTGTAATCCTGGCTACTCGGGAGGCTGAGGCAGGGAGAATTGCTTGAACCCAGGAAGTGGAGGTTACCATGAGCTGAAAATGTGCCACTGCACTCCAGCCTGGCAACAGAGCAAGACTCCGTTTCAAAAAAATAAAAAATATTTGAAAGTCAAAAGTTGTATTGTTACTGAAACACTGTTAAAATATGTTGTCACTCTGCTAGTTGCACTTAAGTACAGTTCCACTTAGTGAGTACTTAATACTGCATGCCAGGAATGGCATTAAATATCTATTATTTAATTCTCACAATAACCTTTACAAAGTAGGCACTATAATCTTATTTTACAGAGAGATATGAAACTCACAGATGCTCTAAATGAATTTGGGGAGAAAGGAGGTGAACTCCTTTCATATGAGTTTCATGTCTCTCTGTAAAATGAGATTATAATACCTACCTTGTAGATTTATTGAAGTTTCTTCCTGCAAAGCTAAATAGTAATAACTTTATTTTTCCAAAGCATATTTCAGAAGTATTTTGGGCCAGGTGTTGTGGTTCATGCCTGTAATTCCTAACCCTTTGGGAGGCCGAGGCAGGCGGATCACCTGAAATCAGGAGTTGGAGCCCAGCCTGCCCAACATGAAGAAACCCAGTCTCTATAAAAATAATAAATAATAAATAAATATTTCTTGTTTTCTTGTTACAGATTTTCTACACATCACAGGATTTTTTTTTTTTTTTTTTTTTTTTTTTTTGAGATGAAGTCTCGCTCTAGCACCATGCTGGAGTGCAGTGGCACGATCCAGCTCACTGCAAGTTCCATTTTCTGGTTTCAAGAAATTCTCCTGCCTCAGCCTCCCAAGTAGCTGGGACAACAGGCACGCCCCACCACGCCGGGCTAATTTTTTTTGTACTTTAGTAGACACGGGGTTTTGCCGTGTTGCCCAGGCTGGTCTCAAGCTCCTGAGCTCAGGCAATCAGCCCATCTCAGCCTCTCAAAGTGCTGGGATTACAGCACCACGCACGGCCAATTTTTTATTTTTATTTTTTGGAAATGGGGGGTGGGGGCCGGACACGGTGGCTCATGCTTATAATCCCAGCACTTTAGGAGGCCGAGGCGGGTGGATCATGAGGTCAAGAGATTGAAACCATCCTGGTCAACATGGTGAAACCCGATCTCTACTAAAAATAAAATTCAGTGTTACCCGTCCAAAGCAGCGGCGTTGGAACAAGTTACTAAACA
This sequence comes from Saimiri boliviensis, assembly GCF_048565385.1. Classification (NCBI taxonomy): domain Eukaryota; kingdom Metazoa; phylum Chordata; class Mammalia; order Primates; family Cebidae; genus Saimiri; species Saimiri boliviensis. The sequence goes on from NC_133463.1 coordinate 26,075,619, forward strand.
TCACCCGCAATCTCCCACTCTGCCTCCCGCGAAGGGCTGGGTCCCCCTCTCGGCTGTGACACCATCGGGCATATAAGCGGAGTGAGGCCAGCACGTCTCCCCCAAGAGAAACCCGAGGCCCAGAGGAGCCGAGGGAGCCCAACACGAAAACTACAGAAGTTCCTGAGCAGGGACCTGAACCAAGGTCTCTGCCCACGGCGCAGGCTGTAGAGACACAGCTCCACTTGAGAAAGGGGTCCCCACACGCGAGTGGGACAAGGGGCCAGTTGAACCCAGTCCCTCCGCGGGTCGCCAAGTCCCCAGTCCCGCCCTCTCCCCGCAGGACTCCCTGAGAGGACCTCAGCCTTCTGGCTTCGCCCCTCTGCCTCACTCAGGAGGAGACCTGCCACGGCGCTACCTGACCTGTCGTCGCTGGAAGACTCCATGCCTGCCTGGAAGAAGCGCCCACCATGACCTACACACTCTTCGCCTCCATCGCTAGAGCGGCGAGGCTGGCACGCCGCCCCGTCCCGCCTCCTGGCAACCTCACCGCACTGTCACCGCCGCCGATTGGTCCGTGTGATCGCGGCTCCTGTCTCATTGGCTACTGCCGGCCCAACGGCACCGGAGGGTTGCTAAGGGGTGGGAGGTGCGTGGGAGTTAAACGCGCCTGTGCGGGGCGAGGGGACCCGCATGAGGGCTCGGTCTGCTGGAGCGCCCCGCAGGCCGGGACTGAAGGTGGAGGGATGTGCTCGCCTTGGCTGTGCCCGCCGAGCGGTCAGCGGGGGAGTCTGGTCAGTGGAGTCGCCCCACCAACTGCCATGCACGCAACGGCTCCCTGCAACCCCACCGTTTTTACGGAGCCCACCCAGAGCTCTTCCCAAGGTCTGCCCTGTGAGGATGTCCAGACCTCTGCTGCCTCCCATTCCAGCCCCTGCCCTGATACCGGAGGCCTTCGTGGACCCACTCTGGTACCCTCTCCAGCGGTCACTCCCAGTGATTCCACTGCCTCAGCCTCCCAAGGAGCTGAGATTACAGGTGCACACCACCATGCCGGGCTCTATTTTTAGTATACTGGGTTTTGCGTGTTGGCCAGGCTGTTTTTGAACTCCTGACCTCAGGTGATCCACCTGCCTCACGTCCCAAAGTTCTGGGATTACAGGAGTGAGCCACTGCACCCAGTCATATGGTCCTTTTAAAAAAATTGTTGGCCAGGTGTGGTGGCTCACACCTATAATCCCAGAACTTTGGGAGGCCAAGGCAGGTGGATCACAAAGTGAAGAGATCAAGACCATCCTGGTCAACATGGTGAAACACCGTCTCTACTAAAAATACAAAAGTTAGCTGAGCATGGTGGCGCACACTACTCAGGAGGCTGAGGCAGGAGAATTGCTTGAACTCAGGAGGCAGAGGTTGCGGTGAGCTGAGATCACACCATTGCAGTTCAGCCTGGGTAACAAGAGCAAAACTTTGTCTCGAAAAGAAAGAAAGAAAGAAAGAAATGCTTGATGACTCCATTTAGTGAATTCAGTGAGCTAGTGTGTTGGAAGACAGATGGCAGTGGAATGATAATCTATGAATGGTAATAGCAAAATTAAAACCTCTGAATTAGTCTGTTTTCACACTGTTATATAGAAATACCTGAGAATGGATCATCTATAAGAAAAAGTGGTTTAGCTGGCTCATGGCTTCACAGGTTGTACAGGAAGAATGCCTAGGAAGGCCTCAGGAAATTTACAATCATAGTGGAAGATAAAGTAAAAGCAGGCACATCTTCACATGGCCAGAGCAGGAGGAAGAGAGAGAGGCCAGGTGCGACATGCTTTTAAGCAACCAGATCTGATGAGCACTCACTCAGTATTAGGAGAGCAGAACTGAGGGGGAATTGCCCCTATGATTCAATTACCTCCCACCAGGCTCCACCTTTGATATTGGTGGTTACCATTTGACATGAGAATTGGGTGAGGACACAGATCTAAACCATATCAACCTCTGTTTTCACATTGGGAGCTTTGTCGTGAAGGGAAAGAGTGCTTTAGCTCTATGGAACATAGGTAAGAATCTCTGTCAATATTGCAGTGATTTGATCATGTTTATATTAGATCCTGTTGATGGGTGAACTGATAAACTAGGTGATGGAAGACAGTATCAGGACAAATGGTAAGGAGAGGAAAGTAGAGCTCAAGTAGGAGATTTGGCCTCGGAGAAAGTGACCACCTTCCCTTGAGATACTGAGGGGTCATATGAGACTGATTAATTCATATAGACTCCTTTTTTTTTTTTACGTGAGGAGATAATGAAGGTGATGTTATTCATATTGTCATATTGCATGGTAATCTTTGCTATCACTGCCAAATAGGAATGTTTGGCAGAGTGTAATAAGAATAGTGGGCTTGATGAAATATTACATTTGGACACAATTGGAAAAGCAGAAGAAGCTATCAATAATATGTAGATGATGTTTAGCACAACACATTTTCCGACCATGGTAAACAGTTGTTGCTTCTCTGATCCTATACCATTAATTATTAATTCAATGTAAATTTACTGATGACCAGGAAGGTGAAAATGAGTAGTTCTTGTAGATTTCATCAAAATTAAAAACCAAGGTAAATGGCACCTTGTGTGCCCTCTGTAGATTTTTCCATAATTGACTTGCCATTTAATCTGGCTCTCCATGTCATTTTTAAAACTATAAATTTGAAATTTGTTTAACTTTCACAAGTTCTTTTGAGTTAATGAGGGAGGAATACTTCATAAATTCTAATTGGGGAATTAAAGATTCCTATAGTTTTATATTATGTCGTTTGTGAGTTAAGCAGACTTTAATCCATCCAATAATTTTCTAATTTCCACAGAGAAAAATCTTAGAACCTTTAATGAACTAGAAGCCTCTATATTATCTCATACCCATCTGGCCCTTACATCCTCGAATTCAAATCCTATTACTCTCTTCCAGTGGCATGCTCAAACCACTGGAACAAGCTCTCATTCCAACTGTGTACATCTCATTCCAACTCCAAATTCTGAAGTATTATGTCAGTAGCTTGAAAATTATTTGTGGTGTGAATATTTACACAATAGAAATGATCAATTACCGAGAAGCATGGCTTTTTAATTTTTTAGAGTCTCTTTACTGTCACACTACTGTCTTCTAAAATTAGGATTTTGCATTTGCTTTCTCTTTTCTAGGAATGGTCATTCCCAGAAATCTACAAGTCTCATCCTAATACAAAGTTTAGGTCTTACCCATATGTCAGGAACTCAAGAAAGCTTTCACCATTTATAATTATAATGTTTTAAGGTTTCTCTGCATCCAACCCTGTCAAACACACACACATATACATGCAAAACCACACACACACTCACACACACACGCACACACACACATTCCATATCCCATTTTTTTACCATCCATGTTCCATTTTTTGCTTTATTTCTCATCCTCTCCATGTATATATCATCCTATGTTTTACTATACTTTTTTCTTACTTGCTTTATCGCTTGCCCCAACCAATGTGAAATGTTTATGTAACAATAAAACTGACACACTAAAGTCATTTAGCAAACATTACACGTATGATGTTTAATTGATTTTTAAAAATATATCTTCCAACATTCTATTGTATATTTTCTCTAGTTTTTGTTGTTTCTGTTACTATGATGCAGTAAAATCAGTATAATAGTTCATGTACCATAAAATACACTAGAAAAAGAGAAAGGCTTTTTTTATTTATGTAAAATATAGTAACTCAAAACTATTTAAGGTCATGTAGGTATTTAAAAATTCGTTATATCATTAAAAATCAATTATTCCCTTGCTTATTCTTATTGAGGTGGTATGCAGTTTTATCAATAGCATATGGAACAAGGCCAGTATGTTGTGACTGTGTTTGTTGGTGCACATTTGTGAAAGCTGTCTGAGGTCAGCAGTGATGAGTTTGCAATACTATGATGCAATTACCAAATAAATTTATGGCAAGATGGTTATTGTCATGGATCCATATAAAGTAATATCCTTGGAGTACTATTATAACTGTGAACATACAAACAGATATTTAAAGTATGCTTTTTTTACTAGCATCCATTTTCCTGAACTGTATTATTTTTTCTTCCCGTGACCATGAATTATAAACACAAATTCACCTGATGAAAATTTTTTGCTTTCATCAGTAATAATGAATTGAATCATTGTCATTTAATACTTGAATAAATTTTTAAGACAAATAATAAGGGAAAATATCTGTGCATAATTGAATTATCTTCCAAAATCTGATACTGTTAACATAAGTAAATGCATAGAATAAAAATTAAAATATGAAAGCAGTAAATATGCCCAACCAACATGAGCAAGGAAAATGAAAAAGAAGCGTGAAGGTAAAGAAGCCACTCTGATTCCAAAGTAAAATCTCTCTCCAAAGAATCAATTGAATTCTGCTTTAACCTATATTTATATTTGTGACATTCACAGATAAAAATGAGTTGAACTACATTAACATATGAAATTTACGATGGGGTGTTCTATTCATAAAATACCTAAATTATTATTGTTTTCTAGTCTGTCAGCATTATGCCCCCTTATCCAGTCTATATTGAACTAAACTGCCACAGCTATTTTAAATACACACACACACACACGCACACCCCTGATTTTCTAGATTTTTAGCTCCATTACGTTCTTAGGACATAATCAGCTCTGAATGAATAACGGAGCTCACAGCTCAGGATCAGATAAACTCTAGTAGCACTCTGTACTGTTGCGTGTATAAGGAAACAGACACACTAAAACCTTGTTGGTGGAAGTACATACCGATAAAATGTTAATGGAGAACAATTTGGAAATGTGGGAGATGATGTATGTACATGTAAGTATTATGTACTTCAGCACTGATATAACAGGAAGAGTGGTGGGGACTCCTAAAGCATGTTACATTCAGTGAATGGAGTGAATGCTCTACAGCCATCGCAAAGAATGAGGCAGTCCCGTCAGTACCGAGATGAAGTGATCTTTTAGATACCCAGAGCAGCAGATCTTTTTCCTTGTTGGCTTCACTGCTGGTAGAATCATCTTTGGTAAGGTAATGCAGAACATCTAATCCAAGAATATGACCTCCCATAAATACCGAAGAATTCAAAGCTACCGATTGGGGAGAGAGCTTTTATATAAAGCAGTGTTAAAATCTACAAATTACCTAGAAAACAGAACATCCTGCAGAAAACTCAAACTAAAAACATCCAAAATGGAATTCTTTACTGCACTTGCACGCTAACCTGTCTCATCATCCTACCTAATCGGCTTCTTTTCCTCCTCAGACAACCCCAGAGAGCTCAGACATCCTTAAACTCCCTGTAAGCTCATGATGTTAAAAAAACAGCCAGAGGGTGATTAACTCATGAATCCCCAAGTGTGTTCGCAGATCATCCACAGGAACCAAAAAGCAGTGAACTTTTCCAAGTGCACAGAAACAGAAGCAGAAAGCAAGTGATTTAATCAAGACACCACAGAGATTCAAGGTAAGCATCTACTTACCACGTGAATGAGTGTTTGTCTCATTTTGATCTCTGTCTTAACCAACTATACAAAATTCCTATGAACTGAGAAAAGATTTCTTATACTCCTTTGTGAAATCAGAGGTATTAGATTAACTGAATCCATAACTGCTAAACTATGAAACACAACTAAAGGCTAAATTATGAAGCTTCAGTTTTATATCAGGCAACCTCCTGACATAAACACACTCTAGATAAAAAATAAAGCTCAACAACATACACACATCTGCAGAAAATTACACAGAACATCAACACACAGAAAGGTGGGCCTGCTTCCTATCCACAACACTGTCAAGCTTGCTCTGGTAAATGAAAGCCAGGAAGCTCATCCCTGAACAGGATGAAGGGGGATGAATACAAGAACGAGGAAGCCCTTCCATGAAGAGAGTTTGGAGTGTGTCTCTGTGTGTATATGTACTCACATTTTTAGTCTCCTAGGTGTGTGAAGGACAAATAAATCTTGGGGCCCCTAAATCACTAAGCTAAAGGGAAAAACCAAGCTGGGAACTGCTTAGGGACAACCTGCCTGTCACTGAGATAGATGCATAGCTGATTGCCTCCTTTGGAAAGGCTAATCAAAAACTCAAAGAATGCAAGCATTCCCCTCTCTCACCTATCTGTGACCCAGAAGCTCCTTCCAGCTTCAAGTCTCCTTCAAGTTGTTCTGCCTTTCCAGACACAACCATTGTACTTCTTACATATGTTGGCTGATGTCTCACGTCTCCCTAAAATATGTAAAACTAAGCTGCGTCCCGATCACCCTGGGCACATGTCATCAGGACTTCCTGAGGCTGTCTCAAGAGCGCACATCTTCAAACTTGGCAAAGTAAACTTTCCAAATTAACTGAAACTTGTCTCAAATTTTCAGGGTGACAAATAATACCAGCAAATCAGTAGACCCGCTGAAGGGAAAAAGAAGGTAGTCTAACTTCATTATGACTACAAAAATGAATCTGGTATATCCATACAATAGGATATTACTTAGCAAATAAAAGGAAAAGAACTACTGACACAAAAAACACCACAGATGAATCTCGAAATAATCACATTGAATGAAAAAAGCCAGAAAAAAAAGAATACCTACTGTATGATTCTATTTATATGTTAGAAAATGAAAACTAATCTACAGTTGCAAAAAGCTTATCAGTGGTTGCCTGTGGATCAGAGGCAGGAGGGAGACAGTACTGAAGGGTACAAGGAAACCGTTGGGATGACAAGTACGTCTACTATCTCTAGTAGTGACAGCTCTATGGCTGAATACCTGTGTGAAAACATCTAACTTTACACTTCTAATATGTGCAGCTTGGGTGTCACTTGACTCCTCAATAAAGCTGTCTAAAATTTCTTGATAAAAATAAGTTCACATTGACCACCAGTCGGGATTAACTGAAACCTTATAAAATGAAGATTATTTTCACTTTCAGAAGGATATCTGATCGCAGTTACATATCATGCTTTGTGGACAAGCAATTTCTGAATAAATACAGATGTCAAATACTTAAATGTCTCTATTTCTTCCCATTCATCCTTTTCATGATTTAAAAGGAGCTAAAGCATTTAATAAAAAATTCCCATCACTTCAAGTTTCTTAGAGAGACTCTGAAATTCAACAAACATTTAACTTTTTGGAAAAGACGGGACCTTAAACACCATCCTGTCTAACTTTCTCAATTTAAGGAAGTAAACTTAGCCCCTCCCCTTATAGGGAGTTCATCCAGTCTAATGGCTTTGAAGTCAGCTTTATGTTGCTGACACCAACATTTGTCATTTTAATCTTGACCTCCCCATTGAACTACAGACATTTATTCCACTGCCCACTAAATCACGTCACTTCACTATCTCATAAGTATATAAAACCAATTGTGGCCAAAATGTGTCTTCTGATTCCCCTCACCACCAACTTCTCCAATTTTCCCCATCTTAGTAATTGAACCCTCACACATTCAGTTGTTCAACTAAAACCTAGAAATCAACTCTTGACTACTCATCTCCTGCCTTCCACATAGAATCCACACTTAAGTTCTTAGCTCTGTCTGCAAAATATATTGCCAAAGCTGGCCCAGGCTCTATCTACACAGCTACTATGTCTTTTTACCCAGACAACAGCTCTGAAAGGTCCCCATGTCTTCTTCTGCCTCTACCAGTCAGTCACTACACAGTAGCCATAGTAACGAGGCCATCAATCCCCAGACCTAGAACACTCTACAGACTTGCTGCCGTCATTCAAGTGACATCCTTATTCTGCCCTAAAAGATCAAGGCCCTTTCCACCTCTTTAGCCTCATCTACGACTATTTCTTCTCTGGATACATCCCAACATTTCATACTGACTGTCTCCGACACACTAAACTTATTTCCACCCCAAAGCCAACGCTTTCCCACCTCCATACCTGGAATGCACACATATACTTCACCATTCATATCTCAACTCAAATAACATCTTCAAAAGCTTCCCAGACCTCACAATCTACAGAAGCATCCTCTGGTGAGAAGCTGGTGGTGAGGGGGATGAATCAGGAGCCCTTTGGCCACAATAAGTTTAGAAATGTATTAGGCATTCAAGTGAATATTTAATTCACTTATCATAGACCCCACTTTACTGATGTTACGGTACTTATCACTATCGAAAATTATCTTGTAAAGTTCTTTATTTATTATATATGCTAATAAAATTCATTCATTCATTTATTCATTCATTCATTCCTGCTATGCCTATCAGAAGCATTACCCAAATAAGAACTGTGATCTTTTCTTATTTCACTTGAAAGCATTCATTTCTGGGTGCCTGGTACTACTGGTTAAAAAGTACCCATGTGCATTTTTTTTTTTTTTTTTCTGAAACGGAGTTTCGCTCTTGTTACCCAGGCTGGAGTGCAATGGCGCGATCTCGGCTCACCGCAACCTCCGCCTCCTGGGCTCAGGCAATTCTCCTGCCTCAGCCTCCTAAGTAGCTGGGATTACAGGCACGCGCCACCATGCCCAGCTAATTTTTTGTATTTTTAGTAGAGACGGGGTTTCACTATGTTGACCAGGATGGTCTCGATCTCTTGACCTCGTGATCCACCCACCTCGGCCTCCCAAAGTGCTGGGATTACAGGCTTGAGCCACCGCGCCCGGCCGCATTTTTTTTTTAAGTCTATTTTAGTTCTTTTTTAATTCCCAAGTGTGACAATTGGGTTTCCACACTCAAACCTGCGTGTGAACCTTTCTACAACATCAGCACATTACCAGTCTGACATTTAAAAATAAAGGTCAATTTCAACTGTCCTATCAATTTTACAAGATTCCAAATCTTTTTCCTTAAACCTTTTTACATCAGTACACTACCTGTCTGATGTTTAAAAGTAAATTTAAAGGCCGTGCGTGGTGGCTCAAGCCTGTAATCCCAGCACTTTGGGAGGCCGAGGCGGGTGGATCACGAGGTCAAGAGATCGAGACCATCCTGGTCAACATGGTGAAACCCCGTCTCTACCAAAAATACAAAAAATTAGCTGGGCATGGTGGTGCGTGCCTATAATCCCAGCTACTCAGGAGGCTGAGGCAGGAGAATTGCCTGAACCCAGCAGGCGGAGGTTGCGGTGAGCCGAGATCGTGCCATTGGGTCCAGCCTGAGTAACAAGAGTGAAACTCCGTCTCTAAAAAAAAAAAAAAAGAAAAAAAGAAAAGAAAAAAGAAAAGTTAAGGCTTATGTTGTATTAATTAAATATTCTCGAGACTTGCTCAAATGGAAAACAACTGTAAATATATACTCATGTGTTGCTTAATAATGGGGGTACATTCTTAAAAATGCATCATTAGGCAATTCACTGTGGACATCACAGTGGACTTATACAAACCTAGACAGTCTAGCCTACTACACATGTGCCTAGATGGTACAGTCTATTACTCCTAGGTTACAGACCTATATAGCGGCTTACTGTAATGAATACTATAGTATGTGTGTATCTAAACATAGAAAAGATACTGTAAAAATACAGCATAGCCGGGCGCGGTGGCTCAAGCCTGTAATCCCAGCACTTTGGGAGGCCGAGGCGGGTGGATCACGAGGTCGAGAGATCGAGACCATCCTGGTCAACATAGTGAAACCCCGTCTCTACTAAAAATAGAAAAAACTAGCTGGGCGTGGTGGCGCCTGCCTGTAATCCCAGCTACTTAGGAGGCTGAGGCAGGAGAATTGCCTGAGCCCAGGAGGCGGAGGTTGCGGTGAGCCGAGATCGCGCCATTGCACTCCAGCCTGGGTAACAAGCGAAACTCCGTCTCAAAAAAAAAAAAAAAAAAAAAAAACAGCATAAAAGATAAAAAATGGTATACATATATAGGGCACTCACCATGAATGGAGACTGCAGGACTAAAAGTTGCTACACTTTTACAGGGACTGGCTGCACAGTGAGTTTTTTTACAACAGCATCACCACAAAAACATGAGTCATTAAGAAATTTTGAATACTACAGCTTCCCTAGGCAATGGGAATTTTTCAGCTCCCTTATAATCCGTGGGACCAAAATCATATATGAGCTCTGACGACCTCATTGGCACTATGCAGTACATAACTGTACTACACAAATTAGGTGTAGTATATACGTGGCTGTACAAATTTATAGCAGTCCCAAGCTACAAACTCAAGACCTTCAGCTAAACAAAAAAAGACATTTCAAAAAGTTTTAAGTCCTGTCTCCTTCCCATGGTTCTCCTGATTATTTCAGTACTGAAAAGAACTTTCTCTGGTTGCTGAGATGTCTAAATGAGTTCATTAGTATGAAATCACTTCTAAAAAGTTATAAGCATTATGTAAATTAAAAGGTATTATTAGCATAACAAAGAAAATATTTTGGCATGAGAGGGAGGGGTAAGCCTATAGCAGACGCGGGGTTCAGAGAAAGGAAAGAAAGACTGAAGAGAAAGAGAATGTGAACACACGCTGGTCTCCCTAAAAGAAATGTAAATGTATATGGGTATCTCCCTTGATCCTCATCAGCAGTATGTTTTTTTGTTTTTTGTTTTTTTTTTTCAGACACCTACCCTGCATTTGCTGATACACTGGCAGCAGCCTGTTTAAATCAGAGTGTGACATGTTACACTGCATGTCAGGGTGGTAAACAGCGATGATCTTCCACACGGCTGAGAAGATGAAAAACACTAAATTCTGATCAATTGATTAATAAACAGAGAATAGTGTTTTCTTCAAATACACGATTAATTTCACTACCAATACTTTATTCGCAGGATACACATTATAACTGCTGTTAAAGATAGGTGGGGATGACCGCAATAAGAGATTTCAACAGAAGGCAGAATTATCTATTTTTTTCTATTTTTTTTTTTTATTTGACACTCGTTCCACATAAGTTTATTTAAAAGAGTAAAGTGCAAGGCAGCCTGTACCCTAATGTCATGTTTCCAGCTTGCTGCTAGGAAAAGCAGTCTGGGTAAGAGAGAATCTGTAGTATAAGTGAAATCCCCTAAGACTAAACATGCGCACATTCCAGCTAAGGACAGTGAACCAATATCCCCTGCAAAGTGCAAACACTTACTTCTCGGTTAAGTATGCTACAAACAATTGTAAGCAAAATTTCCAAAGTCAACTACCTTTAGCTTGGGGCTAGAGCAATTACTTAACTCTACCTTCCACAGCTGGCATCAACAAGTTCCTTAAATCTTAAGCTACTTCCAAGCTTTCTTGCTGAATAAAAATGGCGCTGCTTTTCCCATCACAATATTGTTGATTTCTCCGTAATCCTTAGAGCCTTTAACCATCAAACGCAATTGGCCTCATTTAAATGCCACCCTTCCCTGAACACTGCCAAGTGCTTTTTTGAGGGTTGGGCCAGGAGGTAAGGGTGGCCGCTTCCATCTACAAGGCTGCAACTTTCTCAGCTAGAATCCTGGGGATAACTCCCTCTCACTTTTCTTCATAACCTCTGCCTTCCCCAAAACTGTTGCCTATGTCTCCCTCAAACCACACTCCAATGCAAACTGTCCCCAAAGTGCAGCAGCACTTAAGCTTCTCTGTGCCCCTCGCACCCATCAGCGCCATCTCTAATGCACCGTTCACACCTAGACCCACGCATCACCCTTTCCGGGGGTCGTTCAAAGCCACCTGCCAGGCAGGCACCACCACGCCAGCCTCTCCGAAACACAGCCTGTGCACCCGAAGGAACCCAACCGCTGAGTCCAGCCCCGCTGCAGCGGAGGGCAGGGACCAGCACGCACACCCTCAAGTCTACATAAAGGCCCTACCCGGGGCTGTCACCGGCACCAACGCTGGGACCACCACCGCCCTGGGCGGCCGATGGGGGTCTGGGAGGCACACCGGAGAGGCAGGGAGGAGGCCGGTGGGAGCAGAGGTCACCGGGACAGGCTTGCCTACCCCTCCCTTCCAGGGGCAGCGGGTCCCAGTCCCCACCCCTCTCCCAGGGCCCCGGTCTGGCAGCACCACGGCCGCATTGGGCGGCGAAGGCGTGTGGCCGACGCCTGGGTGCCTTGCGGTACCTGAACCCACCTGGTCAAGTGGCCGCTGCACCGCGTTGCTGAGGGGCCGCGGCAGGGTGGAGTCCGTGGTCCTGGCGGTGCTGGAGGGCGACAGAAAGGCTTAGACTAGGGACTGCTCTCAACTTTGCGCCCTGCCGCTGCCTGCGAGCGCTGCCAGTTACCGCTTCCCCGCCTCCGACTTCCAGCAACTCCCAACGCAGCTTCCCCACCTTGTGCACGCAGGCGCCGCCGGCGGCCCACGGCACCATCACGGCGTGGGACCCCGACGCGGCAGCCAATCAGAGAGCGCCGGCCGCACAGCGCCCGTGCCTCGTGCCCAGGGGCGGGGCGAAGGGAGGAGGTTCAGGTGACGGCTGTAGCCTGAGGGCGCCTCGCGGGTGTGGTGGGATGCCTTTCCGGGGTGGGGCTTTAGAAGGGCGTCTTAGCCCCCTCAGCCATCCCTTTGTCCTCCCTGGAATGTTACGGCCATCCACCTCTCTCTAGGAGGGACAGCAGGCAACGTAGGGGTGGGCAGTGGCCCCAACACAAAGGAGCAAAGTGAGGGACGTCCCAAGCATTGCTGGGGACATTGGGGACCAAGCTTGGGCCTTGGAGGAGGAGGACAGTGAACCAAACGTAGGTGAAAAGCCCTGTCTTCAAAACTGCTGTGTAAAAGCCCAAAGCTGGGAACAATCCCGTGGTCTGACCCTTTCAGTCCCCCTCCAGCCTCACCTGGGCCTTCCAGGTGGTAGGTGTTCCTGGGTCGGAGGCCTGTGGTCGCAGTGAGACCAACTCACCTTTGTTATGTTAAAGTTTAGTTCTTTGGTCGCCAGCCGCTCTTATTGAACGTCCTGCCTTCCTCCTCAAAGGGTCAGTTTCTAAGCATCTCTTCACCCCCTGAGCACAGTCACGCTCAGACTTTTGAATGCATGTCCGCATACCTTCTGGGTGTTGAGGGAGGGTGATATATACGTATAATTCATTTGCCCCAAACTTCATAAAAGTTATCCATTTGAGCTCTTTGAAAATGCAACATCAACTTTTGTTCAGCAGACTTTTAGAAGAGGAATGGCACAGGAGGGTTCCTAATTTCCCTTGGGAGCTCAAGACTTAAGGGTTTGGCAGTTTGTAATTCGGGTAAAAATAGTGTTTACTGGGAGTTTAACCGCATGTTTTAATACTTTTCGTAGAATAGCTCAATAATCCTCACAATTACGCTGTGAGATAGATACTATTATACACCATCTTTCAAATAAATTGAGGCACAGAAAAGTTATCTAAGTCACTATCTAAAATTATCTTGTAAAGTTCTTTACTTATTATATATGATAATAAAATTCACTCATTCATTTATTCATTCATTCATTCTTGCTATGCCTATCAGAAGCATTAGCTCAAATAAGAACTGTGATCTTTTCTTATTTCACTTGAAAGCATTCACATCCGGGTGCCTGGTACTACTGGTTAAAAAGTGCCCATGTGCATTTTTTTTTTTAAGCCTATTTTAATTCTTTTTGAATTCCTAAGTGTGATGATTGGGTTTCCACACTCAAACTTGAGTGTGAACCTTTTTACAACATCAGCACATTACCAGGCTGATGTTTAAAAATTAAGGTCAATTTCAACTGTGCTATTAATTTTACAAGATTCCAAATCTCCTTCCTTAAACCTTTTTACATCAGTACATTACCTGTGTGATGTTTAAAAATAAATTTCAATTTCACCTGTCCTATTAATTTTACAAGTCTTCTAATTATGCTTCTAAAAGATTGAATAATTCAACTACTGGCCTGCCTCATTATTATGAGTTTTCTATTTGATATAGTATCAACTTATCAATTTATATGAATGTTGTTGATTTTGAGATTGCATGGCCTGTCATCATAATAGTACACTTTTTGATAAGGATAAGGTTAATATAAAATGTATTTACTTTTTTTTTTTTTGAGATGGAGTTTCGTTCTTGTTACACAGGCGGGAGTCCAATGGCGTGATCTCGGCTCACTGCAACCTTCGCCTCCTGGGTTCAGGCAATTCTCCTGTCTCAGCCTCCTGAGTAGCTGGGATCACAGGCATGCGCCACCATGCCCAGCTAATTTTTTTTTTTTTTTTTTTTTTTTTTTTTTTTTTTTTTTGTATTTTTGTAGAGACGGTGTTTCACCATGTTGACCAGGATGGTCTTGATCTCTTGACTTCGTGATCCACCCGCCTCGGCCTCCCAAAGTGCTGGGATTACAGGCTTGAGCCACCGCGCCCGGCCAAGTATTTACTTTTAATGATTAAATTGAGATCTCTAATATCTTACCTTTGGGATACTTAGCAAATAGTCACTTACATAATATACTATCTAAATGCACCAATTTAAACATTTTTAATTCCTTTATTATTATTATTATTTTTTTTTTTTTAGAATTTCAAAGCTTTCAGACACTGCTACCAAAAAAATCACAATAGATTTTTTACCTGGTTGTTACACATTATAAATGATCTATAGTAAATTATTAATCACTGGGATGTACATTTTATAAAGACAGAGATATTTATCCAGTTTGTTCACTGTATCCCCCAGCACTTATTCCTGGCACATTATCAGCTTAAAATAATATGTGTTGTCAAATACCTGCAAGCTCCCGTTTTATCTTATGGAGATCACCATATTACTTCCACATTTAGAGCATACTGCTGATATGTGTAATCTCTTCTTGCTATTGCTTGATGCCATGAAAATATTAAGGATGATCTTAACAGCAATTCTAAATCACAAGTTCTTGACTTTCAAGTTATGCAGTGATGTGTGGCAAATGGGTGGCAAAAGATCAACATAGATTTTTGCATAAGGTGTGATCAACATAGATTCTCTTACGTTATGCTGAGGAGGCACGACTCAATATGGAGTCTGGATACACAGACTGCTCTAGGGTTAGGGAGAAAGCCACCGATAGAAGACCGTCTGTCTGTGCATGAGAGTATCAAATTTTATACTGATGCCAGCGTGAATGTTAACTAGAGCTACAGGGCTGTTAACGAACGTTGCCATAATAAAGTAGTTAGAAGCAACCATTGTGAATCATAAAAAAGCAGCTCAGTTTTTGGTGTGCTGCAAGGAATTTATACTAATGAAAATTAAAATAGTCAAGTTCATGAACAATCATTCATGAATAATCAAGATTATTCCTAAGACATTACTCTTGCCCTCACATTTCTAAGCAAAGAGCAGCAGAGATAAAACTAGTTTGCTGGGAACTACATATAACACAGTGAACACAGGTGGGAATGTGTGTCGTATGAATGCCACCTATCATGTCAAAGTAGGCTGACGCTGCAGATCTGAAGCAAGCAGCTCTCTATCACCTAACAAATCCTAAATACAAATCCCTGTTCCATCTTCAACCAAGTAACCTCTGGCATTTATAACCTGTTTCTTAATATGAAAATAAGAATAATCTCTGTTGCCGGGCGCGGTGGCTCAAGCCTGTAATCCCAGCACTTTGGGAGGCCGAGGCGGGTGGATCACGAGGTCGAGAGATCGAGACCATCCTGGTCAACATGGTGAAACCCCATCTCTACTAAAAATACAAAAAATTAGCTGGGCATGGTGGCACGTGCCTGTAATCCCAGCTACTCAGGAGGCTGAGGCAGGAGAATTGCCTGAACCCAGGAGGCGGAGGTTGTGGTGAGCCGAGATCACGCCATTGCACTCCAGCCTGGGTAACAAGAGCGAAACTCCGTCTCAAAAAAAAAAAAAAAAAAAAAAAAAAAAAAAGAATAATCTCTGTCTAGATTTGTTAATAATAAAATTTATAAAGAAAAAGAAAAGTAAACATATACTTCTGATCCTTTGATCAGCATGGCTGGACTGGCAGGACTGAGGAGGAGCAGGTTCAGAACCCACTGGGAAAGATCCTTTGATCAGCATACCTGGCTGGCTGGACTGAGGAGGAACAGGTTCAGAACCCACTGGGAAATCTTCAATACAAGCTAAGATGACAAGTAAACAGGCCATTATTTTACAAACAAAACCGCCTTTTATAAAATATGCATTATACCACCTCACACCCACCAAGATGCCTACAATCAAAAAGATAGTAATGGTTGACAAGAATGTAAAAAAACTGGAACCCTCACACATTGCTGGTGAGAGTGTAAAACGATACAGTCACTTTGGAAGACAGTTCCTCAAAATGTTAGGTATAGTTATCATATGCGCTGGCAATTCCACTCCTAGATATACACACAGAAGAAGTAAAAACAAATCTACACAAAAGCTTCTACACAAATGTTCACAGCAGCATTATTCATAATTGCAAAAACATGAAAGCAACCCAATGCCATCAACAACAGACAAATAAAATGTGGTATATTCATATAATGGAATAATATTTGGCAATTAATAAAAAATGCATGATGATATGCGATGATATATAAACCTTGAAAATATGCTAATGAAAGAAGTCAGACACAAAAGACCACAAGTCGTCTGATTGCACTTACATAAAATGTCTAGAATAGGCAAATCTATAGACAGAAAGTAGATGAGTGGTTGCTTAAGGCTGAGAGGTTTGAGAAAAATAGGGAGTGACTGTGAATGGGTACAAAGTTTTTTTGTGTGATGGAAATGTTACAGATAGACAGTGGTGATAGCTGTACAACTGTGAATATATTAAAACCATTGAACTGTACACTTTAAATGGGCGAGTTCTATGGTATGTGAACTATATCTTGATAAAGCTATTAAAATATATTGTGCATTATCTTTAAATAATTATAGCTTTCAACCATCAAATGACATGTCTTATCAAGATGAAGTATGGACATGTTGTCACCCCAACAGCTACTTTCCATATAGTTCACAAAGTCCTCTCACAGCCCCCAGTCCCCATGACCAAGAATATTCCCCAGGGCGTTACCACCAGAGCTCCCAGAGAAGATGCTTTCTCTTCCTAGGATCACCGGTGGAGCTGGTTTCCACTGGGGCTGCTCCTGTGACAAGAGAGAATGGGCCAACACCCTAAGAAAAGCAGAATGAGAGAGGGAGTGGGGCAGTGGGATAAAGAAAGAGGGGAAAGAGGAAGGTGAGAAAGGAGGAGACACAGAGAGGAAGAGCACAGTAATTATTGTTGGAGCATCTGCATCTAGCTGTGCTGGCTAAAGTGGGTTTCTGTAATTTGCTTTTAGGAGAGTCTTAATATGTTACTTCACTACAAACTCTTTCCCTACTTAACTGATAAACTTTCTAAGGATATATACACAGGTAAAACTAAATCGTGGGGCTTTTTTTTTTTTTTTTTTTTTTTTTGAGACAGAGTTTCGCTCTTGTTACCCAGGCTGGAGTGCAATGGCGCGATCTCGGCTCACCGCAACCTCTGCCTGCTGGGTTCAGGCAATTCTCCTGCCTCAGCCTCCTGAGTAGCTGGCACGCGCCACCATGCCCAGCTAATGTTTTGTATTTTTAGTAGAGATGGGGTTTCACTATATTGACCAGGATGGTCTCGATCTCTTGACCTCGTGATCCACCTGCCTCGGCCTCTCAAGGTGCTGGGATTACAGGCTTGAGCCACTGCACCCGGCCTAATCCTGGGGTTTTTGTTTAATGAAAAGACATATGGAACATTGGAAAAAGCACACATAGCTCAGTGATTAAATGAAGTCAGACAGACTTAGATTCAAATGTGAGTCCCAGGCTTGCCTAAGTGACCTTGGGTACACACAATTTAACTTCCCCAAACCTTAGTTGCCACTTCTGTAAAATGGGAGCCCTAGGTTTGGTTTTCTTACAGACAGGCCACTGTCCACAATAAATGAAATAACTCATCACAGGGTCTCAATACAGTACCTGGCATATGAAAACACAACAATATGACCCACCATTATTAGTGGTAAACTCATGATTTATCACAGATATATTTAGAGCATTAAAAAAAAGCATTGTTTGAAAGCAAAGATAATATGAGTAAGACTAGTAGGTAAGAGCCAGAGAAAACTGTATCATGCTTCACAAAAAAATACTTCTTATTCATTTGGAAAGCATTATTTTTAAGACATGTTAGAGGGCTGGGCGCAGTGGCTCACGCCTGTAATCCCAACACTTTGGGAGGCCGAGGCGGGTGGATCACGAGGTCAAGACATCGAGACCATCCTGGTCAACATGGCGAAACCCCGTCTCTACTAAAAATTTAAAAAAAAAATTAGCTGGGCATGGTGGCCTGTGCCTGTAATTCCAGCTACTCAGGAGGCTGAGGCAGGAGAATTGCCTGAACCTAGGAGGTGAAGGTTGCGGTGAGCCGCGATCATGCCATTGCACTCCAGCCTGGGTAACAAGAGTGAAACTCTGTCTCAAAAAAGAAAAAAAAAAAAAAAAAAAAAGACATGTTAGAAACTAAACCCAGTAATGGTAAACACGACAGCTAGAACCAAAAATGCTAATTCATAAAAATCAATTCTGTTTCTTAGCTAACCTTGCCCAATACATACTTTGGTCAGAGTTATTTCTTCTTAGCCTTCAGTCTGCAATCATTTTTGGAAACCACTCCCCACTTGCAAATAGACAGCTTTAGACAACTATTTAGATTGCTAAGCTTTCTGTTCTACCACACTGCAAATTATTGTGTCCACATGAGAGAATTCCCTCCACTCATTTACTGCCCATAGATATCACTAAATTGGCACAGACACAAGTCCTCTCCAAAAGTGACCTTGTGATCACCTAGTTCTGAGTTTATTCATTCATTCAACAAAGACTTAATGAGAACCTACTATGTGCAAGGTACTGTACTAGGTACCAGAGATGCAGAGAATAAAAGAGATACCTCTTCTCTGTGTTCTCATGAGGACCTGTTGCCTCCTCATCACAACACCGACCACACTGATTACTGATTTCCTAATTACTTCTCTGCAACCCCTACAGAGACTCTAAGCAACCTGAGGTCAGGGACCATAGCAAATCTGATTTGCATGGTATCACATGATTTTGAATAATATGTCATGAAAAAAATTGAAATAGAATGAGGTGATAGCACAATATAGCCACGGTATCGCTATTTGTATGTTCAGAGACTCATGCAGAGCAAACTCTGAAGTGTGTAGAGACACAGACTTTATAGGTCACTGAGTCCCCATCAGTAGTGAATATAGCCTGCCCCCTGAGATCTCGGCTACATCTAGAGCTTGATCCAAACTATATGATACAGAAATAAAATTACATAATACAAATATAAAATGTGCATTTATTTTTATAAATATATGTATTAGATTATCTTTTCATTGAAAATATGTCTATACAAAGTAAAGAAGAATAAAACTGCACATAGATTAGCTAAAATGGAATTTCTTAGATGAAATGCACCAATTCCAGAAAAAACACAAACTACAACAACTCATCCAATATGAATTTAAATAGCCCTGTAACTGTTAGGAAAACCGGCTTTGTAATTTAAAATCCCATAAACATCTCTAGGATGGTGAGGTGCTGTGGCTCACAACTGTAATTCCAGCACTTTGGGAGGCCGAGGCAGGTGGATCACCTGAGGTCAGGAATTCAAGACCACTCTGGCAAACATGGTGAAACCCTTCTCTACTCAAAACACAAAATATAGGCCGGGCGCGGTGGCTCAAGCCTGTAATCCCAGCACTTTGGGAGGCCGAGGCGGGTGGATCACGAGGTCGAAAGATCGAGACCATCCTGGTCAACATGGTGAAACCCTGTCTCTACTAAAAATACAAAAAATTAGCTGGGCATGGTGGCGCGTGCCTGTAATCCCAGCTACTCAGGAGGCTGAGGCAGGAGAATTGCCTGAGCCCAGGAGGCGGAGGTTGCGGTGAGCCGAGATCGCGCCATTGCACTCCAGCCTGGGTAACAAGAGCGAAACTCCGTCTCAAAAAAAAAAAAAAAAAAAAAACAAAAAACACAAAATATTAGCTAGGCGTGGTAGCGGGTGCCTGAAATCCCAGCTACTCAGGAGGCTGAGGCAGGAGAATCCTTGAACCCAGGAGGTAGAGGCTGCAATAAGCCAAGGTCGTGCCATTGCACTCCAGCGTGAGCAACAAGAGCAAAACTCCATCCCCAACTCCCCCACCAAAACAAAAACAAAAATAAAAAAACCTGGTCCAGATGGTTTTACTGAAGAATTCTATCAAATTTTTTAGAAAGAATTAACACTGGTTTTATACAATCCCTCCCAGAAAATAGAAGAGGAAGGAATACATCTCAATTCAATAAAGGGAGTGGTCTAGACGTAAGGAGACTAAGGAGAGTTTAGGACCAAATGCAACCTGTAATTCCAAACTAGATCCTGTTGTTAAACAGACTTTGATGAGATAACCAGTAAAGCTTGAATAAAGTTGAAGATGTGATGATAGAAATGTATTAATTTTCTAATTTTGATGGTCATTTTGATATTACACAGAAGAATGTCCTTAGGAAATGCCACTAAAATATTTGGAAGCAATGGGTCATCAAGTCAGCAACTTATCAGCAAATGGTTCTGTTAAAGCAAATGTTATCTGAATTGTACTGATAACCTTCCTGTAAATTTAATCTTGTCTTAAAACAAAGGAAAAATATTTCTTAAAAATATAGGAGGCTATCTTTATGATCTCAGGATACAGAAGAATTTCCTAAACTAGGTATAAAAACACTGCAAATATGAATGTTATAAATTCAGTCACATGAAGATTAAGAACTTTATAAATGGAACATTATTCAGCTTTTCAACAGAAAAGAAATTCTGGCTTTTATGAGTCATATAACATATATCATGTGACAACATAGATGAACACTGAAGATGTGCTAACTCAGATATGCCACTCACAAAAAGACAAATGCTGTAAGTAATAGTCAAATTCATAGAAACAAAAGGCCAGCTGCTGGGCCTGGGGGAAATAGAGAGTTGATTAATTAATATGCAGTTTCAGTTCCATAAGATGAAAAAGTGGAGATCTAGTACTCAATGTTGTGAATACACTCATCACTACTGAACTACCCACTTAAAGATGGTTAAGATGGCAAATTTCATGCTTATTACCACATACATATATACGTTTGTGGCTAACACTTGAAGAAAGAAAGGAAATGGTTAACACAATATTGCAGAAGTCTCTCTTCTCTGGGATGTGATCTGAAAACGGCACATGGGGAACTTAAAAAAAAAAATTCCTTAAGTTCAAGCACAAGTGGTTTTCATCATCCTCTAAAAGGATAAGCTCTTGCAAATCTAATTTTTAAAATCAACTCCCCAGGAAAGGGAAGATAAGCCAGTACAAAAGCTCTAAAAATAAATAAAGAACTAAAGGACAGGGAAGGCAAAAGGAAGGAATCATGAATTCTCTCAGTATTATTAACTTTAAAGTATATTTTCTCAATAATAAAGGATCAATTTCTGTACAACAATTTGAAGTTTTAAGTGGTACAGGTCAAACTAGATGTACTTTATGTAACTACCAAATATCTTTCTAAAATATGGAGCCAAATAATATCAATCCCTCAGCCTCCCTATATTGCTCACCACAACAAGAGGAGTCAGACAGACAGGACAGTGGCAGTCCTCAGTTGTCTGAACAAGGGGAAGCAGAAAGAGGCACTGAGGGCTAGTGTTCTGCCTGGAGAAAGCAGAAGCTGGCGGCTACACAGTATACAGTTTGTTCAGAGGCCTCCCACTTCCAACTGGTTTCCCGCTAAGAAGAAAAAAAAAGGTAAGGCTCAAAAACATACCCATATGCCTCCTTATGGGGAGGGGGAGAAATTAAAATGTCTAATTCTTCTTCTCAATAGCTGTAAAACATGCAAATGAAATTCTAAATTTTCTTCTGTCAACTGGCTATATCAGCTGGGACTCAGGTCAGATACAGACAGGTCACTGATTCTGACTGAAAATCACCTATATTTTACTCTTATTTTTATTAGCAATGCTTTCAGGAAAAAAAAATTTTTTTGATTAAAATTTTTCTCATCATTCTACTCAAAGTACCATAGATTCTTTATTCTATCAAATGAAATTCTTACTCTGAAAATACAATGGAATTCTTTAAAGATAAAATGTGCAACCTCCAAATAGAATCTTGAGTCTTGAGTCCTGCCCTATTCCCTGAACTTCAGATTCACATCTTCAATGTTCTTCACATTTCTACTTCAAAGTCTAGCCAGCATCTGAAACTTAACACAGTCGAAAGGAGTACCTTTCATATCCACCCTGTCTCATATTCCAACAGCCATTTCTCTTCCAGGCTGGTGTAAAAGGCTGTCACACTTGCCTTCCACTGAGCTGTTAACACTTAAACTGTCCATGGGCAGCAAAGCTGAAAGCACCGATTGTAACACTCCTTCTGGGGCCTCAGAGCCTGAACAGAGTTTTGCTCCTCCTGGCACCCAAAAGCACTCACCCCAGCTCCTGCACACGGTTACCAGCATGTTCCCTCCCATGACAGGTTGAGCACAGGGGGTTCTAGTGAGTGGAGTCTGCCCCTGCCAGTGCCTAGGTGGCCAGCTACTTCCAGCACCCACATCCCAGTTCCCGCCAGCAAAGGGTTCAGGGAAATTATCCTGCCTCACTATCTCAGTCAGGTGACCAAATCAACATCAACAGTGATCAGTCACATTGAAAGTACACACCCTTTCCTTTGTATGATGTGATGAAAAGGACACTTCACCTTTTCGGTCTTCCTCCCAGGCATCCATAAACCCAGACGTATTATGGGAGACACATTTGATAAATCCCACTTGAGGGACATTCTACAAAATATGTGACCAGTAGTCCTCAAACCTGACAAGGTCACCAAAAAAGAAAGGAAAGTCTGAGAAACTGCCACAGTCTAAAAGAAGCTAAGGAGACACAAAGAGTAAATGTAATGTGGTAACCTGCATAAGATCCAGGAACACAAAAAGGACCTTGTTATAAACTGAGTGTTTGTGGCCTCCCCAGAATCCTCGTATGTTGAAGCTTTAACTGTGAATGTAATAGTATCTGGAGCTAGGGTGTTTGGGAGGTAATCAGCATTAGATGAAATCATGAGGGCAGGGCCCTGGTCTGATGGGATTAGTGCTCTTATAAAGAGACACAGAGAGCTTGTTCTTTCTCTCTTCTGGTGAGAACACACCTAGGAAAGGGGACTGTGCCGTGTGCAAGTGAGGAAGAGACTCCTCACTGGAACCCAACTGTCCTGGGAGGCAGAGGTTGCAGTGAGCTGAGATGGCTCCACTGCACTTTAGCCTGACGCCACTCTGTCTCAAAGAAAAAAAAAAAAAAAAAGGGTATTTGTTGCTCTTTGAAAGGAAATAGATCATAATGACCACAGGGTCTGCATATGTGGAGAGCAGTAACTGTCATACATTTAGGCCAGGCGTCCCCAAACTGCGGCCCCCTGAGGCCATTTATCGGACACTCCCGTCGCACTTCAGGAAGGGGCACCTCTTTCATTGGTGGTCAGTGAGAGGAGCACAGTATGTGGCGGCCCTCCAAGGTCTGAGGGACAGTGAACTGGCCCCCTGTGTAAAAAGTTTGGGGATGCCTGGTCTAAGACATTGCTGTACACCACTATTGACTTTATAAAGACTTTACACTTAGGCTACACTGAAAAGTTCTTCTTTCTTCTGTTAACCTTGGCTTACTGTAACTTTTTTTATTTTACAAAATTTTAAACTCTTCTATAATTGCACTTAGCTTCAAACACACATTGTACATCTGTACAAAAATATTCTTTTCTTATATCCTAATTCTATAAGCTTTGTTCTATTTTTAATTTTAAAACCTTTTGTTAAAAGCAAAGACACAAACACCCACTAGCCTAGGCCTACACAAGGTCCAGATCATGCACATCATTGTCTTCCACCTCCAATCTCATCCCACTGAAAGGTTTTCAGGGGCAATAACACGCATGTAGCTGTCACCTGCTATTATAACAGTGCCTTCTTCTGAAATATTTCCTGAAAGACCAGATTCAGGCTGTTCTATAGGTAACTTTTCTTTTTAATCAACAGAAGTACACACTAAAACAATGATAAAATGGGTAGAAAATACACAAACCAATAATGTATTTAACATTATCAAGTATTATGTACTGTATATAATTGCATATGCTACACTTTTACAGGGATTGGCTGCACAGTGAGTTTGTTTACACCAGCATCACAAAAACATGAGTCACTAAGAAATTTTGAATACTACAGCTTCACTGGGCAATGGGAATTTTTCAGCTCCCTTATAATCCGTGGGACCAAAATCATATATGAACTCTGATGAACTCACTGGCACTATGCAGTACATAACTGTACTACACAAATTAGGTGTAGTATATACGTGGCTGTACAAATTTATAGTAGTCCCAAGCTACAAACTCAAGACCTTCAGCTAAACAAAGAAAGACATGTCAAAAAGTTTTAAGTCCTGTCTCCTTCCCATGATTCTCCTGATTATTTCAGTACTGAAAAGAACTTTCTCTGGTTGCTGAGATGTTTAAATGAGTTCATTACTATGAAATCACTTTTAAAAAGTTATAAGCAGGCCAGGCGCGGTGGCTCAAGCCTGTAATCCCAGCACTTTGGGAGGCCGAGGCGGGTGGATCGCGAGGTCAAGAAATCGAGACCATCCTGGTCAACATGGTGAAACCCCGTCTCTACTAAAAATGCAAAAAATTAGCTGGGCATGGTGGTGTGTGCCTGTAATCCCAGCTACTCAGGAGGCTGAGGCAGGAGAATTGCTTGAACCCAGGAGGCGGAGGTTGCGGTGAGCCGAGATCGCGCCATTGCACTCCAGCCTGGGTAACAAGAGCGAAACTCCGTCTCAAAAAAAAAAAAAAGTTATAAGCATTATATAAATTAAAAGGTATTACTAGCATAACAACGAAAATATTTTGGCATGGGAAGGAGGGGTAAGCCTATAGCAGACATGGGGTTCAGACAAAGAAAAGAAAGGAGGAAGAGAAAGAGAGAATGTGAACACTTGCCGGTCTCCCTAAAAGAAATGTAATAAATGTATATGGCTGTCTCCCTTGCTCCTCATCAGCAATATGTTTTTTTTACAGACACCTACACTGCATTTGCTGATACACTGGCAGCAGCCTGTTTAAATCAGAGTGTGACATGTTACACTGCATGTCAGGTGGAAAACAGAGATGATCTTCCACACGGCTGAGAAGATGAAAAACACTAAATTCTGATCAATTTATTAATAAACAGAGAATAGCATTTTCTTCAAATACACGATTAATGTCACTACCAACACTTTATTCGCAAGACACATTTTAACTGCTGTTAAAGATAGGTGGGGATGACCGCAATAAGAGATTTCAACAGAAGGCAGAATTATCTATTTTTTTCTATTTTTTTTTATTTGACACTCGTTCCACATAAGTTTATTTAAAAGAGTAAAGCGCAAGGCAGCCTGTACCCTAATGTCAGGTTTCCAGCTTGCTGCTAGGAAAAGCAGTCTGGGTAAGAGAGAATCTGTATTATAAATAAAATCCCCTAAGACTAAACAACAGGCGCACATTCCAGCAAAGGAACGTGAACCAGTATCCCTTGCAAAGTGCAAACACTTACTTCTAGGTTAAGTACGCTACAAATAATTGTAAGGGAAATTTCCAAAGTCAATTACCTTTTGCTTGGGGCTAGAGCAATCACCTAACTCTACCTCCCACAGCCGGCATCAACAGCTTCCTTAAATCTTATGCTGAATTCTCCCAACAAAATATTTCCAAGCTTTCTTTGCTGAATAAAAATGGCGCTGCTTTTCCCATCACAATATTGTTGATTTCTCCGTAATCCTTAGGCCCTTTAACCATCAAACTCAACTGGCCTCATTTAAATGCCACCCTTCCCTGAACACTGCCAAGTGCTTTTTTGAGGGTTGGGCCAGGAGGTAAAGGTAGAAGGCTGCTTCTATCTACAAGGCTGCAACTTTCTCGGCTAGAATCCTGGGGATAACTCCCTCTCACTTTTCTTCATAACCTCTGCCTTCCCCAAAACTGTTGCCTTTGTCTCCCTTAAACCACACTCCAATGCAAACTGTCCCCAAAGTGCAGCAGCACTTAAGCTTCTCTGTGGCCCTCGCAACCATCGACGCCATCTCTAATGCACCATTCACTTCTAGACCCATGCATCAGCCTTTCCGGGGGTCGTTCAGAGCCACCCGCCTGGCAGGCACCACCACGCCGGCCTCTCTGGAGCACAGCCTTCCGCTTCGTCTACATCCCAGTCTGTGCACCCTAAGGAACGCAACCGCCAAGTCCCAGCCCCGCTAATGTGGAGGGCAGGGAGGAGCACGCACACCCTCAAGTCTACATGAAGACCCTCCCCGGGGCTGTCACTGGCACCAACGCCCGGACCACCCCGGCCCTGGACGGCGAATGGGGGTCTGGGGCGCACGCCACGGAGGCACAAAGGAGGCCGGCAGGAGAGAGAAGTCACTGGGACAGGCTTGTCTTCCCCTCCCTTCCAGGGGTGGCAGGCCCCAGTCCCTACCCCCCTCCCAAGCCCCCCGTCTGGCGGCACCATGGCAGCAAGGGGCGGCGAGGGCGCGTGCCCGACGCCTGGGTGCCTTGCGGTACCTGAACCCAACTGGTCTAGTGGCAGCTGCACCGCCTCGCAGGAGCCGCGGCAGGGTGGAGTCCGTGGTACTGGCGGTGCCGGAGGGCGACGGAAAGGCTTAGACTAGGGACTGCTCTCAACTTTGCACCCGGCTGCCACCCGCTGCGAGTGACCGCTCCTCTGCCTCCGACTTCCAGCAACTCCCACCGCAGGTTCCCCACCTTGTGCAGGCAGGCAACCACGGCCGCCCACCGCACAATCGCGGAGTGGAACCCTGACGCGGCAGCCAATCAGAGAGCGCTGGCGGCACCACACCCTTCCCCCCGTGCGGAGGGCTGGGGCAAAGGGAGGAGGCTCCCGCTAAGCCTGTAGCCTGAGGGCGCCTCGCGGATGTAATGGGATGCCTTTCCGAGGTGGGACTTTAAAAGGGCGTCTTTGCCCCCTCACCCCTCCCTTTGTCCTCCCTGAAATGTCACTGGCCATCCACCTCTCTCTAGGAGAGACAGTAGGCAACCTATGGTTCGGCAGTGGCCCCAAAAAAAGGAGCGAAGTGAGGAATGTCCCAAGCATTGCTGGGGACAATGGGACCCAGCTTGGGCCTGGGAGGAGGGGGACGGTAAACCAAACCTAGCCGAAAAGCCCCTTTATCTTCGAAACTGCTGTGTAAAAGCCCAAAGTTGAGAACAATCCCGTGGTCTGACCCTTTCAGTCCCCCTCCAGCCGCACCTGGACCTTCCAGGTGGAGAGAGGTGTTCCTGGGTCGGAGGCCTGTGGCCACAGGGAGACAGACTCACCTTTGTTGTGTTAAAGTTTAGTTCTTTGGTCACCAGCCGCTCTTATTGAACGTCCTGCCTTCCCCCTCAAAGTGTCGGTTTCTAGGCATTCCTTCACCCCCTGAGCACAGTCACCCTCAGACTTTTGAATTCTGCCCGTCCACATACCTTCTGGGTGTTGAGGGAGGGTCATATGTATGTATAATTCATTTGCCCCAAACTTCATAAAAGTAATCCATTTGAGCTCTTTGAAAATGCAGCATCAACTTTTGTTCAGCAGACTTTTAGAAGAGGAATGCCACGGGGTGGGGCGGTGGGGTCCTAATTCCCCTTGGGAGCTCAAGACTTAAGGGTTTGGCAGTTTGTAATTCGGGTAAAAATAGTGTTTACTGGGAGTTTAACCGCATGTTTTTTTTTTTTTTTTTTTTTTTTTTGAGACAGAGTTTCGCTCTTGTTACCCAGGCTGGAGTGCAATGGCGCGATCTCGGCTCACCGCAACCTCCGCCTCCTGGGTTCAGACAATTCTCCTGCCTCAGCCTCCTGAGTAGCTGGGATTACAGGCACGCGCCACCATGCCCAGCTAATTAACCGCATGTTTTAATACTTTTGGTAGAATAGCTTAATAATCCTCACAATTACGCTGTGAGATAGATACACCATCTTTCAAATAAATTGAGGCACAAAAAAGTTATGTAATTTGCCCAAGAACACACAACTAAGTAGATTGGAATCCAAGTAACCTACCTCCAAAGCTGACCTTGCCACTAGACCTTTGTCTTCCTCACACCTAAACTCATTCCAGAAATTCCCATCAGCTAGCAGTTATACCATTTGCTTTATGACTAGTCCAGGATCTTGAATAATAGGACAGCACAGATAAGAAGAATACACCCACTTTGGTAAATCAGTCCATGAGCTTTAGTTTCTTTGAAAAGTAGGCAGTTGAACTAATCAATGCAGTCCCTTTCCGCCTAAAACTGAGTGGTCAATGTAATCTTAGTTTGGTAGATTCTCAACTGAAACTGAATAGAGGATGGAAGGAAGAATAAGAAAAAAACCCGGACCTTCAGTCAACCTGGGGAAGTGTTCCAGTGGGAATTGTAATCAATTAGAGAGCAACCTATTGAGTTAGGTTCTTATTAAAGAATATTAATCCAAAAATCTAGATTTCTCTATTAATACAGTATTAGAAAAAAAAGATTTTTTCATTTTCTTCACTTTGGAAACATGCAGAGGAAGCATACAGCTGGCAGAGCATACAAACTGAAGAAAAAATTGAAATACCATTTAAAACCATTAAAGATGTGTGTTGGGAACATACTGAAACCTAGAGTTGGCAGCATGGAGATACAGTCTCTGTGTGTCACCACACCCAGCTAACTTTTGTACTTTTTGTAGTACCAATAATGTCTTCCTTAGGCTGAATTTTTATTTTAGTCATACATGACAGAACATAGCCTAAATTTGGGTTTACTTCACCTAAAAGCCTTAACAGAGTTTTGTGTTTACAGAAGTAAATAGGGTAACAACTAGTTTTGATCTATTTTGAGCTTTTACAAACTACACAGTAGAAAACGATTTCAAAAGAACAAGCAGTAATTATATAAAGATTTTCATGGATGAATGTTAAGCAAATGAATGTATAACTTATTTGGATTATGGTATTACTTTGTGGCACATTTAAAATTATTACTCTGATGATTTTGAAAATTCCAGACACTGTTAGACTCCATCCTTCTAGACAGTATCTCTCTAATTCTATACATATTTATCTTTTTTTGGTTAGCGGCCACCTGTTAATCAATTAAACAATACTACATTATTCTAGGACAGGAGCCAGGAACTTTGGTCTTAAGGCATAAAACTACTCTATTACTCTTTGTGTAAAATATATTCCACTACTGGTTCCTAGATACTTATGTCAGAGAGTACTTAAAATTGTTCCCTTTGCCGTTGCTTGAGTGTCACTGAAAAATAAAAGAAGGGCCAGGCGCGGTGGCTCAAGCCTGTAATCCCAGCACTTTGGGAGGCCGAGGCGGGTGGATCACGAGGTCGAGAGATCGAGACCATCCTGGTCAACATAGTGAAACCCCGTCTCTACTAAAAATACTAAAAAAAAAAAAACTAGCTGGGCATGGTGGCGCGTGCCTGTAATCCCACCCACTCAGGAGGCTGAGGCAGGAGAATTGCCTGAACCCAGGAGGCGGAGGTTGCGGTGAGCCGAGATCGCGCCATTGCACTCCAGCCTGGGTAACAAGAGTGAAACTCTGTCTCAAAAAAAAAAAAAGAAAGAAAAGAAAAATTAACTCATGTATGTCTGATACAACCCAACAAGAGGGTGGGTCTCTGTGGGGTTCCAGGACCATCTTTATTAGAATCACACAGGATGCTTATTGAAAACCCAGATTCCTGGGCAATAGTCAACATATAAAGAATCAGAATGTGCTATGTCAGAGCCTGACAATCTGCCTTTTATCAGTGTTCATGGGGTAATCCCTAAGTACACGGTGAAGTTTAAGAACCATTGCAGTGGGCCTTTATACCTCTCATTTTGTTAAGAACTTCATTGTAATTCAGCAAATGCAAAAATAATTCACATATGCTGATTCTTTTTTTTTTTTTTTTTTTTTGAGACGGAGTTTTGCTCTTGTTACCCAGGCTGGAGTGCAATGGCGCGATCTCGGCTCACTGCAACCTCCACCTCCTGGGTTCAGGCAATTCTCCTGCCTCAGCCTCCTGAGTAGCTGGGATTACAGGCACAGGCCACCATGCCCAGCTAATGTTTTGTATTTTTAGTAGAGACGGGGTTTCACCATGTTGACTAGGATGGTCTCGATCTCTTGACCTTGTGATCCACCCGCCTCAGCCTCCCAAAGTGCTGGGATTACAGGCTTGAGCCACCACGCCCGGCTATATGCTGATTCTTATACCAGAACAAATAATGTAATTAGATTTTATTCTGTGTTTCTAATTTACAAATAATAAATCCACACTTTTCCTATGCTAAATATGACGTAAGTTCACTAACATTAAATCAGCACTAGTAACTATGACAACTAACATTACTAGACCCATTTTATCATTGAAATAAAATAAAAATCAAATGCCCAGGGCCCTTATTGATTGTATATGTGTCATAAAGATATAAATACTCCTGTATATTTCTGAGTAACCATAATTTCTTACAAATCATAGTTGTAATATCTGTGTAGATCTGTGTCCTAGTCAGCACAGATCTAAGCCAGCAGAAAGTTATTTGCCTCCTCCTTCAGAAAAATCAGGTGGAATGCTTTCAACACCTGGCATTTGAAATTGTGTCGTGTATTTGTGTCTGTTTACTGATTTGCTATCCGCATTCTGACCCACAAAGTGAGAACTCTATGAGTGCACGGGCTCTGTTTACCACTGAAGCACCAGCACCTAAAATAGTGCCTAGTGGATACATGTGCTTCACAAATATTTATTAAACAAAAAGAAAGGGAATCGTCCCACATTAAGACAATGCATAATAGAAAAACTTCACCCTAAATCATCAATAAATCTTTGAAACCACAATGTTTATTTTCAATAGTCATTTAATTGTGTCAGTTTGTTTTATTAGCTAAAGTTTGTAGTATCATACTGCCCTTTTATGATATTTGGTGCCTGGAAAATATGCAGCAGAGACTTTTCTTTCCTTCTTGTCCCCTAACATTTCTGGGGCTTAGGGGGGAGACAGGAAGGGAACAATGGTCGTGAGTCTTCACTGCTGTATTGCTCTCATAGCTTAAAGGCTGCATTAGAATCATCACATCCGGCCGGGCGCAGTGGCTCAAGCCTGTAATCCCAGCACTTTGGGAGGCCGAGGCGGGTGGATCACGAGGTCAAGAGATCGAGACCATCCTGGTCAACATGGTGAAACCCCGTCTCTACTAAAAATACAAAAAATTAGCTGGGCATGGTGGCTCGTGCCTGTAATCCCAGCTACTCAGGAGGCTGAGGCAGGAGAATTGCCTGAACCCAGGAGACGGAGGTTGCAGTGAGCCGAGATCGCGCCATTGCACTCCAGCCTGGGTAACAAGAGCGAAACTCCGTCTCAAAAAAAAAAAAAAAAAGAATCATCACATCCTTCCTGAAATATGTTGCCAGCCTGTCCTTGGAAGCAGAGCTCTGATAACTTTGTCTTAAAGAGTGTCTAATGCACTAGACATTTGTTTAAGATCGTTTATGTGCTAATAATGAGACATTCAACACAGTGCCCAATTCCCTATATTTAAACTTATCTGTTAGGTCACCTTTACAGCAAAACATTTCTATTGTTTTCTTTTTATGCTTCTTTATTTAATAAACTGTGGAAAAACTCAGAAAAAAAATTTTAAACATTTTAAGATTGCAAAAGTGTAGTTCACATTGTGAAAATGCTGCAATGTCAAGCAGTGTATTTACAAAGCAATGCTGGCATTTCAAAAACAGGTAACATTCAATAAGTTTATTTCATTGTATTATCTCTAAGATCTGAGTTATTTATTTTTCTTTTTTTTTTTTTTTTCCTTTTCTTTTGAGATGGTATTTCACTCTTCTTGCTCAGGCCAGAGGGCAATGGCACGATCTTGGCTCACCACAACCTCTGCCTCCTGATTTTAAGCGATTCTCCTGCCTTAGCCTCCCAAGTAGCTGAGATTCCAGGCATGTGCCACCATGCCTGGATAATTATATATATATATATATTAAAGATGAGGTTTTACCATGATGGCCAGGCTGGTCTTAAACTCCTGACCTCAGGTGATCCACCCACCTCAGCCTCCCAAAGTGCTAGGATTACAGGTGTGAGCCACCGTGCATGGCCTAATTTTATATTTCTAGTAGAGGCAGAAAGGTTTCTTCATGTTGGTCAGGCTGGTCTCGAACTACCAGCCTCAGGTGATCCGCTTGCCTCTGCCCCCACAAAGTGCTGGGGTTATTTATATTTCAAATGTCAAACACATTAGGCCAATTCTCAAAACAGGAGCAAAATGAGCCTTTAACTTAATGAGCATCATGGTTACACTTTTATCATATTTCTGCACAAATATCAATGTTTATTGTTTCTTCAGTTGTGCTCAAATATATGATAAAGTCAGTAGTTTATTACACACGAACAGAATTTTTGCACATGGAAAAATTACACATACTCTACAGATACAAATAAGCTGAATAAGAATGACAAGTGTAGAAAGAAGAAAATATCCAGCCTTTTGAATCTTGTATTTGTAAAATACACAGTCACTTTTTCTGAATGATAATTCTTTATGTGTATGACATGGCTAGACAGTAGAAGAAAAATAAGAGATATAAATAAGAGACCATCCTTTTTATATTGTCGTTAACGTCCCATGCCCCACTGTGAGCTTGCAAGGCCCTACCTGTTCGTGCAACACACAATCATGGTCTCTGCCTACTCCGACCCTGCAGAAACTGACCCAGCAACCTTGCCAGTCTCTCCAGAGAAGATGCTTCCACTTATCTGAGCTCACGGATGGAGGCCAGGAGCCTCCACCTCGTCAGTTCACAGAACCATTTTCATCTTGGTTCCATTGCTGCCTATTAATCACCATGTTACCCATTACACTGCGCTCCCTTCTTTCACTTCAGTTCATCTGCCTGGATTTAGCTCTCAGGGAAGATAAGGGCTAAGGCAAGAGTAATGGCTGATAAATATCCCTCAAGGGAGAACAGCTGCATGAGCACTGGAATAAGTTGGAGGAGTCTATGCGAATATTTTCTTTTCAGCATAATATTTAAATTTAGGCATCACATGGTCTCACTCATACCCAGGAACTCACAAAGTAAATCTCATGGGGACAGAGAGTGAAATGAGATTACCAGAGGCTGGGAAGGGAAGAGGGGATGAAGAGAAGTTGGTTAAGGGACACAGAAATACAGAAGGAATAAGTTTTAGTATTTAATAGTACAGTAGGAAAATTATAGTAAACAATAATTATTGTGTATTTCAAAATAGCTAGAAAAGAATTGTAATATTAATATTCTACACAAACACAAAAAGATAAATGTTTCAGGTGATGGATGTTCCAGTTACCCTGATTGCTTCATTACACCTTCTATACAGCTATCAAAATACCACATGTAGCCACAAAATATGGACAGCCATTATATAGCAATAGATTTTTTAAAAATTAAATTTAGGTGTTATAAATTTGAGTCTAACCGCTGATTATTGAGAAACAACATAAATTTAGTAGCTATAAATATATAGTTAAATAATATTTTACGGCCGGGCGCGGTGGCTCAAGCCTGTAATCCCAGCACTTTGGGAGGCCGAGGCGGGTGGATCACAAGGTCGAGAGATCGAGACCATCCTGGTCAACATGGTGAAACCCCGTCTCTACTAAAAATACAAAAAATTAGCTGGGCATGGTGGCGCGTGCCTGTAATCCCAGCTACTCAGGAGGCTGAGGCAGGAGAATTGCCTGAACCCAGGAGGCGGAGGTTGCGGTGAGCCGAGATCATGCCATTGCACTCCAGCCTGGGTAACAAGAGCGAAACTCCGTCTCAAAAAAAAATAAAAATAAAAATAAAAATAAAAAAAATAATATTTTACTAAATTTTCTACAACTACTTCTATTTTAATGGCAGTGATTTAAGAGTTAGAAATAGTAACCAGAACTCTTATCACTCATATCTGCATTCTACCATAGTACCTACTCTAAACAACATATACTGAGAAAGAATACCATCTATCTGGAAGTGTATAACCAGTAAATGCTAGTTAAGAACCATAGAGTCTTTATCT
Organism: Saimiri boliviensis; assembly: GCF_048565385.1. NCBI lineage: Eukaryota > Metazoa > Chordata > Mammalia > Primates > Cebidae > Saimiri > Saimiri boliviensis. The sequence goes on from NC_133463.1 coordinate 26,109,672, forward strand.
GTTTTGAGAATAGTTGAGTTTGATCTATCTTAGACCAATGTCAATTAGTTTTATAACCAATTCTATTGCCAGAGAGATGGCTCCATCTTCTTGAATATTTGAAGTGAAAAATGATCACCATTGAAACAAACAGATTATGTCAGGCATCCCCAAACTGCGGCCCCGTGAGGCCATTTATCCGCCTCCCCCCGCCCCACCGCACTTTAGGAAGGGGCACCTCTTTCATTGGTGGTCAGTGAGAGGAGCACAGTATGTGGCAGCCCTCCAACGGTCTGAGGGACAGTGAACCGGCACCCTGTGTAAAAAGTTTGGGGACACCTGGATTATGTAAATGTATTGATACCCTGCAAAAGAATTTTTTTCTAAGTTCCTCTTATAGCTTTCGAAAAAATGAAAGTGTAAGCGATACTATATGCTAAAGAAACCTCTTTTTTGCCTCCTCCTATGTCATATGGTAAAAATATAACTAATTGTATTAATAAGCAACATCTGTTTAAATAAACTTTATACCTGAAGCAATGCTGTTATATGTAAACTGCATATACTAAGAGAATCTGAGATGTCACTAGCTTTAAAGAGTGCTCTAATTTAGCTGAATTTCAAATGTCCATTTATATATACAAATAAAAGAATAACATAATTATATAAGTAAATTTAGTTACCAGTTTTTGAAAAATACTTATTAGATAATTGACCTTTACTGAAGACATCTTAATTTAAATTAATTTAAATTTTACCACTAAAAATAAATGACTCATTTGCTATAATAATTTGCACTTACAGATAATATATATTTCCTTATTTCAATGCCCATTTTGTACCTATTTAAACATAAAGCTTCATGCTGGGCACGGTGGCTCACACCTGTAATCCCAGCACTTCGGGAGGCTGAGGCGGGTGGATCACCTGGTCAAGAGATCGAGACCATCCTGGCCAACATGGTGAAACCCTGTGTCTACTAAAAATACAAAAATTAGCAGGGCATGGTGGTGCACGCCTGTAGTCCCAGCTACTCGGGAGGCTAAGGCAGGAGAATTGCCTGAACCCGGGAGGCAGAGGTTGCAGTGAGCTGAGATGGCTCCACTGCACTCTAGCCTGGCGCCACTCTGTCTCAAAAAAAAAAAAAAAAAAATGGTATTTGTTGCCCTTTGAAAGGAAATAGATGATAATGACCACAGAGTCTGCATATGTGGAGAGCATTGACCATCATACATTTAGGCTCTCATCAGCAGATTTGTCTGCACATCCAGAGATAGTGATGTTTGTTCTGAGATCTGCTTATGCCAGTTATGCTTTTGATAATAATTATGTAAATTTTAAAATTAGCACATAATTTATGAATTATGAGAATAAAAAGAGAGATGTGTCTAATAAAACTGAATGCATTGGAAAGACTGAATGAATACAAGACATTTAAAAGATGTTTATTTGATGCGGATGAGACCATTCTGAAAATTTGGAGAAAAAAGTATGAAAAACAAAAAATACTCATCCAAATTCAGGTTATTTGAAATCATTTAGCTAGTTATTTACCTTTAAAAAAAATGGAGACTGGAAATCATAGAATTTAGTTGCATAACGGAGAATCCTAAGCCACTACAAAAAGATGATGGGGAACTAAAATCTGCTTAATCTAAGTAATGGCTGTGGCTATGCATCCCAGAATTGTAACAACTTTCTATATATAAAATTAAAATAAAATGTTTAAGATGTATGTGTGTGTTCATCTTTAATTCTTCAATTCAGCCTGATTTTTCTATTAATTCATTAACCATCCACCCTTAACATGCAGTTTCTACCGTAACATAAACATGCATGTAGCTTGATAATGAAATATCAGATTTATGAGATTTTTCTCCTTACCATAACACAGGAGAGTAATAGTACAGGTCTTATTCTGCAAAGGAGTGGGGAAAGAAGGCATATCAGAGAGAGAATATGATGTGCAGAAATAGGATGTGCATGTTGCTCTTAGGTAGCTATGGATTGTGAAATGTGGTTAGAATAAATATGTGAAAAGCTACCGGAGAAGAAATTCTATGAGTAAATAAGAGCTTTATTATATAGAATTTGATCGTTGGCAAAGAGATTTTTTTGTAAACAAAATAAGCAACTAATTATTTTTTGAGTATGTGGCTAAGAGAGGAAGACAGATTGGAGAAAGAGCTATAAAACTGTACTACATACAAATCATGGATTGGGAAGTTGGAATGACAGTGGAAATTAAAATGTAGTGGAACATAGATATCTAAGTGAAGCAGATCAGTTAGGAGGCTGTTTCAGCGAATGACCAGCATGAGGGTGAGGTTGGTGGTAGGAGTAGCAATGTTGCTGAGAAGGCAAGAAAAATGAAGACTGAGTAGTACCCATTGGCCTTACTGTAGCTATCAGGAAACCAAGAACGGATACTCATTGAGTAGAGATCATTGCAGGGAATGGAAAAAAACAGACAGAGTTAGATTTTGAGAAGGAAAAAAAAGTCAAGCTTTGCTGAATTGCTGGATGTTGAAACTTTGAGGACAAAAAGATGTCAAATATTTGTGATTAGAGAATGAGGATACCATGGAAGATCAAGATAGGTTTGGCAAGAAAGCCTAAGCGGTAGGAAAACTGATGTTGGGCTTGGATGCTAAGAGATCAAATAACATGAGGATTCAAAATCATCCTTTGCTTTGATAATGTCAAAATATGGATTGAAGAATGAATGAAATCAGAGGAAATGGAAAAAGCAAGTGTCAACAACTCACTTTAAAAGTTTGGCTATAAAAAAAGTAGAGAGATACACCAGTAAGTGGGGAGAAATGTGGGGTCCAGGAAGAATTTTACATCATATCAGAGCATGCCAGATCATTATAGGAAAACTCAAGTTGAGAGCAAGAAAGTAGGGTACAAACTAGAGAGGATTACAGATGAATGAAGCCCCTGAGAGTATGGAATGGAATTCAGAGCTCATGCGGAAGGACTGGCCTTCTACGGAAAAAGGGATATTTTCTGCATTATCAGGAGGGTAGAAGGAGAGAACATGGATGTAGGTTTGTTGATGTGTCAGCAAAAAATGAGGGGAATGCCATATGAAAGCTTCTGTTCTTCAAAGAAAAGAATATTACTACCTCTGAAAAGTAGCAGGGAGAAGTATTGGAGATTTGGAGAAAGTAGGAAGGATTTGCATATACAAAAACCTAGGGGTGTAAGAGTGAGATCCCAAATAGCGCCGGTGAACATGAATTTTTAATACTATCAAGATGATTGGAAGATTTTCTCCAGCAATCCTCTGCTGCTTGAATAGAGGTAATAGAATATGTGTTTGAGTGCATTCAAGATTAGAGTTTTGTGAAAGCAAAAACTAGAAACAGAACTATACATTTTATTTCACACTTTCTTAAACCCATGCATATTCTAGTGAAACATGTAAAATAAGTAAAATTGAACATTTTTCTTTGAAAAAAAAAAAAAAAAAGATTAGAGTTTTATGGGTAGGTGGGGGAAAAAGGTAGAGGAAGTCAACAGAGGTGATGAGAGTTGCAAAAGGGTGATCACAATAGAGAATTATAGAAAGTAAGCCAGACAATGAATAATAACAAGGGGCAGAGGGCTAAAAGATATAACATTGTGGGGTTAATGGATTAGAATTCATAATGAGGTTGAAAAAATTGTTGCTGCAACAGTACTCAACATGTGAACCAAAATGATAGAAAGCCATGATTTTAATGGTTTTTAAATCCTGGTTTTTAAATTGTTTTAATGGTTTTAAGTCAGAATTTCAGAGACAATTTTTTAATGGTTCAATAACATTTTTAATGGTTTTTATTCAGATTTTCAGACATGGCACCATTTCTAGTGATGACACAGCTCAAGACTTGACTATTGGAGATGGGTGTTTACAGCACTGTTTTTTTTTTTTTTTTTTTTTGAGACGGAGTTTCGCTCTTGTTGCCCAGGCTGGAGTGCAATGGCGCGATCTCGGCTCTCCGCAACCTCCGCCTCCTGGGTTCAGGCAATTCTCCTGCCTCAGCCTCCTGAGTAGCTGGGATTACAGGCACGTGCCACCATGCCCAGCTAATTTTTTGTATTTTTAGTAGAGACGGGGTTTCACCATGTTGACCAGGATGGTCTCGATCTCTTGACCTCGTGATCCACCCGCCTCGGCCTCCCAAAGTGCTGGGATTACAGGCTTGAGCCACCGCGCCCGGCCTACAGTACTGTTGTAAAGAGGAAATTGAAAATGAGGTGGTTTAGTAATGGAGAGGCAAAAATGTGAAGACATCTTCATGGTTTTTGAAGTCATATGAGATAATAGAGTTTGGGTAGGAAAAGAAGGTTGCCATCTGAGGATACCTATATTGATGTCAAAAGGATCAATGAGGCCGGGCGCGGTGGCTCAAGCCTGTAATCCCAGCACTTTGGGAGGCCGAGGCGGGTGGATCACGAGCTTAAGAGATCGAGACCATCCTGGTCAACATGGTGAAACCCTGTCTCTATTAAAAATACAAAAAATTAGCTGGGCATGGTGGCGCGTGCCTGTAATCCCAGCTACTCAGGAGGCTGAGGCAGGAGAATTGCTTGAACCCAGGAGGCGGAGGTTGCAGTGAGCCGAGATCGCGCCATTGCACTCCAGCTTGGGTAACAAGAGAGAAACTCCGTCTCAAAAAAAAAAAAGGATCAATGAATAAAGGTATGTCCACCGAGTTTTGATTGTTAAAAGGGAGAAGAAGCTTATACAAATAAATGTGCAAGTCTCACTAAAGAGGGGCTTATTTTATTTTTTAAATTCAACTTATTTTTTTTTTGTTTGTTTGTTTCAAGGGAAAAGGGATGCCTAGTGTCCGACAATGACAGTTGGGAATGAGAACTTGGGGAGGGGGCAACATCGAAGGCAAGTGAGATATGAGAAAAAGAGCACAAGCCAATCTTGAGAAGACCTCAGGGGAAATATTCTTATAAATGAGTTGGCTTTCAGGCAAGTAGAAGGTGAGAGGTTTTATTGAAGAGAAAGAAGATGCTGACGCTTTTAAGGATGTAGGAACATTTACTCCTTGAAGAGTGAGAGTTACTTGCACAAGATGAGAGAGCTAGTCAGGAGATGAGTCAGAATTCAAACCCAAGTGTGTCTGACTCCCATGCTGGAGCACGCTGCTTATCAGAGAGAAAATTCACCCACATTAGTGAATTGGATATTGGATATGAGGAAACACATTTTCAAAATTATTTCATTCATCTCTTATTTTTGACAATTGCGAGGACATTAGGACGATTATATTGGCATTAGATCAGAAAATATAACAGAGCTGAGAACAGCTATGCAGTTTTAGAAAATAGTTTTTAGAAGTTCCACTTAACTCCAAAAATCCAATATAAATATAATTTATATTGTTGAGCTGGCAGAAATGTTGTATCTTTTGAGATGGCAATGCTATTTTAGAGTTTATGAAGCACTTTTGCCAGCAGATATAAATCCTGTTACCCTCTAATCCATAATCTACTTTTCTTAGTGATCCACATTATCTTTGTTCTTCTAAGATAACATCTAAGAAAAGCATTTTTCCTGGCTTTCCAAGCATGTGGCTGCCTACTGTTTTATCTGCTCCGTACCTTCTTGGCATTGTCTTGAAACTCCGCTGCTCCCTTACACCTCCTAATCGTACGATGCATGAGGCAGAAAGAGCCACAGGAAAATGCGACCCCAGCCACCTTTGATTGATTCAGGGCTGGACACTTGACCTAAGTCAAAGCAGTCAGAGCCCTCCAGGGATTTCAGAACTGCTTGGATGCTGGATCTAATATGTAATGCTTGGACACTGTCACTACCGTATTTTCTGCCATGGGAGACCAAAGAAGTGAAGGAAGGTGATCTGCAGAACAAGGAAGGAGAAAAAGCAAACATAAATGTGTTTCAGTGCTGCTGCTGCTTTTAGAAAGCAGAGATAAACATGTGGAATAAATCATTATGTCTTCCTATGTCAATTGTTCCTAACATCTGTCTGAGAGTTCTGTGAGACACTCCAGTTTCTTTGTATCTTTATGCAATCCTGCCTTCCTAATTTGCCACAAAAATACCTTGCACTTTTCTCTCCAAGCAAACAAACAGAATACTAGGTATTTAAGAATTTGTTACAGCTGTAAATTATCTAACAAGCACTTATGAATAATATTATGCTGAAAGCATCTGTATTTCTGTCTGAACAGATACCGTGAAACTACCTGTCCCAACTGCTACCTTTTGAGTAATAATAATCATAGTGCTTTTTGTGAGTTAATGAAGTTCTAAGCACTAGGCTATGTGTATTACAGGCATTGCATTTAGTCTTCATACAGTATTTATAAGAAAACTGAAGCTCACAAAAGTCAAGTGGGATGGATAGATACTTCCCCACCTGGGTCTACTGTGAAAAAAGGACTCACCCCAGCTTCAGAAGGAACTTGTCAGTAAGCAATGTTCAGCTGTGGGTCTCTTCAGAAATTAGCCTCATGTGCAGGCCAGGCATGGTGGCTCATGCCTATAATCCCAGCACTTTGTGAGGCCGAGGCAGGTGAATCACTTGAGGTCAGGAGTTTGAGACCAGCCTGACCAACATGATGAAACCCCGTGTCTATTAAAAATACAAAAATTACCAGATGTGGGCACCTGTAATCCCAGCTACTCAGGAGGCTGAGGCATGAGAATCACTTGAACCCAGAAGGTGAAGGTTGCATTGAGCTGAGATTATATGACTGTACTCCAGCCTGGGTGACAGAGAGAGACCCTGTCTCAAAAAGAAAAAAAGAGAAAGAAAGAGAAAGGAAAAGAGAAGAAAGAGAGGAAGGAAGGAAGGGAGAGAGGAAAGAAGAAAGGAAGAAAGGAGGGAAGGAAGGAAAGAAAGGAAGGAAAGGGAGGGAGGGGGAAAGAAGAAAAGAAAGAAATAAAGAGAGATAGAGAGACAGACTAAGGTGCAAAAAGTTGCTTTCCTGAGCTCACACTCTCCCAGTCTGTATCCTGCACCCAGTGACTAAGTAAGAGGTATAAAGGTCCAACAAAGGAGAAATCTGCAGCAACATTCTAGCTCCAGAGCTGCAGTGGGGTAGTTGAGGCTGTCAGGTACATCTCAGCTCAACTGCTCCTCCACCCAGTCTTCCTTCATTCCTCTCCCCTCCACAGCTGCTCATCCTGAAGTGCTCCCTAATAAACACCTGAACACCAATATCTGTCTTAGAAGCTGTGTCCGGGGAACAATTCTTACAAGACCAAGTGAATTATTCAAGTTCCTCCAGCCAACAAGGACAGAAGTGAGACATAGAATCATCTCTCTGACCCTAGGTAAATATATTTTTCTACTGCGCTAGCCATAGTATATATAACACATCTGTAAAAAGTTATTGAGATACTGAGTCATAGCTACTTTCGTCACAATGTCATAATGCTTGCTCTGTCAATGAAAATGCCATCTTTTTCTCAGTTATCTCAGAGAGTGAGCTCTTTAAGATTTGTAAAAAGAAGCCGGGCACGGTGGCTCAAGCCTGTAATCCCAGCACTTTGGGAGGCTGAGGCGGGTGGATCACGAGGTCAAGAGATCGAGACCATCCTGGTCAACATGGTGAAACCCCGTCTCTACTAAAAATACAAAAAATTAGCTGGGCATGGTGGTACGTGCCTGTAATCCCAGCTACTCAGGAGGCTGAGACAGAATTGCCTGAACCCAGGAGGCAGAGGTTGCGGTGAGCCGAGACCGTGCCATTGCACTCCAGCCTGGGTAACAAGAGCAAAACTCCATCTCAAAAAAAAAAAAAAAAAAAAAAAAAGATTTGTAAAAAGCAAAACTTTTTTTTTTTTTTAACTGAAAATACTCTTCTAAGTATATAAAATCCAAAACTGGAAAACGAAAGGCTTATTCAGTAATAATTCCCATGGACTGCAAAGACAGAATAATTGATTTGTGAAAAGAAATGGTGTTCTACATTTTCATTACTGCTGCAAAATACAGCTATATGTGATATAGTACATTTTAATCTCAATTCCAAATAAAAATTATACTAACAGCAACCCACAAATTATTGCTTTACTAATGCTGAAAAATTCAGCCCCTGAAACTGATGGAAAAAAAAACAGAAAAGCATATGAAAATGTCAACATTTCCCACTCAGAATCTTGACTTTGTTCCCCTAGATACTAGTTCAATAGGGAACTAGTATTCAGCTTTTTTGAGTGAATAACTCATAAACCACCTACCCAGACTATCTACAACCCGAGAGCTTACTTAGAAACGACCGTTTTGTGTACAAACATTACAGAAAACCCTTTACCAAGAATTTTGCCTGGGTAGAAAATGAAATGATTTGAAAAAGTCTTCTGGGATTTTTCCCACAAAGTGATAGACATTACAGAGTTAATAGGTAGGATGCGTTTAATAAATCCCTTTTTTAAATTCTCCAATAGACCTGTAGGGAATGGAAGGCTGGCAAAAGAAGCAAGGTGAATGAGCCCTGCTCTGAGTAAGGCAGTCATCCCTCACTGTGGAGGAGGCCAGCCAGGGCAGATTTTATCCCAATTAGGAAAAGGTTTTGCTTCTTTCAGTGGATTAGTCCACACTTCCCGCTGAGAAACACTGCTTGTCTTTAGATGTGGGCATGTTGTTTAATTGATGTGTACCTCCTGGGTGACCTGAAGAATAAAGAGATGCATCTTCAAAGGAACCTGAACTGGATCGTTGAAGCCTCCTGGGAGGTTTGCACTGACAGAACTGTGTTGCTGAAGCCCACTTGGAAACATTCTGCGGATAGGCTTTCCCTTCCCACTCCGCACCAAGCACCACTCTAATCTAGTTTCTCATTTCTTCCTCTTCCCTCAGGGGCCCCTGAATGTAATCTTGTCAGATTTTCCCCAGACATGGGGAAATCTCACTTCCCTTTGCTTGCTGAGGGAGGGGTAGGAGCAGGGGAAATGGGGTCTATGGGAGAAAGGAGAGGCTTCAGGGAGTGGGAGTCACATCGTCGAGTTCTGGATGAGGGGACCCACTGAGAATACAGCAGATGAAACAGCAGGGCCATTCCATGGCACATTTCACCATCTCGTATTTGCTCTTTGAGATATGAAGGCATTCAGACAAATATTTACTTTATAAAAACATGTATGTAAATATGTAGTTCATAAAAATAAAATCTTTCTAAATTCTAATCCGTTTAGTCCATCACCTCTCTCCAATACAATTGGGTGCCTTGTACCTGGGTGATAACAATAAGGAAACTCAAGGAAGGAAAAGTGAGGGGCAGTGGCCTCACAGGGGCTGCAGCATCCTCTCAAGGTGGCTGACAGCCAGCAGCTCTGGACGGTGGTTCCTTGACAAGTAAGAATAGAGTTAGAAAATAAAGAGCCGGAAACACCTCAAATCAGGTATGAGAGCATCTTCCTATCACAAACAGATTAGAAGCTGACTCTTCAAGGGTGAGGAAGTCAGCTGCTTCCCATGGCTCCTTCTTATAAACCTATGGATGTAAATACTGAGCCCAAATTCTAGAATGACAACACTCAGCCAGACACAAGTAGCCATGGCTGGTGTTGGGGGGGGATCATCCTTCACAGTCTCATCTGGCTGTTCTGACACATGCATATCCCCTGCCCAGATGAAGCATGGGAGGGGGGCCCCCTGATCTGCACATAACCCCTGCCCAGAGGAAACATGGGAGGGGAGCCCCCTGCTCTGCTCATAGCCCCTGCCCAGATGAAGCATGGGAGTGGGGCCCCCTGCTCTGTCACCTGAGGGAAAAGTGAGTGCATCATGCCAACTGTTTCATTTTTGCATTTTGCTTTCTTTTTTTTCCATTTACTTCTGTGATTTAAGAGACAGGACTTTGCAACATGACTAAATGGGAACTATGTCTGGCTTTCAGCTAAGACCATAGATTTCAAACACTGACTCCTAAAAAAACACCTACAAACATGCACACACACCTCACACACAGTTTACAATGTAATCTAATGCAACTTTTGAGTTGCTATATTGGCAAAAGCAGTGAGAAATCGGGAATGCCATTTCCAAAACAATGAGCATGGGGGAGTCCAAGGGCTTTGAGGTCCCTCAAGTCACAAATGTACTTATTTATTAACATGGGCAGAGAAAAAGAAAAAAAAAACTATTCCCTAGTATAATTCTCCTACATATTGCTTTTCTGTTTGAGGCAAGGTATCAGCAAGTTAAGTACGCAATCTAGAACAGACCTGTTTCCTCTTACCAGACTTACTTTTCTCAGTACTTTGCGGCTATACATAGTAACAAATTGAAATAAAATTGTACAACACATGTCCCCATGAACTGCAGAATTCAAACAGTACAAATCCACAGTTTACATTCCATGGCTATAACATATTTACAAAAATACGTATACTTTTTTAAAATCTATAAACAGATTTTAGAAAAGTATCTTCATAGAGTATTTCCTAAACTTTCTGTTTCAAATAGTTTCAAAAGGACATTTCTTTTCTTCTGTCCCCACTTCTTTGGTTAATATGTGCAATGAATTGCATTTTTATTGTGTTGCTCTTTTCAGTGACATCACATAGAATTAAGTACATAAGTAAATCATTGTTATTTGATGAATTCTATATAATAAAAACAAGCATGTGATATTTTTATTTTCCAGCTGATTGGGGACTTTCCTTAACTATTTCACTCTCACAATCTAGAAGCTTAGCAAACAAATTCAGAAAGGGGAGTTGGTAGGGTGGATGACCCCAGACTAAGGGGTTAATCTAGTTCTATTTGGCAATCAAGGATCACCGTACATATGCTGCTAGTATATGACATAAGTAGAAAAAAAAAGCAGCCAGGCCAACCTCTAATAAAAGTGACCCAGATACATGCTAAAGAGACACCCAGCAAAATCATCTGCCCACAGTGTCATCCCCATAGTCCCTGCCCCCCCAGCTTGAGCACCAGACCCTTCATTTCACTTTCTGCTTTTCTGGAAACAGTAATTTTCAGAGTCAGAACACTGAATTTTAATCCAGATGTACCACCTGTTCTACGACTTGGCCTATTTTTCCAGTCTTTAGTTTTGCTGTCTATTCAATGAGGATAAAAATAATAATGCTAAAAAGTTTTTGTAATAATCCATTTGTTCACTCAACGGATACTGACTTCTTACTGAGTGTCAAGGACTGTGCCAGCTGCTGGAAATACAGCAATGGGGAAAAATCTAAGTTCTTGTGCTGCTGTTCCTTATTTTTCTGGAGAAGAGATTATGGTAACATAACATAATGTAATGTTGTACACCAAATGTAGTAAGGTAGAGACAACCAATAGGAAGAAAAAGATAAAGCAGAGGGAAAGAATAGAGATTGGCAAACAGGTGATTTTTAGAGAAGATGATTTTTCAAAGACAAAAGGGTATGTATGAGAAGAGAATGCCACGAGCTCAGCTGTGAGCCTGATGCTGAGGAGGCTTGCTGCATAAAAAGTAATTCTTCTATGTGTGGCTGACTATACTGGTAAAAGGAAAAGCCTCAGTAAGTTACACAGACTTAGTTAGAAGGACTCAAACTTTTCATTGAAGCTTCAAAAAAGTCACAGAGTAAGGACAAGTTCACTATTTTATAGCTATAGTTCAAATACATCATAGAAAACACCAGTGCTAATTTTCAAATATAAAGATATAGAACCAACCTAAGTGCCCATCATCCAAAGAGTCAATAAAGAAAATGTGGTACACATACACCATGGAGTACTACTCGCCACAAAAAGAAATGTTATAATGTCTTTTGCAGCAACCTGAATGGAGCTGGAAGCCATTATTCCAAGTAAGGTAACTCAGGAATGGCAAATCAGGTATCATATGTTCTCACTTGTTAAGTAGGAGCTAAGGTATGAGGATACAAAGGCATAAGAATGATATAACGGACTTTAGAGACTCAGGGAGGAAGGCTGGAAGAGGACTGAGGGAAGGATAAAAGACCACAGATTGGCCGGGCGCGGTGGCTCAAGCCTGTAATCCCAGCACTTTGGGAGGCCGAGGTGGGTGGATCACGAGGTCAAGAGATCAAGACCATCCTGGTCAACATGGTGAAACCCCATCTCTACTAAAAATACAAAAAATTAGCTGGGCATGGTAGTGCGTGCCTGTAATCCTAGCTACTCAGGAGGCTGAGGCAGGAGAATTGCCTGAACCCAGGAGGCGGAGGTTGCGGTGAGCCGAGATCGCGCCATTGCACTCCAGCCTGGGTAACAAGAGCGAAACTCAGTCTCAAAAAAAAAAAAAAAAAAAAGACCACAGATTGAGAACAGTGTACACTGCTTGGGTGATGGCTGCACTAAAATCTCAGAAATCACCACCAAAGAACTTATCCATGTGACCAGAAACCACCTGTACAAATAATTTAAATTGAAAATTTTTTTTAAATCCTACAAATCAGCTGGGCGTGGTGGCTCAAGCCTGTAATCCCAGCACTTTGGGAGGCCGAGGCAGATTGATCACGAGGTCAAGAGATCGAGACCATCCTGGTCAACATGGTGAAATCCTGTCTCTACTAAAAATATAAAAAATCGCCGGGCACGGTGGCTCAAGCCTGTAATCCCAGCACTTTGGGGGGCCGAGGCGGGTGGATCACGAGGTTGAGAGATCGAGACCATCCTGGTCAACATGGTGAAACCCCGTCTCTACCAAAAATACAAAAAATTAGCTGGGCATGGTGGCACGTGCCTGTAATCCCAGCTACTCAGGAGGCTGAGGCAGGAGAATTGCCTGAACCCAGGAGGCGGAGGTTGCGGTGAGCCGAGATCGTGCCATTGCACTCCAGCCTGGGTAACAAGAGCGAAACTTCGCCTCAAAAAAAAAAAAAAAAAAAAAAAAAAATCTATCTATCTATCTATCTATCTATATATATATATATAAAATTAGCTGGGCATGGTGGCACGTGCCTGTAATCCCAGCTACTCAGGGGGCTGAGGCAGGAGAATAGCTTGAACCCAGGAGGCGGAGGTTGTGGTGAGCCAAGATTGTGCCATTGCACTCCAGCCTGGGTAACAAGAGCGAAACTCTGTCTCAAAAAAAAAAAAAAAATAAAAAAAAAAAAATCCTACAAATCTAGAAAACAAAAGAAAAATGTTTGTGCTAGTTAAGACCAAAACCTTAAAACTAATGACAAAACTGGAATACACTCACCTTAGATAAGCTTAAAACAAAATTCCACATAGTGAAAGAGATGTGCCAGGAATTACAAAGATCCCACCCTCTTTTTTTTTTTTTTTTTTTGCCATAAAGATGTTTTATTAGGCCAAACTACACAGTGTAAAGGTCCCACCCCCCCCCCCTTTTTTTTTTTTGCCATAAAAGTATTAGGCAAAACTACACACTATAAAAATGCTTTAAAATGTAGCAGGAGGCCGGGCACGGTGGCTCAAGCCTGTAATCCCAGCACTTTGGGAGGCCGAGGCGGGTGGACCATGAGGTCAAGAGATCGAGACCATCCTGGTCAACATGGTGAAACCCCGTCTCTACTAAAGATACAAAAAATTAGCTGGGCATGGTGGCGCGTGCCTGTAATCCCAGTTACTCAGGAGGCTGAGGCAGGAGAATTGCCTGAACCCAGGAGGCGGAGGTTGCAGTGAGCCGAGATCGCGCCATTGCACTCCAGCCTGGGTAACAAGAGCGAAACTCGGTCTCAAAAAAAAAAAATTAAATTAAATTAAAATAAAAAAATAAAATGTAGCAGGAGGAGATGTAAAGACTCAAAGAAGTACAAAGAAGTGACAAGTATCCTTGCAAGGTCATCTGAGGGTGTGCACCTGGGCTGGGCTGGGTTGGGCAAGGACATCCCTCAGAGAATGAGAGCCACGGAGGAGCACTGTCAGAGAGGCCTTTTTTCTTGCTCCAAGAACAGCTCGGGGGACTCTGGGGGACCTCTCCCACCTCTGCTGCTTCCAGGAGCCACTTCTTTCAAAATGAGGTACTATCCTCCTTGCCAGTTCTCGTTTGACCCCAATGGCCCATTGTCAACACTCAGAAACAGAGAGGAGCATCACCTGTTTTCCTTGACACATCTGAGGCCAGTGGGTATGCCCAGGGGAACTGGGGTGGAACGTGTATATCTGCCCACCTCCAGGCTATGCTTGCTTTATCTTGTCTGTGTGACATGGGAGAGGGGAATTACCAAGAGGTCATCACATAGGCCATGGACAAGTTCTACAAGAGCCAGGTAGAAGAGCATTGTCCTGGCATGCTACCCAGCACCCAGCTCACACATACATCTCTTATTTGACAGCTTCCCTGAAGCAGGCCTTGAAGTCCAGGCTCCCTGACAAGCCCCAGGAGGAGACTCTGCTGGGCTAGGGTCCCGGGCCAAAGAACTCATCCCCAAGGATGCCACCCTCACCAGTCTCATCCTGACAATCTTGGATTATTTTTGCCCTGAAGTTTTTGAGTGGGAGTCAGGCAGACAGGAGACAGTGCCCATTAGCCAACTTTCCAGAGAACATCAGCCCTCCAGTCTAGGGCAGGTAGACCTGCACTAGGTCATTCTCACTGGTTGCCAGCTGAGGGAAACAGCACTTGTGGGCACCTGCTTGTCTCCCCAGGTCTCGTTCAGAAACCCTGTCTGTGCCTTTGGATCGAGACTACACCAAGCACACAGGCCAGCAGGCTTATCTATGGCCTTCACAACCGAATCCCCTTATTTATGGGGTTCACTGCATGTGAGTATACGGTGGGCTCAATTCCTGCCTACTAGCTCCTGCCACATACCCATGCCCACCTCATTAAGAGAGTGAGGCCACACGGACACACCCAGGCCATTATAGCAAGGGGGTGGCTGGGGCCCTGCTTGCCCACCCTTCATTGCTGGTTCAGGGCCAACTGTCCAATCATATTCCTATCCTGAGGTGATACACTGGGACATTATACACCGGGGTCACTGAACACTTATGAAATTCCACAAACAGGCCCAGCTGGTCTCCTGGAAGTTTGGTAAATAGGATAAACCAAGGCTTACCTTCAGAAACAGATTTTCCACCAAGTAGCTGCCCAAGGCCCAGGCCAGCCCCAAATTTGTGTAAAGCCTGCCTGCCATGTCCACAGCCCATGCCGACCCCTCCAGGAGCCACTGGACTTCTTGTTCCTGGGATGTGACAAGCCCAAGACAGCTGCAGCCTTGCAGGACCACTATGCCCATCTGGAAGCAGCACCCAGGGGCCTATAGAAAGAAGTGGAGGTGAAACCAAGTGCCATAAAAATACTTTATTAGGCCAAACTACACATTATAAAAATGCTTTAAAATGTAGCCAGAGGCTATGTAAAGACTCAAAGAGGTACAAAGAAGTAACAATGGCGATCAGAATACACTAAAGAATCCACACTGCTTCTCCCTTTACCTGGAAAAGGAAGCTTGTAGGCTACCTCCTTCTCAGCTGTAGCATCTTGGCATTACTGATATTCTGGCACCAGGTCGGCCTCGGTGAACTTCATCTCATCCATGCCCTCGCTCGCCTACCAGTGCAGGAAGGCCTTGCGCTGGAACATAGCTGTAAACTGTTATCGCATTTGAAGAGCTCCTGGATGGCTGTGTTGTTACCGATGAAGGTGGCCGACATTTTTAGCCCTTAGGGTGGGATGTCCCAGACGGCTGTTTTTGTTGTGAGGGAGCCACTCAGCAAAGTAGCTGCTGTTCTTGTTCTGGATATTGAGCATTTGCTCATTCACCTCCCTGATGGACATGTGACCTCTGAAAATGGCAGCCACGGTTAGGTAGCAGCCATGTCGAGGGGTCACAGGTAGCCATAATATTCTTAGCATTGAATAGCTGCTGAGTGAGCTCAGCCACGGTCAGGGCCCAGTACTGCTGGCTGGTCAGTGAGGCAAAGCCAGGCATAAAGAAGGGCAGCCCAGGAAATGGAACCACGTGCACAGGCAGCTTCGGCAGGTTGCCAGCTGTGGCCCTGGAAGTGCAAGCACGTGGTGACCCCACTCATGGTAGCAGACACCAGGTGATTCAGGTCACCATAGGTGGGTGTGGTCAGTTTTAAGGTTCTGGAATAGATGTTATGGAGTGCTTCATTATCGATGCAGAACGTTGCATCAGCATTTTCTATGAGCTGGTTGATGGAAAGGGTGGCATTGTGGGGCTCTACCATGGTGTCTGACACCTTGGGCTAGGGCAGAACACTGAATGTGTTTATGATCCCGTCTGGGTACTCCTCCCAAATTTCACCCGTGAGAAGTGTACCCATCCCTACCCAGTACCCCCTGCCCAGGGAGTGGGTCAGCTAGAAACCCTGCAGGCAATCACAGCTCTCAGCCTCTCTTCTCACAACATCCATCACTGATTCCATCAGCTCCACACCTTCTGTGTAGTACCCATTGGCCCAGTTGTTACTGGCCCCACACTGACCTGTAAGGTAGTACAGCCAGTCAGTCGATGGCCAGGTAAATGGCAGTCACTACCACAATGCAAAAAAGGCCAAGTGTCACATGTGAGGTGAAAGCACCATTCACCCTGCATGTGGAGCAAAGAAAACCCCCTCCCCCTAAGTTACAGGACAGCAGCCTTGCTTGGTAGAACCTGGATCAGGAGCCAATCCTGAGACAACCAACAACAGATTCCCGGCAGGTGGCTCCTGCCCATTCCCAGGCAATGGGAAGGCTGTAGTCATGGCCCCAAATCAGCTCCTCAAGTTCAGGAGACAGCTGGGCCTTCCTCCCCAAAAGCCCATTCAGGAAAGGGAGACTGAGTGACTCAGAGGATGGGACGGTGTTCAGGGGCCCCGGTTCCACAGTTCCGACAGAGATGATCTTGAGGCACTCATTGACTTTGAACTGCCCTGGCTAAGAAGCCGCACCACAGTCCTCAGCTCACCAAAGCTCACCACAGCTGCCCTGGCTAAGAAGCCGCACCACAGCTCACCAAAGATGAACTTGTCTGGCCTGAAGATCTGCCTGAAGGGCCCCGAGCGCATGGAGTCCATGGTGCCCGGCTCCAAATCCACGAGCACAGCGCGAGCCACGTACCTGCCACCTGAAGGGAATGGGAAGGCATGGGTAAGGAGAGGCCAGCGTTCCCAGAAGAGCTACTGGGGCAAGACTGGAGTCTCAACACTGGCCTCGTTGTAGTACACATGGATGCGCTCCAGCTGCAGGTCACTGTCCCCACAGTAGGTGCCAGTGGAATTGATGCCATGCTCATCAAATATCACCTCCCAGAACTGCGAGAGATGCGAGAGGCCAGAAAGACCAGGGCTGAGTCACAGAGCTCAGGGAGTTGGAGTTGCTCCAGTCCCTTTCCCACTTCCACCCCCACCCTCAGGCCGCTAAGTCCCTTAAGGTTCGACCTGGCAGTCTTGCCAGCCACCCAGCGCCACCGCATCCTGGGCAGGGAGCCCAGGGACCGCAATGCAGAGGCACCACCCCTTCCACTGCCAACATCTTCACTGGCCACCCCACAGACCCTAGCTGTGCCCTTAGATTAGACCCCAGGCTGCCAACCTTTGCACCGATATGGTTCCTGCAGTGTCTGGTTTAGGTGAGCATGAACTCCCTCATGGCCAAGTCGGGACTATGGGCAGCAGAAGAAACGTGAAAAGGAGAAGCAATGACACAATGATTCAGCCTGCAGTCCACCAGTGCTTACATAGCCCCACATTCACCTCCCAGAGACTTGGATTGGGCTTTCAGAATAAGTAACAGCTTTACTTTTCCACAGGTGTACCCACCTGTGAATCCCTTGGAGTTTAACGTCTATTGAAGAGATCAGGTGGCCTTGCTGCGGTCTTTTCTACATTGAGAAAAGCTGGTCGGCCGGGCGCGGTGCCTCAAGCCTGTAATCCCAGCACTTTGGGAGGCCGAGGCGGGTGGATCACGAGGTCGAGAGATCGAGACCATTCTGGTCAACATGGTGAAACCCCGTCTCTACTAAAAATACAAAAAACTAGCTGGGCATGGTGGCACGTGCCTGTAATCCCAGCTATTCAGGAGGCTGAGGCAGGAGAATTGCCTGAACCCAGGAGACGGAGGTTGCGGTGAGCCGAGATCGCGCCATTGCACTCCAGCCTGGGTAACAAGAGCGAAACTCCGTCTCAAAAAAAAAAAAAAAAAAAAAAAAAAAAAAAAAAAAAAAAAAAAAACAGAAAAGCTGGTCAACTGGAGAACTTCTTCCCATGTCTTCAGTAAGACCAAATCCCTAGCTGAGCTGAAACTGAATTTTCTTCCCATGTGGGAGGGGAAGGCTTTTGTTTCCATATTCACAGAGTGCCTTTGCACCTGTCCTAGATTGCTGACATATTTTTGTGATAGATGAGATGAGTCCTTTCATCTCTTAGGAGATCTGTGGTTAGGAAAGGCTTTCTGTATGCCAACTCAACAGGACCTAATAAGCTTTCCTTTGGAGCAGCTCAAACCTATAGTAAGCTATGGGTGTTAGAGGTAGTCGGGCCTCTGATTTCGTTACAGTCTTCTTTAGAGTATGATTAGTTCTTCCACGTTTCCAGAGGACTGCAGTCTCCACACAGAGCAAAGGTGATATTTGATTCCTAAAGCTGAGGATAGGTGTTGGGATATGCCTGATGTGAAAGATGGGCCATTGTCACTTTGCAGACTTTTAGATGATCCAAACTGAGGAATAATATCTTCTGTGAACACTTTTCAGATAGCATGGGGAATGCCTTGATCTAACCAGTGAAGGTATCAGTAAGTATTAGCAAATATTTGAATGTCCTACACAAAGGCATCTGAGTAAATTAGAGTTTTCAGTCCTCACCTGGAGAGGATTCTCAGTGTCAGACACGTTAAACTAGAAGAGAAAATTGCTGGCTGTTTGGGTTATTTCAGGCACAGAGCTCAGGGCAGAGTCACCTGTTTTAGTGTCTTGAAAAGATTTATTGTCATAAACCAATGAGATATTAACTGAAACAATCCTTTCTAGGGTGAAACGAATCATGTAAGTGCTTAATTATTTTCCTATGATTAGCACTTGGCATTGGTAATGTATTACCATGAGTCAGCCAGCTGGAGGGGTTCTGGGCTAAACTGCATTCCCTGGCCCATTTTTCTTCTTCGAAGCATTCTGGCCCAGCTCTGGGTATGCTGACCAGCATGCCCATCAGCTCCATTGGCCCTTTCAGTGCAGTGATCTTGGCTACCCCATCTGCAAGGGCATTTTCTTTAACATGGTCAATCTCTCTTTTGATGTCCTCTGCAATGAGTTATAGTCACCTTTCTTTGGCAGCCAAGCAGCATTCTAACAAGCTCAAAAATCTGAGTGATGTATGGAAAAGCCCTTTGTGGTCAGGAGTCCCTACCCATTCCAAATTGCAGCATAAGCATGAAGCACTACAAAAATCATACTTAGAATCAGTGTAAATGTTAACTTTTAATCCTTTCTCAACTGCAAGGCTCTGGTAAGTTCAATTAACTCAGCTTTTTGAGCTGAGGTAGATGCCAGCAAGGCTTGTGACTTGATTAACTTGTGCTGACTAATAAGAGTATGTCTAGCCCTCCTGTTTTCCTGATGCCTAAAACAACTTTCATCTGTTAACCACTCTTCCTTGGGATGGTCAAGGATCTCATCTCAAGTCTGACCTGCTAGAATAAATTTGTTTCATAACCTGTGACATGGTTTGGCTGTGTCTCCACTCAAATCTTTTTTTTTTTTTTTTTTTTTTTTTTGAGACGGAGTTTCGCTCTTGTTACCCAGGCTGGAGTGCAATGGCACGATCTCGGCTCACCGCAACCTCCGCCTCCTGAGTTCAGGCAATTCTCCTGTCTCAGCCTCCTGAGTAGCTGGGATTACAGGCACGTGCTACCATGCCCAGCTAATTTTTTTTGTATTTTTAGTAGAGACGGGGTTTCACTATGTTGACCGGGATGGTCTCGATCTCTTGACCTCGTGATCCACCCGCCTCGGCCTCCCAAAGTGCTGGGATTACAGGCTTGAGCCACCGCGCCCGGCCTCCACTCAAATCTTATCTGAAATTTTAGCTCTTATAATTTCCATGTGTCTTCGGAGGGACCCAGTTGGAGGTAATTGAATTGGGTGGGGGCTTCCCATGAGATCTAATGATTTTACTTTTTAATTTTTTTTTTTTTTTTTTTTTTTGAGATGGAATTTTTGCTCTTGTGACCCAGGCTGGAGTGCAATGGCGCGATCTCGGCTCACTGCAACCTCCGCCTCCTGGGTTCAGGCAATTCTCCTGTCTCAGCCTCCTGAGTAGCTGGGATTACAGGCATACGCCACCATGCCCAGCTAATTTTTGTATTTTGAGTAGAGACAGGGTTTCACCATGTTGACCAGGATGTTTTCGATCTCTTGACCTCGTGATTCACCCACCTCGGCCTCCCAAATTGCTGGGATTACAGGCTTGAGCCACCGCGCCCGGCCTTACTTTTTAATTTTTTTTGCTTGTTTTTTGAGACAGTCTTGCTCTGTTGCACATGCTGGAGTGCAGTGGCATGATGTCGGCTCACTATAGCATCTGTCTCCTGAGCTCAAGTGATTCTCCTTTCTCAGCCACTTGGGTAGCTGGGATTACAGGTACTCACCAACATGTCTGGCTAATGTTTTTATTTTTAGTAGAGGCCTGATTTCACCATATTGTTCAGGCTGGTCTCAAACTCCTGACTTCAGGTGATCCATCCAGCTTGGCATCCCAAAGTGCTGGGATTACTCCCCTTTATAAAGGGGAGTTTTTCTGCACAAGCTCTTTTGCCTGCTACCATGTAAGAGATGTGACTTTGCTCCTCCTTTACCTTCTGCCGTGATTGTGAGGCTTCCCCAGCCATGTGGAACTGTGAGTCAATTAAACCTCTTTTCTTTATAAATTACCCAGCCTCAGATATGTCTTTACTAGCAGCATGAGAACAGACTAATACAATCTGTATGCTGGAAAGGCTGGAAGCACCTGTGTACTCTAGCAGATAAGTAGCTGGGTTTATGGTTTGGCAGACTTCAAGGATTATGTCTGAAGTGTCTAGCAATAAGGCCTGATACTTTAATAAATGTTCTCCTATAATCCGCTGGTGTCCTTTAGTTTCTAGGACCACCTTCCCTCGGTGTGGGGTCAAAAAACCTTTAGGTGCTATCCTAGTGTTTATTAGCCTTGCCTTCTAGAAAAGTTGTAGCAGCAACAGTGCTAAGAAATCTAAGACACCCTGAGGCCACCTGGTCTATCTGCTCAGAAAAGTAAGCTACTGGCCTTGGATTGTTCCCCATGATCTTTTTCATGTGAGGCTGTTAAATAAATTTCAACTTCTAATTATAATGATGGAGAGGTTATTGCTGATGTTTTCTGATAATCAAGGTTAAAAAGGAAATACTAGGTTCCAAGACATCTCTTTTTTAAAGTGTCACTTGGATCAGTGGCAAATTAAACAAGCAATCAGCTAAAAGTCAGAAAATCATTGAGGAAAGTAAAAGCTAAATTGCTTGAGGTCTGCTTCCTGTGGTAGCCTCCAGGCTGCTACAAAACAGAGGCAGTGAGCAGAAAGGTGACAAGATGCAGAGCCTTCAGGTGAAGGACAGAGAGTACAAGGTAGGCAGTTCAAAAAGAGAAAGTGGCAAACATCTTGTTTAGCAAAATCCATTCTTTTCAATATACCCCAGGGCTTCTAACTCTGTGAGCTTGGCCTCTAAATCTGAGTATGACACCCCAAGCCCTTTAACTTTTTGGGGCTGAGTCTCTCACTCTAGCATTATACCGTAGGGCCTCCCACTTAAGTGATAGTAGATAATCATTCTTACCCACCAGAATGGCTTTATGACTCTAAAAGATACCCCACTTGCTCAATGTCAGCTGATTAATTCTGTATGGATTGTTTTCCTTGGAGTTGGGGGGTCTTACCTTGGTGTCCTTTCATGATGTTGCTGAAAGATGTTGCTGGAAAAGAGGGTCCTGATACAGACCACAAAGGATTCTTAGATTGTGTGCAAGAAAAAATTTAAGGTAAGTCAGAGAGCACAGTGAAAAAAGCAAGTTTATTAGCAATGACTCCAGTACAAAGTTGGGTCTTGTTTCATCAGAAGACAAGAGCAGGAGTGCACTGTCTTTTGTTAGTCTCTCTGCTTACAGGCAACTATAAAGAGAAAGAGTTACAATTAAACTTGAAAGTGCAGATGTACTCACTAAAGGCAGGTGCTACTGGTTTTAACAATGGCTATTATTAAACCTTTGACTTAAGCTAGCTCATTAATACTATCTTAAAAAAAAATGCTGTACTTCTAGGACATTTATGTATTTTTTCAGGCTTGGTGGAAGATGTCTTGTATGGCCGTACATATTCTGCAATTGTAATTGGTGGCCAGCTAAAATATGTGGCTATTTTCAGAACATAAGTATTAATCTTTCAGCTGTCTTGTGAGTACCTAGCTACCCATATTAAGATAGAGTATTCTAGTCATGTTTATTAAATTGGAGGCTTGGTAACCGTGGGTTCCTCTAACACAACAAGTAGACAGCAAGTCTACTCCTCAAGGAGAAAATGTATTTCTCTGTAATTTTGTGCATTATGTTTGATGGAATTTGGTATGTTTACCAAAATGGTAGAAAACAGTGAAATTAGTCCTCAAAAATTCCTCAGAATTAAATATCAAGTAAACAAAATGATTATAGATAATATGCAAGTTGATATAGTTGATACTCAAAAGGAATTTTGTTTGAAACACAATGAGGTTTCTCTATTTTCATTTGTTATTATTATTTTGAGACAGAGTCTTGCTCTGTTGCCTAGGTTGGAGTACAGTGGCACCATCTTGGATCACCGCAACATCTGCCTCCCAGGTTCAAACAATTCTTCTGCCTCAGCCTCCTAAGTAGCTGAGATTACGGGCATGCAACACCACATTCAGCTAGTTTTTGTGTCTTTAGTAGAGATGCGGTTTCACTATGTTGGCCAGGCTGGTCTCAAACCCCTGAACAAAGGTGATCTGCCCACCTTGGCCTCCCAAATTGCTTAGATTACAGACATGAGCCACACATGTGATTAGATTAACTACAATTTAAACCAAATCAAATTCAACAAGGTAGTATCTCTTAGTTTTAAGATGTTTCCTGTCATTTTAAAATGTGGTATTCTTCTGTGGAAAGGAAAAATAGTGTTTATCTACAGAGTAAAGAACAAGGTTCCCTGCAGGGATTGGTTGACTGAGAGCTATGGCTCAGGATTAAAAATCCTTCTTTCTTCCACTTGTAAACCAAAAATAAATTCCTAAGCCCCTATTGTCTAAATGGAGCCCTCTTCTTGGATAAGGACGTTTCAAAGTTATCCTGAAAAGTTAGTTCAGGCCATGGATCACACATGCCTCATTATACTCTCCTCCCTTAATTTTTTTAATTTTAATTTTTAAATTTATTTTTGTGGATACATAATTTGTGTATATATTTATGAGGGTACATGACATACTTTGATACAGGCATTCAATGAGTAATACATAATAAAAAATTGGGTATTCATTCCCTCATTCGTTGATTGCTTGTGTTATAAACAATCCAATTATACTCTTTCAGTCATTATAAAATGTGTAAATTATTTTTGACTGTAATCACCCTGCTGTGCTATCAAATATTGTCTTATTCATTTTTTCTAACAATTTTTTGTACCCATATAACATTCCCACTCTCCCCCTGTTCCCCCACTGCCCTTCCCAGCCTCTGGTAACCATCCTTATACTCTTATCTCTATGAGATCAATTGTTTAGAATTTTAGCACCCACAAACAAATAAGAACATATGACATTTGTCTTTCTGTGTCTGATTTATCTCACTTAACATAAAGACTTTCAGTTCCATTTATGTCATTGCAAATGACAGACTCTCATTCTCTCTTATAGCTGGATAGTGTATATGTACCACATTTTCTCTATCCAGTCATCTCTTAATAGACATTTAGATTCTTTCCAAATCTTGGCTATCATAAACCCTGCTGTAGCAAACATGGGAGTACTGATATGTCTTTGACTTGCCAATTTTATTTATTTTAGGTATATACTGAGAAGTGGGATTCCTGGGCCATATTGTAGTTCTATTTTTAGTTATATCAGAAACATCCAAACTGTTCTTAATCGTGTTCCCAACTGTGGGGAACACTCCCGTGTGAGACCCCTAAAAGGCGTGAGTCTCACTATACGGTGAGTTTGATCCCAAACACAGTTTCCTACTGGAGGCAGTCGAGCTATCCGGAATATAGGAACTGAAAGATGAATGATCAGTTTCTAATATCAACCACAATATCGTTTGGGCCTAAAACTATGCGTTGCTGCTAGACCGAGTGACCCCCTGCCGGCAACTGGTTCCTGCTTTTAACCTTTTTATGACTTTAAGAATAATCCTTAAACCTTACTTACCAGACTGCCTTGTACCCTAGATAATGGTTTAACTGTCGATATTTACAAAGCAAATACCACCATAAGGGATGGCTTTGATTCCTGACTCAGAGATTCCTGAATGGGGAAATTGAGTTGAGTTAGGAGTAGACAAAGGAGAATCCGGTTAAGAGATATTCTTTTTTCTTTTTTTTTTTTTTTGAGACGGAGTTTCGCTCTTGTTACCCAGGCTGGAGTGCAATGGCGCGATCTCGGCTCACCGCAACTTCCGCCTCCTGGGTTCAGGCAATTCTCCTGCCTCAGCCTCCTGAGTAGCTGGGATTACAGGCACAAGCCACCATGCCCAGCTAATGTTTTGTATTTTTAGTAGAGACGGGGTTTCACCATGTTGACCAGGATGGTCTCGATCTCTTGACCTCGTGATCCACCCGCCTCGGCCTCCCAAAGTGCTGGGATTACAGGCTCGAGCCACCGCGCCGGCCAAGAGATATTCTGATGAGCAAAACCAGAAAACCTTTTCACATCTCAGTTCTAAAACAAGATCAAACCGGAGATACCTGCAGCCAGGAGGAATAATGTCTGGATGCAAACAAGCTTTGTGATGACAGGAAATTCTGTTACTTTTTACAACCACTGATTGTGTATCTGACTTTTCAATTGTATAGGCCATGTAAGGTATACATTTGCATTTCCTCTTGCAACCATTGTGTATCTGATTTCTCTATTGTATAGGCCATGTGAGGCATACATTTACATTCCTCTTGCTATGACGTAAACCAGAGCCAAGAAAGTGTATTTATTCCTGGCATTTGAAAAATAAAATTTGCTGTTTAGGCACAGCCTATCAGCCCTCCAGACGCCTCGCTTTCTCTCTCTCTGTCTTTATTATTTTCTCAGGCGCACTCCCTCTTCCAGGTATTGGGACCCTCTTGCAGGTCGAGAGACCCCCGGGCAGACGTGCCTACCCGTCCGGACGGTCCACGACACCCAACAACAGGGTATGGGGGTAAAATGATATCTCATTGTAAGTTTGATTTGCATTTCTATAATAATCAGTAACATGGAGCACCTTTTCATTTGTCTGTTTGCCATTTGTATGTCTTCTTTTCATAAATGTTTATTTAAATTTTTTGCTTACTCTGTAATTAGGTTATTACATTTTTTCCATAGAATGTTTTGAACTCTTAATATATTGTACTGTGTCAGTCTGCTTCTGCACTGCAATGAAAAAATACATGAGACTGTAATTTACAATGAAAATCAGTTTAATTGAGTCACAGTTTCACACAGCTGGGGAGGCCTCAGGAAACTTAACAATCATGGCAGATAGGGAAGCACGCACCTCTTACATGGCAGTAGGGGAGAGAGCAGGTATGTAAAGCAAAGTGGGGAGATGCCCTTACAGAACCATCAGATGTCGTGAGAACTCATTCACTATCACAAGAAAAGCATGGGGGAAACCACTTCTATGATCCAATCACTTTCTACCAGGTCTCTCCCTCAACAACTGGCGAGTAAAATTTAATATGAGGTTTGGGTGAAGACACAAATCCTAACCACATTATGTAGCTGTTAATCCCATTTCAGATGGGTAATTTACAAATATTTTCTCCCATTCTGTGGGTTTTTTCTTCACTTGTTGATTGTTTCCTTCACTGTAAAAAAGCTTTCTAACTTGCTCTAATCCCATTTGTCCATGTTTGCTTTGTTAGTCTGTGCTTATGGGGCATTATTTAAGAGATTTTTGCTCAAACCAATGCCCTAGAGAGTTTCCCCAGTGTTTTCTTGTAAAAGTTTGATAGTTTGAGATGTTAGGTTTAAGTCTTTAACTCATTTTAATTTGGTTTCTGTATGTGGCCAGAAATAGGGTTTTAGTTTCATTTTTCTGCCTATGACTTGCCAGTTTTCCCAGCTCTATTTATTGAAGAAATTGTCTTATTTTTTTATTGTATACTCTTGGCATTTTCATTGAAAATAAGTTTACTGTAGGTTTATGAGTTTGTTTCTGGGTTCCCTATTATGTTCCATATCTGTGTTTATGCTAGGGCCAAGCTGTTTTAATTACTATAGCTTGGTAGTATAATTTGAAGCCCGGTAATGGGATTCCCCCTGTTTTGTTTTATATACTCAGCATACCTTTGATTATTATAGCATTTTGTGGTTCCATATAAATTTCAGAATTTTTTATTTCTTTGAAGAATGTCATTGCTATTTTGGTGGAGATGGCATAAAATCTGTAGATTGCTTTGGATTGTGTGAACGTTTAAAAAATATTGATTCTCCCAATCTGTGAACATAAAAATATCTTTCTATGATTTGTGTCTTCTTTCCTTTCTTTTACCAGTGTATTATCGTTTTAATTGTTGAGAACTTTTATTTATTTGGTTAATTTCTACACATTTTGTTTTATTTGTGGCTATTGCAAATAGTATTATTATTATTATTTATTTATTTATTTATTTATTTGAGACGGAGTTTCACTCTTGTTACCCAGGCTGGAGTGCAATGGCGTGATCTCGGCTCACCGCAACCTCCGCCTCCTGGGTTCAGGCAATTCTCCTGCCTCAGCCTCCCGAGAAGCTGGGATTACAGGCGTCCACCACCATGCCCAGCTAATTTTTTTGTATTTTTAGTAGAGACGGGGTTTCACCATGTGGACCAGGATGGTCTCAATCTCTTGACCTCGTGATCCACCCGTCTCGGCCTCCCAAAGTGCTGGGATTACAGGCGTGAGCCACCGTGACCGGCCCCCAAATAGTATTATTTTTAAAAATTCTTTTTCAGTTTGTTGACAGTTGGCTTATAGAAATTCTACTGATTTGTATATATCAATTTTGTATTCTGCAAATTTAATTAATTAGTTCTAATAGTTTTTTTAGTGGCTATATTAGGCAATTCTCACATTGCTATAAAGAAATAATCTGAGACTGGATAATTTATAAAGAAAAGAGGTTTAATTGGCTCATGGTTCTACAGGCTGTACAGAAAGCATAGCACTGGGTTCTGCTTCTGGAAAAGCCTCTGACAGCTGACACTCAAGGTAAAAGATAAATCTGGTGCTTGTACATCATATTGTAAATGCGAGGGTGTGTGTGGGGGAAAGTGCTACATACTTTTAAGCAACCAGCTCTCATTAAAACTTACTATGTGAGGATAAAAAAATGATACCAAACTGTTCATGGAAATTCTGCCCTCATGATTGAATCACCTCCCCAGTAGGCCCACCACCAACATTGAGGATTACATTTCAATATGAGATTTTGGTGGGAACACACACTCAAACTATATTAGTTTGCTCTTGGGTATTCCAAATCTTATATCCTTCTCATATTTTAAAATACAATCATGACTTCCCAATAATCCCCAAATTCTTAGCTCATTTTAGCTTTGACTCAAAAGTCAAAAGTTTCATCTAAGGCAAAGCTAGTTTCTTCCTTCTATATGCCTGTAAAATAAGATTAAAAAGTTAATTAGGTACTTCCAAGATACAAAAGGGGTATAGGCATTGGATAAATACTCCTATTCTAAAGGAAGAAATCAGCCAAAAGGAAGGGGCCACAGGACGCATGCAAGTATGAAACCCAGAAGGGCAGTTATTAAATTATAAGAATTCAAAATAATTATTTTTGATTCTCTGTCCCATTTCCTGGACATATTAATGCTTTGGGAAAGTCTGACCTTGTGGCTCTGCATGGTTCAGCCCCTATAGCTGCTCTCATGGGCTGGTATTGTTTGCCTCTGACTTTTCCTGAGTGGCTGGGATTACAGGCATGTGCCACCATGCCCAGCTAATTTTTTGTATTTTTAGTAGAGACGGGGTTTCACCATATTGACCAGGATGGTCTCGATCTCTTGACCTCGTGATCCACCCGCCTCGGCCTCCCAAAGTGCTGGGATTACAGGCTTGAGCCACCGCGCCCGGCCAAGTTCCTAATTTTCATGTGAGACCTCCTCCGTCCAGCCTTCACTGTCCAGATTACTATCAGCATTTTGATCACAGCCATTAAACCAGTCTTTAAGAAAATCTCAACGTTCCCTCATTTTTCTATCTTCTTCTGAGTTCTACAGACTCTTCCAACCTCTGCCTATGCACCCAATTACAAAGCTTATTCCACATTTTCAGATATTCTTATGACAATTTTCTCCTCTTTGGTGCCAATTTTCTGTATTAAGCCATTTTTGCATTACTATGAATACCTGAGACTGGGTAATTTATTTTTAAAAAGGAAGTTTAACTGGCTCATGATTCTACAGGCTGTACAGAAGACATAGCACTGACATATGCTTCTGGGGAGGCCTCTGGAAGTCTACAATCATGGCAGAAGATGAAGCAGAATCTTGCACATCACAAGGCAAAAAGTAGGAGCAAGAAACAAAGAAGTAAGTTGTTACACTTTTCAATAACCAGATCTTCTGGGAACTCACTCACTGTCATGAGGGATGTGTTAAGCCATTTATGAGTAATCTACCCTGATGGTTAAATCACCTTTCACCAGGCCCACTTCCAACATTGAGGATTATGTTTCAATATGATATTTGGGAGGGAACATACATTCAAACCCTATCAGGAATCTTTATTTTGTTCCAAATATAAGATTATATCATCAGCAAAAGAAAATAGTTTGAATTCTTTTCCATTTTGGATGCTCTTTATTGCTTTCTCTTATCTGATTGCTCCAGCTAGGACTTTCAGAATTATGTTGAATAACAGTGGTAAAAGTGGATATTTTTGTCATCTTCCAGATTTCAGAGGAAAGGCATTTAGTTTTCCCTCACTCAGTATGATACTAGCTATGTGTCTCTCATATATGACTTTTATTATGTTTAAGTATATTCATTCCATACCCAGTTTTCAAAGGGTTTTTTTTTTTATTATAAAAGAATATTAAATTTTGGCTGGGCTCAGTGGCTTAAGCCTGCAATCCCAGCACATTGGGAGGCTGAGATGAGTGATCAAAAGATAAAGTGATCGAGAGCATTCTAGCCAACATAGTGAAACCCTGTCTCTACTAAAAATACAGAAAAAATAGCTGAACGTGGTGGTGCACATTTGTAGTCCCCACTACTCAGAAGGCTGAGGTAGGATAATCCCTTGAACCTGGAGGCAGAGATTGCAGTGAGCCAAGCTCATGCCACTGCACTTCAGCCTGGTGACAGAGTGAGACTCTGTTTAACAAAAACAAAATATTAAATTTTATCATATAATTTTTTAGCATAATTGGAATGATCACATGGATTTTGTCCTTTATTCAGTTTATATGATATATCACATTGACTTTCATGTTGAACCATCTTTACATCCTTGGGATAAATCCCACTTGATCATTATGATTTACCTATTTATGTATTCTTTCATTTAGTTTGCTAGGTGTTTTGGACATTTTTGCATCAATATTCTCAGATATGGGCCTGTAGTTTGCTTTTTCAATGTATCTTTGTCTGTTTTTTTTTTTTTTTTTTTTTTTTTTTTGAGACGGAGTTTCGCTCTTGTTACCCAGGCTGGAGTGCAATGGCGCGATCTCGGCTCACCGCAACCTCCGCCTCCTGGGTTCAGGCAATTCTCCTGTCTCAGCCTCCTGAGTAGCTGGGATTACAGGCACGCGCCACCATGCCCAGCTAATTTTTTGTATTTTTAGTAGAGACGGGGTTTCACCATGTTGACCAGGATGGTCTCGATCTCTTGACCTCGTGATCCACCCCCCTCGGCCTCCCAAAGTGCTGGGATTACAGGCTTGAGCCACCGCGCCCGGCCTTTGTCTGGTTTTGATATTGGGTAATACTGGCCTCAAAGAATGAGTTTGGAAATGTCCACCCCTTCTCTAATTTCAGTATGGTCCTACAGCCTTTTATATTCAGGTTTTAATTTTGTTACATGTTATTGGTATTTTTAGGTTTTGGATTTTGTCCTCATTTAATCTTGGTAAGTTCTGCGTGTCAAAGAATTAATTTCCGCTAAGTTTTCTACATTGTTGGCATGCAATTGCTGATAGTAGCCACTAATGAGTGTTCAATTTTCTGAAGTATTACTTGTAATGTCTCTTTCCTCACCTCTGATTTTATTGATTCGTATTTTCTCTGCTTTTTAGTCGGTCTATCTATTTGTCAATTGTTTTATTTTTCAAAAATTCAAGTTTTTGTCTTATTATCTTTTGTATTGCTTTTTCCACTCTAATCTTTATTATTTCTTTGCTTCTAATTTTGGGCTTGGTTTGGTCTTTTTATTCTGGTTAATTAAGATGTATTGTTAGATTATTTATTTGAAGTTTTTCTGGTTTTTTTATGTAGGTACTTAAAGTTACAAATTTTTCTTTTATAATAGTACCTTATTTAATATATTACACAGGTTTTGCTATGCTGTGTTTCCATTATCATTCGTTTCAATAAATTTTTCTATTTTTTTCTTAACTTTTCTTTTGACTTACTGATTATTCAGGAGCGTGTTGTTTAATGTCTATGTGGTTGTACAGTTTCTGAAATTCTTTTTTTAAAATTGATTTCCAGTTTTATTTCATTGCGGTCAGAGAAAATGCTTGATATTACTTCAGTTTTTTTAATGTTCATAGACTTGTTTTGTTACCTAATATATGGTCTATCCTTGAAAATAACCCATGTGCTAAAAGCAAGAATGTGTATTCTGTGGCTATTGGATGAAATTTTCGGTAAATATCAATTAGGTTTATTTGTTCTATAGTGCAGATTAAATCTGATGTTTCTTTGCAGGTTTTCTGACTAGAAGGTCTATCCAATGACTAATGTGAGCTGTGGAAGTGGCCAGCCATTATTATGTTGAAGTCTCTTTCTTCAGCTCTTATAATATTTGCTTCATTTATCTAGGTGCTTTAGTGTTGGGTGCATATATATTTCTGATTATTATATTTTCTTGATGAATGTATCATTATTATATAATAAAATATATTTATCTCTTCCTACAGTCTTTCGTTGAAATCTATTTTTGTCTGGAATAAGTATAGCTATTTCTGCTCTTTTTTGGTTTCTAGTGGCATGGAATACCTTTTTCCATCCTTTTATTTTAAGTCTAAATGTATCTTTATAGGTAAAGTATTTTTTGTAGGCTACAGATTATTGTCTTGCTTCTCTATCCATTCTTCCACTATTTGCCTTTTGACTGGAGTTTTTATTTACATTCAATGTTATTATTGACAAGTAAGCACTTACTCCTGCCATTTTGTTATTTGTTGTCTGATTGATTTTTGTCCTCTTCCTTCTTTCCTTCCTGCCAGTCTTCCTTTTAGTGAAGGTATTTCTCTTGTATTGCAATCTAATTGCTTGCTTTTTGTTTTTTTCTGTACATTTGTGGTACACATTTTGATTTAAAATTACCAAGAAGCTTGAAAATAATATCTTATAACTCATCAGTTTAAACTGTGGACGATTTAACACTGAGTGAATAAACAAAGAAACAAGCAAAACAGCTAATGAAAACTTGACACTTTAACTTCATTGCCATTCTTCTAAACTTTTTTTTTTTTTTTTTTTTTTTGAGACGGAGTTTCGCTCTTGTTACCCAGGCTGGAGTGCAATGGCGCGATCTCGGCTCACCGCAACCTCCGCCTCCTGGGTTCAGGCAATTCTCCTGCCTCAGCCTTCTGAGTAGCTGGGATTACAGGCACGCACCACCATGCCCAGCTAATTTTTTGCACCTTTAGTAGAGACGGGGTTTCACCATGTTGACCAGGATGGTCTCGATCTCTCGACCTCATGATCCACCCGCCTCGGCCTCCCAAAGTGCTGGGATTACAGGCTTGAGCCACCGCATCCGGCCTCTAAACTTTTTATTGTTTCTCTTCATTCCCTATTTTACTGGCTATGTTTTGGAAAGGTGTAATTTTTTTATTGGGTTATTGTTTACTCTTTCTGAGATTTTTGTACACCATAACTACCATGTTATAATATTCTGTGTTATTCTGTGTGCTATTACTAGTGAGTTTTGTACCTTCAGGTGATTTCTTATTGTTCAATAACATTTTTTTTCTTTCAGATTAAGAACTCCCTTTAGCATTTATTATAGGACAGGTCTTTGTTAATGAAATTCTTCAGTTTTGGTTTGTCTGGAAAAGTTTTTATTTCTTCTTGAAGTTTAAAGGACGTTTTTGCCAGATATATTATTCTAAAGTAAGTCTTTTTCTTTCTTCAGCTCTTTAACTATGTCATGCCGCTCTCTCAACCTGTACATTTTCCACTGAAAAGTCTGCTGTCAGATGTATTGCAGTTCCACTAAATGTTATTTGTTTCTATTCTCTTGCTGCTTTTGGAATTATTTCTTTATCCTTTTTCTTTGAGAGTTTAGTTAAGTGCCTTGAGGTGGTCTTCTCTGGGTTAAATCTGCTTGGTGTTCTACTGTAACCTTCTTGTACTCAGATGTTGATATCGAATGTTGGGGAATTGTTCAATAGTATTTAATATTATTTCTTTGAATAAATGTTTAACTCTTATCTCTTTCTCTACCTCTTCTTTAAGGCCAATAACTGTCATATTTGCTATTTTGAGGCTGGTTTTTTGTTGTTGTTGTTGTTGTTTCAGATTCTGTAGGCATGCTTTATTTTTTATTCTTTTTTGTCTCCTCTGACTTTGTATTTTCAAGTACTCTGACTTCGAGTTCACTAAACCTATCTTTTCCTTAATTAATTCTTTTAAGTGATTCTGATGCATTCTTCAGTATGCCAATTGCATTTTAACTTCAGAATTTCTGCTGTTGTTCTTTTTATTTCAATCTCATGGTTAAATTTATCTGATAAAATTTTGAATTCCTTCTCTGTGTTGTATTGCATTTCTTTGAATTACCTCAAGCTACTATTTTGGATTTCCTGTATGAAAGGTGACATATCTCTTTTATGCCAGGATATTTCCCTGGTGCCTTATTTAGCTTGTTTGGTGGTGTCTTGTTTTTCTCGATGGTTTTGATACTTGCAGATGTTCACCTGGATCTGGGCATTGAAGAGTTCAGTCTTTATTGTAGTCTTCACAGTCTGGGCTTGTTTGTGCCCATTATTTTTGGGAAAACTTTCCAGGTATTCAAAGAGACCTGGGCTTCAAATCCAATAACACAGTAATTTTTCTTTTTTTGAGAGGGAGTTTCGCTCTTGTTACCTAGGCTGGAGTACAATGGCGTGATCTCGGCTCACCGCAACCTCCGCCTCCTGGGTTCAGGCAATTCTCCTGCCTCAGCCTCCTGAGTAGCTGGGATTACAGGCACGTGCCACCATGCCCAGATAATTTTTTGTATTTTTAGTAGAGACGGGGTTTCACCATGTTGACCAGGATGGGTCTCGATCTCTTGACTTCGTGATCCACCCGCCTCGGCCTCCCAAAGTGCTGGGATTACAGGCTTGAGCCACCACGCCCGGCCAACACAGTAATTTATGCAAACAAATAGAGGTATTGCCTTGGTGGTCTTGGATTAACGTCAAGAAAAATTATCTTGATTTATCAAGTAGAGACTCTTGTTCTCTTCCCTTACTTTCTCTCAAACCAGCAGAGTCTCTCTTTCTGTTCTGAGGCATGTGGAGCTAGGATTGAGTAACATAAGCACCCTTGTGACTACCCCCACTGGGACTGTGCTGGTTCACACCTGAAGTAGACATGGAACTTGGTCTTACTCAAGGCCCACTGTAACCACTACTTGGCCACCATATAAATTTATTCAAAGTCCTAGGGCTCTATGATTAATAGGTGGCAAAGCCAGCCAGGTTTTTGTCTCTACCTCCAGGGTGGCAAGTTAGCATGAGTAAGTCCATAGATGCTATCTGGGAGCTAGAGATTGAAGTATAAATCTTTAATATTTACCTATTCTTCTATTTTACTGTAGCTAACCTGGCACTTAGGCCATAAGACAAAAAATTTTCTACTCTTCTTTCCCTCATCTGCAGGCAGAGGACCCTCTTCTGTGGCTGCCAAAACCACTGGCCCATGAAAAGGGTTCTGCCAGATCATCATCAATTTCTCACTTAAAGCCCGAGGACTCTTCAGTAAGCTTGTGATAAATTCTGCAATGACTGGGACTCGACCTTTGGCCCACGATGAGTACAGAAATGCTGACCAAGACCCTAGGCCTGGACTAAGAAACTCTAAGGTTCTGCTTGGTGCTCTACCCCACCATGGCTGAACTGGTATATAATGTGCAATAAAGAATTTTCTTTACTTTACCCCCTGCTTTCCTCAAACAGAAGTATTTCACCATAGCTACCACAGCTGGAAATATGCTGGTTCACACCTGAAGTTAGCACTTCTCAGAGACCGATGCCTATGGTGTATGACATGGGTGTTGCTGTTTTTTATTCTGAGTACAGAGGTGCTTTGGTCAGCAGGCAATGAATTCTGCCAGATCTTTACTGACATGGCAGCATTGAGGTTAATGTAAAGTCCTCCAGTCACTGTGCTCTCCCTCTCCCAAGTCACAGATTTCTCTGTTGCATGGCCGCTTCTGGGTGGGGGTCGGGGAGTGGTGTTGTGAGCACTCCCCTAGCTGCTCTGGCTGGTGTCTCAATAGGCCACATTCTCCCACCCCGACCCCACATTCCACTGGCCCTAAGCCCAGCTTGGTAGCATGATTTGCCTAATAATTGATGTCCTGTGGGCTAGATGGCTCATTAACTTCTCTTAGGCACTTCAACTCGTGGCGGCAAGGCTTGTGAAGACTCAAGTTCCCAACATTGAGGTGGGAGATTTTCCTTTTGCTCGGGCCAATCCTAATGTTCCCTTCATTGTCAGATGTCAGCTGATTACAGCCTGGTTCTGCTTTTCACTGTGACAGGGAAGTACTGAGTTTATTCCAAGGCCTCGCAATCTGTGCTCTCCCTCTCCTAAACATACAATCTCTGCACCATGGGGCCACTACTGATGGTTGAAAAAGGGCTGGCATCGGTGCTTCTAGACTCATTCGTCTTCTCCAATGTCTCTTTCAGTGATAGGAAGTTAACACTAGGTACTGTGATTGCTCTCCTAATTTTTGGTCCCTTTGACGGTGCTTCCTGCATGTAATGAGTTGAAAAAAATTTGTGTTTTTGTATGGAGGATGAGTGGTGTTGGATTCTTTTCTGCCTTCTTACTCTGTCCCTGCCTTAAACTTTTAGATTATGCAGGTTTGTTACCTGGATATATTGTGTGATGCTGTGATATGTGAAATATTATTGATCCCATCACCAAGTTAGTGACCATATACTATGGGATATGTTTGATCCCATCACCAAGGTAGTGAGCATAGCACCCGTAGTTTCTCACCTCTGCCCTCCTCCTTTCCTTCTTCATCTAGTAATCCTCAGTGTCTATTGTTGACAGCTTTATATTTATGAACACCCTATGTTTAGAATCCACCTATAGGCAAGAGCATGTGACATTTGATTTTCTGTTCCTGTGTTAGTTTCCTTAGGATAATAACCTCCAGATGCACTGATGTTGCTGCACAGAACATGATGGTATTCTTATTAATATATGCATAGTATTTCATGATGTATATGTAGCATATATTTCTATTCAATTCATTGATTTACACAAAAGTTAATTCCATGCCTTCCCTATTGTGAGTAGTAATATGGTGAACATACAAGTGCATGTGGTTTTCTTTATATTGTAGAATTTTAAATTTTCTTTTGGATATATACACAGTAATGGAATTGCTGGTGGAATAATACTTCTGTTTTAAATTCTTTGAAAATTTTCCAAACTGCTTTTCTTTTTTCTTTTCTTTTCTTTTCTTTTTTTTTTTTTTTTGAGATGGAGTTTCGCTCTTGTTACCCAGGCTGGAGTGCAATGGCACGATCTCGGCTCACCGCAACCTCCGCCTCCTGAGTTCAGGCAATTCTCCTGCCTCAGCCTCCTGAGTAGCTGGGATTACAGGCACGTGCCACCATGCCCAGCTAATTTTTTGTATTTTTAGTAGAGACGGGGTTTCACCATGTTGACCAGGATGGGTCTCGATCTCTTGACCTCGTGATCCACCCGCCTCGGCCTCCCAAAGTGCTGGGATTACAGGCTTGAGCCACCACGCCCGGCTCCAAACTGCTTTTCACAGTGCCTGACGTTTTGGGGGACTAGCAAATGACAGTGGCAACTGATTTGACTCAGATATCACTAATTCTAATATGAGCTGTATTGGAGGATCATCACACGGTGAATTGCTGTTGTATCCACAATAGAATAAGTATAAAACTCTCAGGATAGCAACTAATTTTTGTATTATTAGTGAAGATGAGGTTTCACCATGTTGGCCAGGCTGGTCTCAAATTCCTGACCTCAAGTGATCCACCTGCCTCAGCCTCCCAAAGTGTTGAAATTACAGATGTGAGCCACAGCACCCAGCCCACCCTATTTCTTTAATCCTACACATTTTGCCCATGTTGAAAGTGTTTGAACATACAATTATCAAGCTTTTTTGTTTATGTATGCTTAAATTTTGTGTAAGCTTAAATATTTTTTTCCAATCTAAGCTTTATTTTATCCCCTTTCTTATATATTTATATAATGTTAGGTGGCTATCTTCACTGAAAATTTGTTCTCAAAAGCCTTAAAATAGAACATAGTTCTTGGCAGCAACTTGAAAGTTATTTGAGGAGAAGGGGAGATTTATAATGATGATTCAAATGAAGCAAACTAAAAATTAATGAAGCAAGATAGAGGAAAAAGCAACATTTACCTGAGCACATTCCAAAAGAATAAAATTTCAAATGGAACTAGAAAAAAGTATGCTGAAGATCACATTACAGAAATAATTATCAAGACTCAAAATAGCTCTAAAGCCCCGCTTGCTTTTTGAATGCTGGGAATTGACCAGGAGGTGGCTGTAACTCTAAGATGGTTCCTTCAGTAATGACCATTTTCTTTTACAAGATGTTGAGTGTTCTCTACCTTCTAAGAGACCAAAGACCAACAAGCTAACAGAGTCACCATTTCCAGAACCCACCAATGCTGAGTAATGGAAAGTGAAGGAGTTCAATTTTGGTAAGTTCTCAGTGAAATCCATGACCTTTTTCTTCATCTTCTGGACTCCCAATGTGACTGATGAAAGTTACAACATGCTCTGCAGGGGGAAATGCTTTAGCATGTATTACTACATTATAATCTCATCTTTGTAGAGCCAGAAGCATTTTGAAAGTCACATTACAGACATCACTTAAACATAGTTTGTATTTACCAAAGCATAGGACATTGTATCATCTCGTATTAATTAGTTAGTTGAGTCAAAATTACTGCTAATTACTTAGTGGTTCCATGATTTATCTCAGTGTTAAAACCTTCTTTATTTCAGAACTATTTCACCTCTTGGTTTTTGTTTTTGCTGTGTGTCACTGCCTGCCAGCTGCTAATCTGTTAACACCCAGTGGATCATGTGTCCTATGAAGGGACTTAAGTAGATATTAGTGGCAAATTATGTTGAAGATTTGTATTTTGAATAAATAGAACATTTTGTATACATTTTGAAAATAGTATTTTAATATTCAACTGTGTCATAGTCATAATGATTGGATGTATGTTGAATTTATATGTACATTAAATTGTTACATGTTTATGTTCTTTAGCATTCTAACTTGCAACTGTATATCTGCAAAGACTTTCTTTTTTTTTTTTTTTTTGTCTAGAAGATCAAACTGACTTATTGAGCCATCTGATTGATGTCAAGTTGGGTGGCCCAGGCTCTGTGTAGGGGGTAAGGTTGAAGCAGGAAGAACGATGGTAAGGGGCAACAGTGCCAGGCAGGGCAATCCTTTATCATGCCCACAGAGAAACCATTTTCTCTCCAGGGCCTGGGGAGCAGTCAGGTTTCACGAGTTAAATGCAGATCTGAACCATACCAAGTTGGGATCGCGGTACACGCTTTCCTCTTCTGAAGAGTAGCTAGGGAGTCCAACTTGGTGAGAGGGAGACTGTGGCAGAGCCAGACTAGACAAGGACTAATCACCTGAAAAAGACTACCATCAAAGGACTTGGTGAGCGCTGGGTGCCATGGCTCAAGCCTGTAATCCCAGCATTTTGGGAGGCTGAGTTGAGTGGATCACTTGAGGCCAGGAGTTCGAGTCCAGCCTGGGCAACATAACAAAACCCTGTCTATACTAAAAATACAAAAATTAGACAGGCATGCTATTCTCTTGTTATCCCAGCTACTTGGGAGGCTGAGGCAGAAGAATCGTTTTAACTGGGGAGGCAGAGGTCGAAGTGAGCTGAGATCATGCCACTGCATTTCAGTCTGGGAGACAGAGTGAACCTGTCTCAAAAAAAGAAAAAGAAAAAGAAAAAGAAAATGGCCTTGGCAGAGTAGCTGCCCTGACAATGCCTTCCCTTGGGTTTCCCCTGGGTAGGGCTCTGTTATGAGAAGGCTTTTTTCTCCCTGTTCACGGCCAACATCCATGAAATTTCTTTTTCTGGGGGTTGGGTGGGGGACAGAACTGGAAACCTTTAGGTGATTTTTGTTGTTGTTGTTGTTTGTTTTTTGTTCTTTTGAGATGAAATCTCACTGTCACCTAGGCTGGAGTGCAGTGGCTCAATCTCGGCTCACTGCAACCTCCTCCCTTCCAGTTTCAAGCGATTCCCATGTCTCTGCCTCCTAAGTAGCTGAGATTACATGCAGGTGCTACTGCACCAGCTCATTTTTGTTTTTGTTTTTTTTTCCCCAAGACGGAGTTTCAGTCTTGTTACCCAGGCTGGAGTGCAATGGCGTGATCTCAGCTCACTGCAACCTCCGCCTCCTGGGTTCAGGCAATTCTCCTGCCTCAGCCTCCTGAGTAGCTGGGATTACAGGCACGTGCCACCATGCCCAGCTAATGTTTTGTATTTTTAGTAGAGACAGGGTTTCACTATGTTGACCAGGATGGTCTCGATCTCTTGACCTTGTGATCCACCCGCCTCGGCCTCCCAAAGTGCTGGGATCACAGGCTTGAGCCACCGCACCCAGCATTGTATTTTTTATAGAGATGGGTTTTCAAACTCCTGACCTCAAATGATCTGCCCATTTTGGCCTCCCAAAGTGCTGGGATTATAGGCATGAGCCACCATACCCAGCCCCTTCAGGTGGGTTTTGAGGCTTTACTACAATACTAATTTTCTGTTGCTGCTGCAACAAATTACCGCACAGTTAGTGGCTTGAAACAAAACAGATGTATGCCCTTACAGTTCTGAAGGCCAGAATTCTAAAGTCAGTCTTCACTGAGTCAAGTGGGGAGCAGGGCCAGTGTGCCTTCTGAGGCTCTGCAGGAGAATCCCTTTCCAGGCCCTGGAGATGGCCTGCAATTCTCAGTTTGTGCTGCCCTTCTTGAATGACTTAAGTTTCCTGCTTCCATTACTACACCTCCGACCACTCTCCATCACCTGCTCTGCCCGTATAAGAGTCCGGGTGAGTATACTAACCTAGCTGCGACAGGCTGGGATAATCTTCCCAGCCAAAGATTCTTAACTTCGTTATATCTGCAAAGCCCCTTTTGCCATACCAGGTCATGTCCACTGGTTCTTGCGATTAGGATATGGGTACCTTGAGGGGTTACTATCAGCCTACTACAGGCTGCAAAACTATCACACCCTTGTGGTGTTTTAATGATTGAGAGAGAAAGGGTTGGGATTTTTGGGGGTGGGTGGATTTCTCTTAAACGTGTATCTTTAAAGTCTGGGGTCTATCTTAACCTTGTTTTTCTTTTCTTTTTCTTTATTTTTATTTTTTTATTTACTTTTTTGATACGAAGCCTTGCTCTGTTGCCCAGGCTGGCAGCGGCAAGGTCTCGGCTCACTGCAATGTCTGCTACCTGGGCTCAGGCAATTCTTCTGCCTCGGCCTCCTGAGTAGCTGGGACTACAGGTGCCTGCCACCACACCTGACTAAGTTTTGTATTCTCAGTAGAGAAGGGGGTGGAGGGTGGTGGTGGGGAGATGGGGGTTTCCACTCTGTTTCCCTGAGCCCAAAGCGATCTGGCTGTCTCTGTTCCCAAAGTGCTGGGATTACAGTCCTGCACCACTGCACCTGGCTGCTGTAAAGTCTTATTTCCACACAGCTGAGACATGTTTTTGGAAGTTTGCTAAAGGGCCCCTGGAGACCTTCTCATTGTGGTTTTCCTGTTGTGTTTAATTTGATTGATCTTTTCTGCTTTCCAGAAATTAAAAGGCTAACATGAGGTACTAAACTTTAAAACTTCTCTTTGCATTTATTTATTTATTTTTTGAGATGGAGTCTCACTTTGTCACCCAGACTGGAGGGTAGTGGCATGACCTGGGCTCACTGCAACTTTCACCTCCTGGGTTTAAGTGATTCTCTTGCCTCAGCATCCCAAGTAGCTGGGATTACAGAAGCACACCACTACACCTGGCTGTTTTATATTTTCGGCAGAGATAAGATTTCATTATGTTGGCCAGACTGGTCTTGAACTCCTGACCTCAAGTGATCCACTCACCTCAATCTCCCAAAGTGCTGGAATTACAGGTGTACACCACTGCACCTGCCCTAAAACTTGTCTTGTATTCTCCCATTAAACTAATTCTAAGAACCACCAAAACAGGAAATTTTTTTGGAAAGCAGTAAAATGATATGGACTGTTACAATGTAAAATACAGAAAATAAGTCATTATATTTTAGTGCTGTTCTGACATAGGGATATATTATTGAGAATCAACTTTTGCTCAGTTTTCAGAGAAGGAAATAATTCTATCACTGATATATGAAAAGAAGTTGAAGGACTGTTTGAAAGAAAATGTAATATGTCTAAATTGGAAAAGTCCAGTAATACTTTGTTCATGAGCATTTACGCAATGCAGTTACTGTTCACCATGAGAGTACTGTGGACAAGCCCAGGGCCGCTGGTCAATTGTGCCATTTTTATACATTTTTCCTTGTAAGGTGCTTTGTAGTGTCTGTCTAAATATTAGAGACATTATTTGTTTCTACATTACTGCAAAGCTAAGGAAATGTATTTTTATTTATTTATTTATTTATTTTTTTGAGATGGAGTTTCGCTCTTGTTACCCAGGCTGGAGTGCAATGGCACGGTCTCGGCTCATCGCAACCTCCGCCTCCTGGGTTCAGAAGATTCTCCTGCCTCAGCCTCCTGAGTAGCTGGGATTACAGGCATGTGCCACCATGCCCAGCTAATTTTTTTTTTTGTATTTTTAGTAGAGGCGGGGTTTCACCATGTTGACCAAATGGTCTCCATCTCTTGACCTTGTGATCCACCCGCCTCAGCCTCCCAAAGTGCTGGGATTACAGGCTTGAGCCACCAGCGCCCGGCCCAACAAATTATTTTCTTAATCTTATCTAAAAGCATAGGCTCTGGGGACACACTGGGGCCACATCTCTTATCCTATCTGAGCCTTAGTATAATCCTCTTCTGTGGTCATGAGAACTGAAGACCTATCTCAAAGATCTGATAAGATAGTAAAGTGCTTCACATAATGCCAGGCATATAAATACAGAAGAGTGATATCTCTCTTTTTAAGGCTTGGTTTGGAGAAGAGGGGGTCTAGTTTCTAATAAACAGCCTTGGGGAAGTGGAATTCTGCTTTCCACGACTTACTTTGGGGGAAAAAAAGAGGGACGAGAGAGGAAAACAGCAAGGATCAGAGAGAACTTGCTTCGGAGGCCTTCCAGTCTCCTTTAGATCAAAGCACTCAGGCTGCCAAAGTGCCTACTTCACGGCGTTGTCTTCCCAGCCCCAGCAGAGGGCAGAGCGCTCTCCTGCATCTGTTTCTTCTGAATGTCTTCAGCTCAATCATCCCTTATACTTTGGGAAGGCGTGCTCTGGTCTCCCACACTTGCCCACCTCTAAGCATTCTTTAGAATTTTTTTCCCCCTTGATAGGTAATCCTACACTGTAGTTAATAATTCTTCTTTCTTTTTTTTTTTTTTTTTTTTTGAGATGGAGTCTCACTCTGTCGCCCAGGTTGGAGTGCAATGGCATGATCTCAGCTCACTACAACCTCTGCCTCCCAAGTTCAAGCAATTCACTTGCCTTAGCCTCCCAAGTAGCTGGGATTACAGGCACGTGCTACCACGCCCAGCTAATTTTGTATTTCCAGTAGAGACAGACTTTCTCCATGTTTGTCAGGCTGGTCTCGAACTCCAAACCTCAGGTGATCCGCCTGCCTGGGATCCAAAGTGCTGGGATTACAGGTATGAGCCACCACACCCAGCCAACAATTCTTTTTTTTTTTTTTTTTTTTGAGACGGAGTTTCGCTCTTGTTACCCAGGCTGGAGTGCAATGGCGCGATCTCGGCTCACCGCAACCTCCGCCTCCTGGGTTCAGGCAATTCTCCTGCCTCAGCCTCCTGAGTAGCTGGGATTACAGGCACGCGCCACCATGCCCAGCTAATTTTTTGTATTTTTAGTAGAGACGGGGTTTCACCATGTTGACCAGGTTGGTCTCGATCTCTTGACCTTGTGATCCACCCGCCTCGGCCTCCCAAAGTGCTGGGATTACAGGCTTGAGCCACCGCGCCCGGCGCCAATAATTCTTTATATTAAACTTTCTCTGCACCAATTACTCTGTGGTTTCTGATTACTAGGGCTGAAATAGATAAAGAGGATGGAAAGAAAGAAGGTTACAAAGTTTTTGGGAGTAAACAAAAACTAAAATTCTGAGTAGACCTTGATCAATACAACATTGAATATGTGTCTAACCAAACTGATGTAATTGTTTCAGGAAGATAGGAAGTCAGAAAGTGTGAACGTGTATACGTGAGAGAGAGCACAAGAGACAGAGACAGAGAGA
Organism: Saimiri boliviensis; assembly: GCF_048565385.1. Taxonomy (NCBI): domain Eukaryota; kingdom Metazoa; phylum Chordata; class Mammalia; order Primates; family Cebidae; genus Saimiri; species Saimiri boliviensis. Next base: position 26,152,629 of record NC_133463.1, read on the forward strand.
GAGAGAGAGAGAAAATTAGGCCTTATTTTCCATAGCAAGAAGTTGACACTGTACATCTCAAACTGAAAAGCATAGAATATAGTATTAAATTATTTAGAGATCAGGAAATGGAGTGAGAGGGATCTGCTAATTTTTGTAACAAGTCTTGGATTTGACTCTTATGATGATAGATAACTTCAATAAGAATTAAAACTGGGCCAGGTGCAGTGGCTCATGCTTGTAATCCTAGCACTTTATGGGAACAAGACGGGTGGATCACGAGGTCAAGAGATCGAGACCATCTTGGCCAACATGGTGAAAACCTGTCTCTACTAGAAATACAAAGATTAGCTGGGCATGGTGGCATGCACCTGTAGTCCCAGCTACTCGGGAGACTGAGGCAGGAGAATTGCTTGAACCCAGGAGGTGGAGATTGCAGTGAGCCGAGATTGCACCACTGTACTCTAGCCTGGCGACAGAACGAGACTCTGTCTCAAAAAAAAAAAAAAAAGAATTAAAACTGATAAAAAGAAAATGACTAGGTCTTTGGAAGGCCAAGGCAGAAGGATCACTTGAAGCCAGGAATTCAAGATCAGCCTGGCCAACATACGGAAACCCCATCCCTACTAAAAAATACAAAAAAGTAGCTGGGTGTGGTGGTACATACTTGTAACCCCAGCTGCTCAGGAGGCTGAGGCATGAAAATCATTTGAAACAGGGAGGCAGAGATTGCAGTGAGCTGAGATCATGCCACTGGACTCCAGCCTGGATGACAGAGTGAGACTCTTTCTAAAAAAAGAAAAAAGGAGAGAGAGAAAAAAGAAAATTACTAGGGCTGAAATAAACAAAGGGGAAGGAAGGAAAGAATATGACCAAGTTTGGGGAGTAAACCAAAAATAAAATTCTAAGCACCCCCAGCCACTGAATGGGCCACCCATTGGCCATGTAGATCCCATAGAAAACCTGAGGAAGCTTTGTGCAATGGCAGGATTGCAGCCACTGAGGTTTACTTGATGGAAAATTCTTCTCAATACCCTTCCATGATGACTTGATATATAGTCAGCACTGGCAATTTTTGACAGTCTCTCCAGAGACTGAACTTTGTTGGTAAACATATATATATATTATATATATGGAAACAAACAAGCAAAAAGCTCAGATACAGTGGCTTACACCTGTAATCCCAGCACTTTGGGAGGCTGAGGTGGGCAGATCATGTGAGGTTGGGAGTTTGACACTAGCCTGACCAATGCCTGACCAACATGGAGAAACCCCGTCTCTACTAAAAATACAAAAATTATTTGGGCTTGGTGGCTCACACCTGTAGTCTCAGCTATTCAGGAGGCTGAGGCCTGAGAATCGCTTCAGCTCCGGAGGCGGAGGTTGCAGTGAGCTGACATTGCACCACTGCACTCCAGCCTGGGAGAGAGAGCGAGACTCTGTTTCAAGAAACAAAACAAAACAAAAAACAAGAAAACCTCAAAACACTAGTTAAGGCCATGATGGGAAGGGAGGTCAGATATCCTCTGCTACACCTGCCACCCTTTGGGGTTTAGGCAGATGACAAACCAGCATTAACATGGAAAAAGAGATTATGAGACTGATAAAACATTCTCTTTGCAGCAACAAAATACCAAGGCCCAACCTGATGCTGGTATGGCATCACATGACAGACAACAGGCTGTAAAGGAAATCAGAGTATTTTATCACCAAATTTATTTCTTTGACATATTTTGGAGTAGCTCTGTAAAGCTATCTCTTGGGAAAATTTGCATTCTATAGAGAACCTTCTTCCCTTACCAGGACTTTTTTGGAGAGTCTGATACCTTTTCAGGCCCAGTAAGAGACATATACGATCTATTCTTTCTGAAGCTGCTTACTTAGAGACTTCATCTCTACAATAAAACCTGGGATTCCACTATCCCCCTTACGTTGACTCAAACATCTCTTTATGCCGACTCAGCTCTTCAGGTGAAGCTTAGCTCTTCAACCAATTGCCAATGAGAAGATCTTTGAATCCACCTATGACCTGGAAAACCCTTGCTTCCAGATGTCCTGCCTTTCTGGGCCAAATCAATGTATACCTCACATGTGTTGATTTATGTCTTTGCCTGTAACTTCTGTCTCCTTAAAATATATAAAATTAAGCTGTAACCCAACCATCTTGGACGCTTGTTCTCAGGACCTCCTGAGGCTGCGTCTTGGGTCATGGTCCTCACATTTGGCTCTGAAAAAACTTCTTCAACTATTGTACAGAAGTTTGCTTTCTTCATCAACAGGGACATTAAAAGATGTGTCATTGGGACTTTTTTTTTTAATTAAACACACAATACATGATCAAACTAATTTCTGCCAAACTAATTGAATGGGGTGAGAAAATAGGCCCATCGCCTCCCACGTTTCTTTCTGCCTTGAAAGAAAGGACAGGGCTGGAGGAAATTATCTAGAGCAGCAGTCCCCAATCTTTTTGACACCAGGGACCAGTTTTGCAGAAGACAATTTTTCCAGCAATGGGTGGTGGCAAAGTAGGGGGGTGGGGCAGATGTTTTTGGGATGAAATTGTTCCACTTCAGATCATCAGGTATTAGTTAGAGTCTCATAAGGAGCACACAAGTTAGACCCCTCGCATGCGCAGCTCACAATAGGGTTCACACCCCTGTGAGAGTCTAATGCTGCCTCTGACGTGACAGGAGGCAGGGCTCAGGTGGTAACTGGTGATGCTCACTTCCTAACAGGCCACAGTCAGTACTAGTCCTAGGGTGAGGACCCCGACCTAGAGTACCAGGAGGGACAGTGTAGTAGGACCATGGAAACCTATCTCCACTGGGGAGAGAGGTAAGAACTCCCAATAATTGAAAGCAACAGTATTATTTCTGTATTCAAAAGAAAGCCCATTAGTTGCCCTCAGAGGCAAGCTCTACTGCCTCTCTAGGGCTCACTCCTCATAGTCAAAGAAACAGCGGCCTAAATGGACTTGAATTGTTAATAAGTGGGCAAGAATCAAAACACCTTCTTGTTTTTTTCTGAGTCGGCAAAAATGCACTTGGTCATTTGAAACACAACACAGGTATTAATGAATTAGCCAAACAATAGGGAACCATGAGTATTTGTCGAGAAAAGAAGTCACCTGTAGCTCAACAGAAAGCCAGTTGCCTCACGGGTAGAACAGGGGAGACTGGAGGGCTGTTAGCCAGAATCTTGAATTGCACAGGGGTGAGGACAAGCAGGAGAGTCTTGGTTGCAGTTTTGGGGTTACAGAGCCAGAGTGTTGCCTGTGCTGAAAATGAATGTTTAGCTGAGTCTCTATTGAAAGGAGAATAAATACAAAAGATATAATAAGCACCCAAGAAAATCTACAGTGGCGATATTCTAATACCAATACAAAAAGGAGCAGGTGACTATGGAACTCCCTGTCCCTTGGTTTTCTTCTTGCTATTATGAAAATATAAACCCCATCTTTTCGTGAGAATTGGAGTTAATTTGTGAGTAATATTACTAGCACAATGTCTGGCTTGAAGTAGCATTAAATTGTTACCAGAAAAGGGAAGATGACCAGCGGTCACTTTTGTGGCCATCTTGGTTTTGGTGGGTTTTGGCCAGTTTCTTTACAGCAGCCTGTTTTATCAGCGAGGTCTTTGTGACCTGTACCTTGTGCCCACCTGCTATTTCAGTCTGACTTAGAATGCCTGACCTCCTGGGAATGCTGCCCAGTAAGTCTTATTTTATCTAGCCCCTGTTAATGACGGCGTCACTCTGCTTCAAACGCCTCTGACAAAATGACTGATAGCATTACTGATTATTTTCATGACTTTTATCATCATTTTAATTATTAGTAGTATTTGAAAGCAGAGTTGCAACCTCAGATGATTCCAGGAGCCAGGGCAGTAACATAAATGTAGCAAGCGTGACTTCTGGGGACTGTGGAGAACCGGAAGGTGGAGCCCCTCCCTGCAGAGCAGCTCCCTGTCCATTTCGGAGGAGCACATGAAAATGCTGGTCTCACCATCATTATCCTCATCCTTACTCTTTTTACAGGAAAAGCCAGAAATCCAGATTTTGATGTGAAATCTCCCAATTTTAAATGCTGAGGACTAAACCATTTTTATCTGTAGGGAGGATCAAGCCCATAAGCCTTATACACTGTTTTAAAGAAACAACAGGCTGTGTGCGGTGACTCATCCCTGTCATCCCAGCACTTTAGGAGGCCAAGGCGGGTGGATCACCTGAGGTTAGGAGTTCAAGACCAGCCTGGCCAACATGGTGCAACCCTGTCTTTACTAAAAATACAAAAATTAGCCAGGCATGGTGGCGGGCACTTGTAATCCCAGCTACTTGGGAGGCTAAGGCAGAGAATTGCTTGAACAGGGGAGGTGGAGGTTGCAGTGAGCTGAGATTGTGCCACTGCACTCCAGCCTGGACAACAAGAGCAAGACTCAAAAAACAAACAAACAAACAAACAAAAACAGTGTCCTGCAGCTAGAGGACCCAGCTTCCTCTTTGGGACACTGCCATCATGTGTCTTTCTTAGCATTTCCCCAGTGTCCGCCCAGAGGTGGCACACACTGCTTCCTCTGGTTAACTGGTCATCAGGGTTTTGTCAATGCTTTTGCTGGCTGGGGTGAAGCAGCTTATCACATGCAGGAAGGCGAGGCTCTCACCAGGGTCCGTCCTGACCTCTTGGTCCCAGGGTAATAGAAGGACCATATCAGATGCCCTCTCTTCCTCCCTTAACCCCCCTCTAAGGCCCTCTAGGACAGGCGTCCCCAAACTTTTTACACAGGGGGCCAGTTCACTGTCCCTCAGACCGCTGGAGGGCCGCCACATACTGTGCTCCTCTCACTGACCACCAGTGAAAGAGATGCCCCTTCCTGAAGTGCGGCGGGGGGCTGGATAAATGGCCTCAGGGGGCCGCATGGGGCCGTGGGCCGTAGTTTGGGGACGCCTGCTCTACGAGCTATGAGCCCCACCTGAGGAAAGTGGCTGAGACAGCTATTCACACTAAAGTGTTAATGATTTAACAGCTCACCCTTCACAATGGGTGTCTGCATTTTCAAAGAGAACTCTCAGGAAAGAATAGAGTTAATTACTACTTCAGGAATTTTAGGGTTCTTGGCACTTCAGAGGAAGGACTGTGTTTACTTCAAAGTCTAACTTGGCTTTTCTGGTTATAACAGGAGGGCAAAACCAAACTCGTCTTTGGAGAAGTGAGCAGAGTTTCAGCTTTCTTCTTCAGAGGCTGGGTTCAAAAGATTTTGCGGAGCCCAGAGAAGAAGATGCTATTAGATCCTCCCTGGTGCTGAGGACTTTACTTAAAGGCCAGGCGTTGCAATTTAAGTGCTTGGCCACTAGGTGGTGGACGTGTGCCGTGACCACGTAATCTGCACCGTGGCAAGGGAAAGGGAGCTCACCTTGTATCAAATTACCTTAAAAATAGAGTTCTGACTTCCTTTCCTCGTAGCCATATTCGATCTAGGGTTAATCAAAACGTGCTTGCCTTTCTAGCAATTTCTGGCTAAAAAGGTCTGTGTTGTAACCAAGAGCACCTTTGCTGAAAAATTTCACCCTCTCGTGTACCCCTGAGAAAGCAGAGTTCCTGTACATAGAAGGTGTAAAAACCTCAAAACACTCCTTTTTCAATGAACTCATCTCTGCCATCTGCCACTTTATTTACTATTATGATGATTATTTTGAGCTGGAGTTTCGCTCTTGTTGCCCAGGCTGGAGTGCAATGGCGTGATCTTGGCTCACCACAACCTCTGCCTCCTGGCTTCAGGTTATTCTCCTGCCTCAGCCTCCCAAGTAGCTGGGATTACAAGCATGCACCACCATGCCTGGCTAATTTTGTATTTTCAGTAGAGACGAGGTTTCTCCATATTGGTCAGGGTGGTCTCAAACTCCCAACGTCAGGTGATCCACCTGCTTTGGCCTCCCAAAGTGCTGGAGTTACATGCATAAGCCACTGTATCTGGCCTGGCCACTTTATTTCTTTATTTCCCTTTTTCTCTTTACAGGAGTCGAGCAGTCCTTTCCTCTCACTGCTTTCCTATGATGGAAAGCACATGCAGCTTGGACAAGCTCCAGGCTTCACAGATTTATTTATTTATCTAGTTGAGCAAAAGTCTAGGAGAAACCTGTCCAGGCAGAGGTGATGGGACCTTCACTAGCAGAGTGGTGGAGACAGGAGAGGCTGAACTTGCCTCTTCTTCCCCTGCTGTGGCTGACAAGTTGACCAGTTTCTCCTTTTTGAAAATTTTCTCACAAGCAATGATTTTACTGAAACTTTCTCTGTTTTTCCTAGATTTTCTTTCCTCTTCCCACTTCCAAATACAGCCGAGTCTCATTATTCAAGGTAGTTTTTTCCATGATGGTGCCAAAAACACTGAATTAGTGAATACTGAACTCACAGGGGAATTGACTTCATCGGGGAAATACAAGTCTAGCTTTCTGTGAGCCTCTGCTTACATTCTTGTCAATTGATCAATATATAACCTTGTTTTAGGTGTGTTTCTATTTAAAAATGCCTTATTTAATACACTGGTTAAGCATCCCTAATCAGTGAAACCTTATTTAATTCACCAGTTAAGCATCCCTAATCTGAAAATTCAAAATTCAAAATGCTCCAAGATCTGAAACATTTCGAGCATGGACCTGACGGCACCAGTAGAAAATTTCATTTCTGATCTCATGTGATGGGTTGTGGTCAAAACTTCGTTTCATGCTCAAAATTATTAAAGATGTTTCATAAAATTACCTTCGGGCCATGTGTAAAATGTGTACGCAAAACATAAATGAGTTTCACGTTTAAACTTGTGTTCCATCCCCAAGATATCTCATTACGTACAGTCCTGCTTTCCTTAACGACAGGGATATGTTCTGAGAAATCAGCAGGTGATTTTGTTGTGTGAACGTTGTAGACTGCACTAACACAAACATAGATGGCATAGCCTGCTACACACCTGGGCTACATAGTGTAGCCTACTGCTCCTACATAGTGTAGGCTACTGTATGGAGTACTGTAGGCAGTTGTAACACCATGCTAAGGATTTGTGTATCTAATAGATCTAAACATAAAAAGGTGCATTGAAAATACTGTATTGTGGGCCAGGTGCAGTGGCTCATGCCTGTAATCCCAGCACTTTGGAAGGCCAAGGTGGGTGGATCATTTGAGGTCAGGAGTTCCAGACCAGCCCGGGCAATATAGTGAGACCCCATCTCTACTAAAAATACAAAAATTAGCCAGGCATAGTGGCACGTGCCTGCAATCCCAGCTACTCAGGATGCTGAGGCAGTTGAATCACTTGAACCTGGGAGATGGAGGCTGCAGTGAGCTTAGATCACGGCACTGCACTCCAGCCTGAGCAACAGTGAGACTCCATCTCAAAAAACAAAACAAAACAAAACTATTGTAATCATATGGCACTACAATTTGGTCCCACCATTGTATATGTGGTCTGTTGTTGACTGAAATGTGGTTATTCAACTCATGATTGTAATTTGAATCCAGGGCTAGTCCTAACTTCAGCAGGCAGAGGACCCCAAACTACAACCATTACCAACTTCAGTTGCAGGTATGTCTAGTCCCACATCACGCTACCTAAATTTTTCACCTATTTGTGCATGTCTGCAGTTGACCACAAAAATGCCACAAGTAGTGATTTGGGGTTACAAATATGGCAAATAGGCAAATTTGCTGCAAATGCAGAATCCATGAATAACGAAGATCAACTGTACAGATTTACCTAGTGCTCAGGTCGTAGCTGTCTGCATTTTTCTCTCTCTTCTCCCAACAAGATCTCTTTTATACTCTTACAAAACTCTCATCTCTGGGAATAGTACTTCAAAAAAATTGTCGAAATCTGTGACCCCTCTCTAGACCAGCAATTCCCAAAAGTATGTCCAGGATCCCTCCCTGGAAGGGGTCATAAGACCTTCCCTTTTCCAACGACTTACCTGTGTGAATATGGATTCTCTTCAGAGACTTCGGTGAAATACGAGATATCATAACAAATTGAGCGCAAAAGATTTGAGAATCCAGCTGGGCATGGTAGTGCATGCCTGTAGTCCCATCTATTCAGGAAACTGAGGCAGGAGGATCCCTTTAGCCCAGGAGGCAGAGGTTGCAGTGAGCCGAGATTGCAACACTGCACTCCAGCCTGGGAGACAGAGCCAGAACCTGTCTCAAAAAAAAAAAAAAAAAAAGATTTGGTAATCCAACTATCTACTGTTCAGCCAAACATTAAAAAGATTTGCAAAAATGTAAAATGATCACTAAACTTTTTTCAGGAAATATAGTAATATGATTTATGTTAATGTTTAAGAGGTTCGTTACTGTTACTTTTAAAAAGATTAGTAAACATATGTCTTGGTTCTAACTGCTAATACAATTAACATTGATTTAATCAAAAGTTCTTTGGGAGCTGCCCAGCACAGTGGCAAATGCCTGTAATCCCAGCACTTTGGGAGGCCAAGGCAGGAGGATCACGAGGTCAGGAGTTTGAGACCAGCCTGGCCAACATGGTGAAACCCTGTCTCTACTGAAAGTACAAAAGTTAGCTGAGTGTAGTGACACATGCCTGTAATCTCATTTACTTGGGAGGCTAAGGTGGCTGAATCACTGGATCCTGGGAGGTGGAGGTTGCAGTAAGTAGAGATCTTATCACTGTACTCCAGCCTAGGTGACAGAGTAAGACCCTGTTTCAAAAAAAAAAAAAAAAGTTATTTGGATATTCATACTTAATAATTTTTAAGAGTATAAGAGTACTGAGACCAAAAGTTTGAGAACCACCACTCCATACATATACAGTAATTACATTTTCATTAGTGTGCCTGATGCTTAGACTTGGACATCACACCAACATCTTAACTCCCCTTGACTAAAGTATACTTATCAGTTCCCTCACCCTTGACCCACTCGCCCTCTTGATACCTGATATCTGAATTCTTTTCTGAGACAGAGTCTCTCTCTGTCACCGAGCCTGGAGTGCAGTGGTGTGATCTCATCTCACTACAACCTCTACCTCCTGGGTTCAAACAATTCTCTGCCTCAGTCTCCTGAGTAGCTGGGATTACAAGCACTCACCACCTTGCCCGGCTAGCTTTTGCATTTTCAGTAGAGATGGGGTTTCTCCATGTTGGCCAGGCTGGTCTTGAACTCCTGACCTCAGGTGATCTGCCCGCCTTGGCCTCCCAAAGTACTGAGATGACAGGCATGAGCCACCGCAGCTGGCCATGGCATCACGATTCCCTGAGCTGTCTATGCCCAAATCCCAGTCCTCTCTTACTTCCCCTGACTCTGATTTCCCAACACTTCTTCTTGGAGATTTCTGTAGAATCTAGCTCTTCCTTCCCATTCCTACTCCACTTGCCTCTCAGGGATTAAGCTAGAGGACTCTCCTGTGTCTCTGCTCATCAAGCTCCTGGTGCTCAGCTGGCAGTCAGGCAACACACAGTCACCGCCAGGGTGAGCTCCCACTCAAGCCCCAGCGGGAAGAAGTCCAGGGCCTCAGTCCAGTACCTGAATGCCAACCTTTGCGGCAGTGCCTCACCCTTTTCTTACCTGACTTGCATTCTTCCCTCAAGGAGAGAAGGATAATGGCAAGGATGGTGGTAGAAGGGCAGCAGGGATGGGGAGACAGGTAGCTTCACCCTACAGACCAGATAGTTCTGTGTCTCTGTCTCAGCTGTGCCAAGACAAACTTTTACAAGTGTGGCAGGTACGAACGTTTCCCATCTACAAACATAGATAACTACAAGATTCCCCCTTCCCTTGTTTTCCCCCTCGGATGAGTTATGAAGCTTGCAGGATCTGGGCAACAGTGTGGCATTGTTGGGGAAAGGCAAGCTCTCCTTGGTTCTGCTCTGTCCTATGCTGACCTCTGCTGCCATATGCAAGGCGCCCCACTGGCGTCTCCACTCCTGACTCCCTGGAAAGGCCTCCTGCAGCCTTTGCCTTCAGAAAGGTCGCAGTGCACATGGGCTGTTCCGCCGTGGTGGCTGGTTGCTGATTTTATTACCAGTGATAGCAATAGCTCATACTGATTGCCAGTCAATATGTGCCAGTCTTCATGCTGGGGACTTTTTAGGTTTCATCTCATTTAGTTGTCACAGGAACCCTAGGAGATAGGTGGTAATCCTATCTCCATTTTACAGATAAGGCTCAGAGAACATAAGTAACTTTGCCCAAATTAACAGCTAAGTGGTACAACGGGCCCCTAAGCCTAGAGTCCAGTGTTTATACTCCTTAGCCACTCACTACAAAATGCTTCCTCTTCTGGAGAGACCCTGGAGTCCTTCCTTCTCACCACTTTGCTTAGATGACTCTTGTGTCCTTGTGCTGCTCAGAGGCTAAAATTTAGTTGTGTGTACTCTGCTATACTTTCATCAACCATTTATTTATTCCATCAACCAGGGTGGAGAGAAAAAGCAGACATAGCATCTTCCCTCGGGAAGATCACATCAGACCATGCTGAGTGGTTTGCTCAGAGGTGCTTCAGCATTGCCAGGGCAGATGTTGTCTGACCATCGCAAACAAAGAACACCTCTGTCATTGCTAAAGGTCACCAAGGCTATCGGTTAGCCCAGCTAAGAGCCAAGGGAATGACTGTGTTGACATGACCTGAGGCTTTTGGGGAGTCCTTGAGACCTTTCCCAAGAGCCACTGCCCTCAGAGGGAAGCCCCAGTCTGCCAGAGGCAGGTGATGAATAAGAATCACCAGAACGGCCGGGCGCGGTGGCTCACGCCTGTAATCCCAGCACTTTGGGAGGCCGAGGCTGGTGGATCGCGAGGTCAAGAGATAGAGACCATCCTGGTCAACATGGCGAAACCCCGTCTCTACTAAAAATACAAAAATTAGCTGGGCATGGTGGCGCTTGCCTGTAATCCTAGCTACTCAGGAGGCTGAGACAGGAGAATTGCCTGAACCCAGGAGGCGGAGGTTGCGGTGAGCCGAGATCGCACCATTGCTCTCCAGCCTGGGTAACAAGAGTGAAACTCCTCCTCAAAAAAAAAAAAAAAAAAAAAAAAAAAAAGGAATCACCGGAACTTGTCACTCTAGCTGCTCAAAAGCAGAAATAGAGTGGAAGAGGGAAGGTAAGGGGGATGGAGAGAATAAGGCAGAGTGCTGGCCCCAGGCAAGCCATCTGTGTTCCTGAGGAAAGCTCTTGGTGACACTACCATAGCTGCTTTATGTTAAAAATGTCATCCAATTAGGAGTCCTGTCTCTCAAAGTTTTGTGCCAACTTCATCCAAAGGTTACCTATTGTCAGAGAGAGCCCAGGTGGAAAGTGAGGTGGGAGAAATCCTGGTAGCTGATTTCATTCTCGTTTAGCTGGTTTCTGTTTAAGTCAATAAATAGTTATAAAGCTCAATTGTTCTCCAAAAGGCAGTAAAGTATATCCTGTCAGCCCAAATGGATAGCAGACTTCTGTTGTGTTTTTGCGTGTTTGTTTGGCTGTTTCTGTTTTTGTTTTGAGATGGAATTTCACTCTCGTTACCCAGGCTAAAGTGCAATGGTGCAATCTCGGCTCTCTGCGACCTCTACCCCCTGGGTTCAAGTGATTCTCCTGCTTCAGCCTCCAGAGTAGGTGGGATGACAAGCACCTGCCACCACATCAGGCTAATTTTTTACATTTTTAGTAGAGACAGGATTTCACCATATTGGCCAGGCTGGTCTTGAGCTCCTGACCTCAGATGATCTGCCCGCCTCCGCCTCCCAAAGTGCTGGGACTACAGGCGTGAGCCACTGCATCCAGTCAATAACAGACTTTAATATAAACAGGATAGTTCCACATCTTCCCAAGATAGAATCAAGAGAAGCAAAGGTGGCACTCAGGTATCTGGAAAGGAGCTGGTGAAAGTGGACATAACAGATGAACGATCTGGTGGTCAAGGCTTAAGAATCCACACTGATCAATCTGGCAGGCTCTTATTAAAGCATAACAATGAAGAAACAGGAAGTCCTCAAATAATTGCAAACACTGGTTATCACTTGGGGCTCTTTGGTTGCAAACAACAGAAATGAACACTGGATAACTAAAGACAAAAGGAAATGTATTGAAAGGCCACAGAGTAGCCCAGAGAATCACAGGAAAAGGCCTCAGTGAGGACAGGAACTGGAGTGGCTCCAGAGATCCACGGAGCAAGAACTAATGGGCAGCCCCGCCCTTTGGAATAAACCTGTTTTGCCATTTGGGATCCTCGTGTCACATGGCTCAAGATCTCAGTTTGATAGGGCAAGATTCTCATTGCTTAGTTCAGATCATGTGCTCCTTTGATCAGGGATCAGGCACTTTGAAGTCTGCAAGTGACAGTGCTTGTGTCTCAATGGAAAATAGATGGAGATATGGATGTTGTGCAAGGGATATTTGCACATAGTATTTAACAACCTGGACTTTCCCCAGAGGGGTACAAGTAGCCTCAAGCTGAAATGAATTATATGGCAGCATTGGTCATCAGAACTGAGACTGGAAATATTCGAAACAGAAATAGAGAAAGTGGCACTGAAGGAAAGAAATGGGAGGCAATGTCAAAAGAGTAACTTGAAGAATGAGCATATATGGGAGTGGGATTTGGGGCAGTTGCTTCTCTCCTGCTCACTGCTGTTTAGCGTTTCCTCTGTACAATTTGGGGGAAATGCCCCACTTTGCTATACTCAAGGGAAGGCAATGGTGCTATCCATAGATATAGAAAGAAATGAATAGGCCGGGCATGGTGGCTCACACCTGTGATCCCAGCATTTTGAGAGGCCAAGGCAGGAGAAGTGCTTGCCAATATAGCAAGGCCCATCCCTATTTTTTCAATTATAAAAAAGAAAGAAATGAATAGAACAAATTTACCAAGTCAAAATTTGAGCCAAAGCATAAGAGCTAGCCTGTATTTAGATATCTAAGGAAAAAAGAAATAAATTTCTTAGATACATAGTCCCTCTTTAATCTTGTGCATACTTTTTAAAGTATACAACTCCGTATAAGAAGAAAATAAAGTTGAGGCTTCTTTTTTTTTTTTTTTTTGAGACGGAGTTTTGCTCTTGTTACCCAGGCTGGAGTGCAATGGCACGATCTCGGCTCAATGCAACCTCCGCCTCCTGGGTTCAGGCAATTCTCCTGCCTCAGCCTCCTGCGTAGCTGGGATTACAGGTACATGCCACCATGCCCAGCTAATTTTTCATATTTTTAGTAGAGACGGGGTTTCACCATGTTGGCCAGGATGGTCTTGATCTCTTGACCTTGTGATCCACCCACCTCAGCCTCCCAAAGTGCTGGGATTACAGGCTTGAGCCACCGTGCCTGGCATAAAGTTGAGGTTTCTAATTAAGTTAAGAAAAATAAGGTCATATTAGAGATCAAATATTCAGAAAAGTCACACACACATATGCAAACTCTTGTGATGAATTAACAAGTCAGAAAGAAAAAAATGAATAACGGAGATATTCACAGAAAATGAAGAGAGGTGGTTACAATGCTGAGAAAGACTCACAGGCAAGCCTAGAAACCAAAAGGGCTGAGCTGAGAAAACATTTAAAATCAAGACCAAAGGTCTACAATGCACAAAGGTAAATATGTTCTCACACAGAAGGCAGGAGGAACTCCTTGATTAATTCACTGAACATATAGGTACTGAGTTCCAACTGCATTCTAGATACTGTCAAGTCTCAAGGAGACATGGCTATTAGTTCATGCCTTAGTCTGTGCAGTGATAACAGAATACCAGAGACCAGGTGATTTATAAAAAACAAAAGTTTATTTGGTTTACAGTTCTGGAGGCTGGGAAGTCCAAGAGCATGGTGCTGACATCTGGCAAGAGCCTTCATGCTGTGTCATCCCACGACAGAAATAAGATGGGCAAGAGAGCAAGAGAGAGTGACAGATAAGGGGACTGAACTCTTACTTTTAACAGAAACTTATTCCCATGAAAACTAACCCACTTCAGCAATAACGGCATTAATCCTTTCACCTCTCAATATATTAATCCAGTCACTACTCAAAGATCTCAACAAGGTTGCACTGGGGATTAAGTTTCCAACACATGAACTTTGAAGGACTCATTCAAACCATGATTCATGGATCCTACGTTTCCTACTACCTTGCTCTCTCATACTGAAATTCTTTACAGACCTAACAACAAAAACATGGGGCTATAATATTCACCAAGTTTTTAAAAATTATGTTTTATGTAGCTGCTTGAGTTTATCACTTTAAAAATAAACACAAAAAAAAGAAAAAAAAAGTATAAACCTCATATTATTTTATACCAGTTTTAACATTTTTTTCTAATTAAATAAAACCTTTGAAGTATATCAACTTCTTTTATTCCTTCAACAGCAAAGATATAATCTGTACTTAAGAGATCATGCTTCTATCATGGTAATAAATTTTTTAAAAATTATTTAACATATTTCTCTACTCACTTGGAAAAATAAAACATGAAGTAGTTTCAGAATTCAGAAAGATCGAGGCTGTTACTCCAGGTTGTTTTTGGAGAGAAGGAATAGGTTAAGAAATTTTCTGGATTTTGTCCAGGTCAGATTTAGTTCAAGCTTCAAAGATAGAACAATATTGTTACTTGAGTTCAGTTTCAATTCAAATTAAAATATCAGTTTGCTACTTTGGGTTCATTTCAACTCCCTGCTGAGAGCTGAGAATGTCATTTGGTGGAAGGAAAGATGCCAGAGCAATTATTTTTTAACTCATTTTGTTAGCCACCTCATCCCACTGTAAATTGAGTGTAGCTGGCAGCTCCCAGATTCACAGAGCATGGAAGCACAATGGAATCCTCCAGTCCACCTTGCGCTGTTTGGGAGCTCATACTCTCCTCCAGTGAGAGGAAGGAAGGATGCCTTGGATGCTAGTGTCTGATGGGGCCCTTGTCTGTGGGTTGGCTGGGGATGAGAAGTCTTAGCAACCAGAAGGTGGACTGTGGGAAAGGGATGCTTAGTTTCAAGAAGGTATCCAGGGCCATGAGACGGACTCAGTCCTACACAGGAAGGAAAGTCAAGACAGGAAGGAAGATGGTTGGCCCCCATCTCCTAAATTCTATCATTCAATTCCCCCTCCACAGGCTTTACCAGTTTCTTACCTGCCCTTTCAGAAATAGTCCATACGCATGAACTTTAAAATCAGTTTATCAAGAGCTACCAAAAAATCCAATTAAAATCTGGATTAGGAGTGAATTAAATTTATTTATTAATTTTTAAAAAACCAATATCTAGACAGTAACAAGTTTTCTCATTCAGCAACTAGAATATCTTTCCTCTTCTTTTGGTCTTTTTTTTATGTCTCTCAATGAACTTTGATAATTTTAGATCCTTTATAATTATAGAGCTCCCGTATTTCTGAGAGTACTTATGCCTAAGTATTTTGTATTTTTGTAGTATTCTGATAGATTTTGTATCTTTTTTATTAATCTAATCATTCCTCATTTTATTATCTTGCATTTTTAATCTGGAAAATAATATGATTTACAAAGAGTGACAGTTGATTCTTTCCTTTCAATCCTTTTTTTTTTTTTTTGAGACAGGGTCTCACTTTGTCACCCAAGCTGGAGTACAATGGCACAATCTCGGCTGACTGCAACCTCCACCTCCTGGATTCAACAATTCTCTTGTCTCAACCTCTCAAGTAGGTAGGATTACAGGCACCCACCACCATGACCGGTTAACTTTTGTATTTTTTGGTAGAGATGGGGTTTCACCATGTTGGCCAGGCTGGTCTCAAACTCCTTGGCCTCCCAAAGTACTGGGATTACAGGCATGAGCCACTGTGGCTACCCCCTTCCAATCTCTATACTGCTTTTCTTGTACCTATTTTATTGGTTCACTAAGACTTTTAGCAGACTCCAGTGAATAGTAGCACTAGTAGGATGCGTCACCGTCTTCTTCCTGTCTTTGTGAGAATATTACATTTACTCCATTCAGTGTGATGTTTGCTGTGTGTTTCCAGAAGCTATTTTCGTCTCTTTCATCTACTAAGAGTCTTTAATAACAATGGCATTGAATTTAATCAAGAGCTTGTTCAGCATCTAACTGAGATACTCAAATGGTTTTTCTCCTTTAATCTATTAATGTATTGAATAATATTAATAGATTTCCTAGTGTTGAACCACTTTTGCCTCCCCAAAATTAGCCCTACTTGGTCATAATGCACCATTTAAAAAATATTTTACTTAGTGTTTTTGCATCTCTGCTCATAAATGAGATCAAGACCTTCATTTTCAAAGTCCTGAATGCCAGGGTAAGAAACCTGGATTTCTTGCTAAAAACAATAAAGATTTGATTAATATTTTTACCATCTTGAAAATTATATCTTCACCAGTCCAGTGATAAGAATTTCTCTTCTATGAATTATCTGAGTCTCCTCTCTGTTCTCTATTGATGAATGTTTCTAACTTTAATCTGCTCCAGATGGTGTTGTTTAATGACTATTGTGGAGATATGGCTGCAAATCTTTCCTTTTCTCTTAATTGGAAGTCAATCTATTTTATGTAACTATTTTTTGTTTTGTTTTGTTTTGTTTTTTTGAGACAGAGTCTTGCTCTGTCACCCAGGCTGGAGTGCAGTGGCACGATTTCGGCTCACTGCAACCTCTGCCTCCCAGATTCAAGCAATTCTCCTGCCTCAGCCTCCCAAGTAGCTGGGATTACAGGTGCACACCACCATGCCCAGCTAATTTTTGTATTTTTAGTAGAGATGGAGTTTTGTTATTTTGGCCACGCTGGTCTAGAACTCCTGACTCGCCTTGGCCTCTCAAAGTGTTGGGATTATAGGTGTGAGCCACAATGCCCGACCTGTTGTTGTTGTGTTTTTTTTTTTCTCACAAATTTCATGCCATTGAGTTTTTGCACAAGAGTGGTTTGCCTAGAATGGGTGTGGAGTTATGTGAAGAACAGCTCTATTGGGAAAGCAGAGGCATCCCAAAGGCCCCTTCAGTGACTATTACAGGAGCAACACGTAATCATCCTATACAAGCACATGCAGGATGACCACACTTGCTGAAATGTCCAGAAATGTTTAGGTATCCAGATCTATGGTCAAGCCACCTGTCAGCATGCATGTCCTTTGTTGTTCTGAAAATAAGATCACCATGGGCAGAGGGAGACCAACTAAAATCCACCTGGTGTGCCAAAAAGCCTAAGATAGGCTGAGGAATTCAAATACTGAAAAAAAAATGTTGGTGGGAAACACATTTGTTAGCCCTTGTGGACTCCTGAAAAATAATCCTCCCTCTAGCAGCCTCAGAAGCCATGCAGTGCCTTTAAGATGTCACCAGCAGTGACAGTAGGTGTGCTGACAACTCAACTGACTCCCAGCTATCACACTGAGCTCCTGAGCCCTGCACTGCAGCTTTGTGGTTCTGCTTGGGGATGGTTCTTGATACCCAGGGCCCACTGCTAGTTGTGCCTCTATTCATTCTCCCTTTTTTTCCATGATAGCAGGGTCTGGCTGAGTACATGGTGGCTCAAGCAAAGACCACATTTCCCAGGCTCCCTTGCAGCTGAGTGGCCACATGACTAAGTTCCTCCCAGGAGCTTGTGAGCATTTACCCAGTTGTTTTAATTGTTTTGTTTTTAGTTGTTCTGTATTTTTAGTAGAGATGGAGTTTCGCCATGTTAAAAAAAATTACAAAATACATTTAAAAAATACAAAATACATTAAAAAATATAAAACAACTAAAAACAAAACAATTAAAACAACTGGGTAAATGCTCCTCTGATACATTTCCGATTTCCACAGAAGTGGAAGCTGGGGTGGAAAAGAAAAACCACAGATTGGCCAGGCACAGTGGTTCATGCCTGTAATCCCAGCCTTTTGGGAGGCTGAGGTGGGTGGATCACCTGAGGTCAGGAATTTGAGATCATCATGGCCAACATGGTGAAACCCCATCTCTACTAAAAATACAATTAGCCAGGCATGATGGCAGGCACCTGTAATCCCAGCTACTCAGGAGGCTGAGTCAGGAGAATCGCTTAAACCTAGGAGATAGAGGTTGCAGTGAGCCGAGATTGCACCACTGCATTCCAGCCTGGTAACAGAGTGAGACTCCATCTCAAAAGAAAAGAAAAGAAAAGAAAAACAAAGACCACAGATCATACGGCTGCCCCTCAGTATCCTGCTGTAAAGGTACGTAGTCGCTTATCTCTGGAGGGCCTAACTATAGGGGATAGTCACAGTTTGGCAGGTAGGGGAGCAGGGGCCAAGCATCTTAACCCCCTCCCATATTTGAGGACATGCCCACTGCATGTGCGTTGGGAGGGAACAGGCCCCCTATCCCACTGAGGAAGCCTTAAAGGCCTGTTACTCCCACATGAGAGAGACCAGAGCTTCGTAAATGCCCCAAGCTGGCTCTGGAGCAGGAGGCCTGGAGAGTGGGGGCAGGTTAGTATAAGTTGGGGGGACGAATCATAATTGTACAGTAGTTAAGCATACATTGCTTCAACACACAAAGAAAGGCTGAGAAATAAAGTTGCATCGTATAACAGATTGAATCAGACATAATGAAATAAAGCTAAGGGGAGAAAATCTAAATTACAAGCACAAGGGAAAAGTCTAATATCAAGCTAACTAAATTATTACAAAACATTTTTTGGAATTCCAGCGGGGCTCCTACTTCTCTGCAAGGCAGATCCAACAACACATTTTTCACTTTAATTATGGCAAGAAAACCTAAATTCTGGTTAAAACTTAGAGGGTAGACTCCCTGGGTTGATACGGTACCAAAAACCTCCAAGGAGAAATTACATTCAGAGACACAAGCAGAAAACTGTAAATAAATGAAATACATTTACAAATTAATGAAACAAATGGAATTTTAAAAAATTAATGATGAGGGATACAGTAACTAGGAACAGCCACTTTTAGAAAGTTTAAGTAGCAGCTATGGCACAAGGTCTGGTCAATTAGAAAGGCCAGATGAGTCCTGGGAGTTAGCTTAGCTACATTTTGTGTAGGACAGAAGTTTTGCTATTTGTATTTGTAAAATAATCTACAAAGCAGGCAAGTGGGATTAGTGTTCCCAGAGAAACAGTGAGTGGAGAGCGAAACTCTATTACAACAGGCAGGTCAACCACACTAAGTAGAAGGTTATAGGATTCAGAATGGATACACCTGATGGCTTGGTGGGCTAAAACCTGAAAGCAGGTGATGATAACCAAAAGAAATTATCTAATACCTCCCTCACCATCATGAACAGTCGGTGCATTTTATTAATACACCGGAAGTCAAAGACTATTGTTTTGTTTCGTCAATGTTTTGAGAGAGTCTTGCACTGTCATCCAGACTGGGGTGCAGTGACATGTCCTTGGCTCATTGCAGCCTCGACTTCCCAGCTCAAGTGATCCTCCTGACTCAGCCTGCAGAGTAGCTGGGGCTACAGGTCCATGCTACCATGCCTGGCTATTTTCATTCATTCGCTTTAGAGACAGGGGTTTCACTACATTGCCCAGACTGGTCTCAAACTCCCAGACTCAAGTGATCCTTTTGCCTTAGCTTCCCAAACTGCCGGGATTATAGGCATAAGCCACCATGCCCAACCAAAGACCATTGCTTTAGCGCTTATTGTAAATAATTTCTTACCTCTTTACTAGACTGTGAGCTTTCAGAGATCCCTAAAGTCAATAAACAGTTAAAGTATCGTACAAGTAGTAGGAACTCAATAAATAGTTATGAATATTTAAAGCATAATTGTACAGTTGCTCATCCCTGTGTCCTGGCACCACATAGACTGTAAATAATAAATAGTAAATGAATTAATGTTGAGACATGTTATTCCATTTTCAGTCTTACCTATACTCTTTTTTGCTCACCTTCCATCCTGAATGCCCCATCCTCCACTACATAACAAATATTTGTTGCATTTGTGTTCTGGGGCTTGATATTAAATACATTCCTTATTCTGGGCTGCAGCAAGGGAAGTTTGAAGATGAATGCTCTGATAAGCCCTTAAGGGGAAATAGGAGTTAGCTAGCAAAAGGGTGAGGGCATGGGGGAAGGTAGAGGGGAGGGTACAAACTGGAGCTGTGCACAAAGTCCCCAGAGTTGATGGTCAAGGAGCAGAAAGACGCTTCTGGTGGCTGAAGGGTGGTGAGTGGAGGGAGCAAGTCATCCCAGGGTGCTGCCTCAGTTTCTACCGTAGGGCAGAAAGGTGTGATCCCTTTCCTCATGCTTCATAAGGAGCACAGCTAACACTTTTTTTTTTTTTTTTTTTTTTGAGATGAAGTCTCACTTTATTGCCAGGCTGGAGTACAGTGGCACAATCTCAGCTCACTGCAACAACCTCCAACTCCCTGGTTCAAGCCATTCTCCTACCTCAGCCTCCTGAGTAGCTGGGATTACAGGCACGTGCCACCACGCTCAGATAATTTTTGTATTTTTAGTAGAGATGGGGTTTCACCATGTTAGCAGGATGGTCTCGATCTCCTAACCTCATGATCCGCTCACCTTGACCTCCCAAAGTGCTGGGATCACAGGCATGAGCCACCACACCCAGCCGACACTGCTGATATTTCTATAAAAAAGACAGGTTAACAAGGGAAAAGCATGGCAGATTTGTTTAATCAAAGTTTTATGTGACACAGGACCATTCAGACCCAAAATTCATTCAGACCCGGGAAAAATTGTCCATTTTTGTGCTTGGGTTCAACAAAGCAGGGACAGCCATGTAGAAATGTGACAGATGAATGGGTAATAGACTGAGGGGGAACTCATCTGCTCAGATTCTTCATGGGCTCTGTGTAGCATTCCTTCCTCCTGGGTGTGGGGCAGGAGCCTTCTTGGAATGAGGGTCTTCAAGAGAAAAGGGAGAGTGTGTCCCTTCTAGATGTTACTGCTTGCTTTAGGGGAGAGAAGTTCTAGTTTCTTTTTATTTTATTTTATTTATTTTTTACTTTTTTGAAACTGAGTTTTTCTCTTGTTGCCCAGACTGGTGTGCAATGGTGCCATCTTGGCTCACTGCAACCTCTGCCTCCTGGGTTCAAGCAATTCTCCTGTCTCAGCCTCCCAAGTAGCTAGGCACATGCCACCACACCTGGCTAATTTTTTGTATTTTCAAGTACAGACATGGTTTCACCATGTTGGCCAGGCTGGTCTCGAACTCCCGACCTCGTGATCCACCTGCCTCAGCCTCCCAAAGTGTTGGGATTACAGGTGTGAGCCACTCTACCCGGCCGAGGTTCTAGTTTCTATCACCCACCTTGGGAAGAGGAATTTTGGGTTCTATGACTTGCTTCTGGGGAAAAAGAGGGACAAGGGACAGAGGGAAGCAGGTCAGAGAGAACTTGCATCTGAGGATGCTTCTGAGGTCTTCCAATCTCCTTCAGTTCAGAGCACTTAACGTGCCAAAGCCCCTTACTTTGGGGTATTGTTTTCTGAGTTCCAACAAGACCAAGTTCCATTTTGTAGTTGGAGGCCACATCAGGCTTGCAGATAATTTTCATTTGGCCTGCATAGAGGATTTTTTTTTTCATGCAAAAGTTTAAAAGGTGGAATAGTTCACATGAAATCCAGATTTCTAATTTCTCCTGAAAAATTAGATCTGCTGGTACTAGGCTCTTGTTCCTTTACCGCAAGAATCTGCTGAAGCTGGGCCACAGTACCTGCTTAGACACAGGCTGCCCTGTTGCTCCAGGGGCCCCAGTTCTCACCACCTGCTTCTCATCACCAGCCCTGACCACGTGGCCTCTATGGGCCTAGCTCTCTAGGCACCCACAGGTCCTCTGCTGCCTGCTTCTGGCTGGCCCAAGCGGCCTGGGGCACTGCCTCTGCCGTGTGCCTGTGAAGCAGGAAAATAGGGCCCGGGGCAGGAGGCCGGAGGGCAGGCCGAGGATGAGAACCCGGGTGGGCGGCGGGATGACAACTGGGGTGGCGGGGCGGTTGCCACCCTGTGCTTTCACTCTGGTCTTGACCATCTCTAAGGTGCAGCCCCCGCATTTCCTGCCTGGCAGGCTGTTTTGGCTGTGCCTAAAGCTAGGACGGCCCCTCTCTCCAGTTCCGTCTAGCAGATTGCAGGGAAAGAGAGGATCAAAGAAGCCGACACCCCCAAGTGACCTCAGCCTAAGCTAGGGCAGGGATCCCAGGGTGGGATGTGCATATAGCTGCCTCTCCCGCCCGCCCCCTGCGTTCCCTGGGCGTCCTGATATTACTGCCAAACACCTCTCCCGTGTCGTCTGTGTTCCGCAAAGGTGCGTTTACAGCGTCTCTGCAGCAATCAGCCTAAAGGGAAATTGCCCTAATAATGGGGCCTGGCCTTGTTTCAGATCCTGCCATCAAAGGTCTCCAGGATCTCTACCAAGCACGCCCCCTTTTTACTGGAGGGGACGCGGTCTGTCAGCCAGTGGCTGCCCGTAAACAGTGACTCAGGGAGGAAGCCAGCGCCGTGCTCTCCATTGGCACGAGGTGGAGGGATGTCCCAGGAATTTTTTCTTGCTGAGCAACATCGCATTCCATTTAAGGGGTGGTTCCCACGCTTCACAGGCTGCGTATCCTCCTAGCCACGTTTTGACAGAATACCTGAAATGAATTACATATATCCCTGCTGTGTTCAGCAGAGGAGGAGGATGAACACATTCTAACTCTTTCATAATGAATCATGCTTATGGTTATAGCTAATCCTTCTTAAATGATGCTTTCAATATAATTCATTTTTGTCTCTTTTCTAGCCATCACTCCTAGATGTCACTTCTGTTATCTGATCCCTGCTTGCCCCTTTTCAAATGCTCCTTTTCTGTTGGCTGGGATCTGTCTTCTATAGATAACTGTAGATAACTTCTAATGTAGCTAAGTCTTGTAGAAATGACCGGGAACCAATACCCCGAAGAATCATGGGAGCGCTGCTTACCTAGTTAGCAATATGTACGTGTTTGGGGCTTTGTCGTAATGATTTGAGCACCTCAGAGATGTTTTTTTTCTGAATGTTCACTTATCTACAGATAAATTGAGGCACTTCTTTATTTGCTTATACATATCACTTTTCTAGAGTATACCAAGTTTCTCTGCCTTTTATTTCATGTAATCTTTTAAGATATTGGAGAAAATGGTTCCAGCTTAGGATCCAAGCTCAGGGAACTTCCAGGAGAACACACAAAGCTGGCATTATTTTGCTGCATCAAATGTTCTCAGTTTTCATTAACATCTGGGCACATTTACAAATGCTCTTAAAGAAAGCATTCATAGCTTACTATCTACCAAAGGAAAAATGGAAACCAAACCTGCTTTCTCTCACACCCATCTTTAAAAAATATGTTCATAGAGTTTCTGACTGTAAAAGAGGAAAGGAATGATCACCAGCTGGCAATAGGAGCAATTGTTTTCAACTCCCAGGTAATGATTGTGATGGAATCAGAGGTTCTTCTATTTTCTTATTCTTGGGAGCATTTCTTCTTTGCCCTTATCTCTATAAAATTCTAAATTGTTGAGACCTTGACAAATATAAGTCTTATTCTCAGTAGAGGGAGAGTTATGATTGCTTCCAACTCTTTCTTCAGATTAGGGAAGAGCAAAGCGCTCCCCTGGGAAAGAGAATCCAGGGACAGAACTGGTGGCAGTGTGAAAAGACAAGGGACAAAAAGTTTGCCAAAGCTGATCTTCAGAGAAATGTAATGATATGCCACCAGATGAAATAGATTGCCCCAGTTACCCCAGTAGCTCTGCTGTCAAAAACCGGTAGAAGATGGGTTGTGACATTGTGGGGCTTACTAAGTAGTAATTTTGCTAAAGAACTGCTGAAAGGTGTTGCAACACATCTCAACAGGAAGAGACTGGACCCTGAGGAGCACAAATAAATCCTACACTGGGTTGACCAGAGGTGACCAACAAGCCTTTGTATAATGGTTACTTTATTTATATTGATTTACTTATTTTTTTGAGGCAGGGTCTTGCTCTGTTGCCCAGGCTGGACTGCAGTGGCATAATCTTGGCTCACTCTATTCTTGACCTCCCAGGCTCAAGTTATCCTCCTATCTCAGCCACCAAGTAGCTGGGACTATAAGGCACATGGCACCATACCTGGCTAATTTTTAAATTTTTGGAAGAGAGAGGTGTATTAGTCCATTCTCACACTGCTCTAAAAAACTGCCCACGCCTGGGTGATTTATAAACAAAAGAGGTTTAAATGACTCACAGATTAGCATGGCAGGGGAGGCCTCAGGAAACTTACAGAAAGGGAAGCAAACATATCCTTCTTCACATGGCGGCAGCAAGAAGAATGAGTACCCAGCAAAGAGGGAAGCCCCTTATAAAACCATCAGATCTCACGAGCACTAACTCACTATCACAAGAACAGGATGGGGAAACCACTCCCATGGTTCGATTATCTCCACCTTGTCCTTCCCATAATACCTAGGGATTGTGGGAACTACCATTCAAGATGATATTTGGATGGGGACACAGCCAAATCATATCACAGGCTTTCATTACATTGCCCAGGCTGGCCTCAATCTCCTGGGCTCAAGCAGGGCACCGTGCCCCGCCTTGGCCTCCCAAAGGCCTGGGATAACAGATGTGAGCCACTGTGCCCGGCCCCAACACTTACTTCTTGCTCAGAGACACAACCTCCTGCAACCTAAGGAAACATTTGAAAGCTCATAGCAGTGCCTACTCAACAGATAAGCCACGAGGAAGCTACACCTTTCCAGGAAGCCTATGAGGCAGGGACCAAACCACAAGGGAGGAAGCAGGTGTCACCAGGTGCAGCCCTGCTCCGCTGCTGACTCATCGTCTGACCAGGCCCCTCTGGCTTCACTGTACCTCACTTCTCCACCTGTCACATGGAAGGAGGAGGGGATGGGATTGTTTTCTTGGTAAAATTCTCTGAAATCTCTTGCTGACAGGTTCTTCAGAAAGGGAAGATAGTATAGTTATCCCTTGGCTAGTAGGTATGCAGTTGTTTGGAATAGTGTCACCATGCCACATAGCTGTTTATAATAGCAAATGGGCTATCATTTCCTAGATCTAGGAAGAGCTAGAAGTCCTCAATAGGACATGCATTCCAGAAGGCTGAGCCTCAATCTTTCCAAGGACCAAATAGCCCTGCACGTGCACGTGCACACACACACATGCACACACACACCTGTGGTGTTTCGGGAGCCTCTCATCTCTCTTTGCTCCAAGGCAAAGTCAGACTCTTAAGGGGATAATCTAGCACTTCCTAGCTGCTCTGGGGGAGGCAAAGCCATGTGCCCTGCTCTTTCAGCAAAGATAGCCCTAGAGCCACCCTAGAGCACCGCTTCTAGAATATGAGCCACCCACAGCAGCTGTGAACTAGAAGCATTTCAGGTGACCAAAGGGACTGGGCCAATGGCTACTTTACACCCCAGTGGTGCATGCATGCATGCATGCCTTCATATATGTGTATGTGGGCACATGCGGGCACATTCTTGCTGTATCTAAGTCTGCCTTTAAAAAGCACACAAAAATTAAATATAAAAGTGTAGTCTGGGAACCCCCCCCAATTCAGTTCTAGGATGTGCCTGTGTGTGAATAACACAATGTCAGTGGTGCCTGAGCCTTTAGCTCTCACAGACTCAAATGGAAGGCCAAGCACAGGGACTATGCTATATTCTGAGAATCACACTAATATTGACAAGAGGTAGGAGCAGAAATGTTGGCGGGAGCGGGCTTTCAGTAATGTTAATATTATCCCACTAACCAATAAGAGGTGGCCGGGTGTGGCAGAGGGGAGGGCCCAGGAATAAACGCTGAAACTAGAGTGTGACTGGCAAAGACACGCTGGTGGATGTATCTGCGGCTTGCTGGTATATGAGGTGGCCAAGTGCTCAGCTCTACCCTCGTGAAATGGTGACATTTCTCTTTTGCTTTCATCTAGAATGCAGAATTATGGGACAGGGGGCTGCTTCTTAAGAACAGATTTTTTTTGTTTTTTGTTTTTTGTTTTTTTTTTTTAAATAGAAACAGCAAAAAAGAAAAAATAAATAGAGACAGTGGCATGCTATGTTGCCCAGGCTGGTCTGGAACTCCTGAGTTCAAGCAATCCTCCCACCTCAGCCTCCCAAAGTGCTGGGATTACAGGCTGAGCTACCACCATGCCCCACCTAAAGAACAGATTTAACAATTGACAAAAGCATAAGAAATGTGTCAGAACTCACTTTCTCTTGCTCTCACTCCCTCCTTATCATCACTCTCAAACCTCTTTCCTCATTATTCTTGTTGGCAGAGATGATCAAATATATTATTTTATGTGCCTGGTACAGAGCAGCTGCTCCACTGCTACTCAATGAATAAATGAAGAAATGCCTCTTAATTTTCAGAAACACACGTGAAGCAGTCTGTGAAGGATATTTCTTTGAGATCACAGCAGACCAGCAAAAGGAGGACAGTGGGGAGAGGCTGCAGAGCACAGCTCCCTCTGCTTCTGGCCTCAGCCTCTGCTCTTCCTTGTGGGCCCTTGCCTCAGTTTCCTCTCCCCTGTACTGGCCCCACACTGAGCCCACTGTTCCCACATGGCTCATAAATCTCCCAAACCCCCCAGCAGCTCCAACAGCTGCCTCCGCCCTCAGCTTCTTACTGTTCTTTCCACCCTCTTCTGAAATCTCCTGCACAAAGCCCCAAATTGGTTTGAGAGAAGAGGACTGGGCAGCCAGGCCTGAGTCCACTTTAGTGGTGGAGGGTGGAGGAGTGGTGGGCGGAGGCTGGGAACGGCCGTGAGTGAATACTTCCTAATCCCACCCAAACATGTGGAAATGGAGAGGGACAACTAATACGTTTTGAGCATCTGCCCTAAGTCTGGTGCTTTACTCAATCCATTGTGGTGTTTACACAACAATCTATTTGGGATGGTGTAATTCGCCCCATCTTGCAGGTGAGAAGCGGAGCCGTGGAGAAGTGAAGTGGCTTGCCTAGCTCTTCACAGCTAGCATGGAATTGCCTTCACTTCAATCCCGTACATGTTCAGCTACATCCTCATGCTGGAAATAAAGGAGAGATAAAGGGCAGAAATAAGCACTAAAACCCGTTTTTCATGTCTATATAACCAGCACATTTTATAATATGTATAGATAAAGGACTCTTCATGTGATTAGATTCTAAGGGGACCAATGTGAGTAAAGCCCCAGGTACAAAATTTTTAGAGCACCACTGGACAGAGCTGTGGCCGTCAATAAATTCCTGCTGAATGAATAAATGGATGTTCCGTGGCATGCATTATGTATCATTAAGGAATTCTTTCAATGGATCTGGCACTGTGCTAAGTGCTTTGCATTCCTTATCTCATATAATCCTCTTACAACATAAGAGAGATACGGTCATTTTTCCCATTTTTTGTTGTTGAGGAGCCAGAGACTTAGAAAAAGTAAATAACTTGCTCAAGATCATATAACTAATCACTCTAGAGGCAGGACTTGATCCAGGTCTGTCTGGCTCTACAGTCCATGCTCTGGACCTGAGCTTTCCTGCCTTCTGGGAGGAAGTGGGGTTGGCAATGCTCCCTCCCACTAATCCCCTCACCTCCTTCACTGTGTGCAGGGTACTCACTTGCCAGATGCCTTCTCTCACCACGCACAGCTCAAGGACCATTTTAAAGCTTCCCCATACTATGGGTAACCAGCTCAACTAGAAAACCAGGCAGAGGGTCAGACACAGTGGCTTACACCTGTAACCCCAGCACTTTGGGAGGCCGAGGTGGGCAGATCACGAGGTCAGGAGTTTGAGACCCACTTGGCCAGCATGGTGAATTCTGTTTCTACTAGAAATACAAAAAAATTAGCCGGGCATGGTGGCACTTGCCTGTAATAACAGCTATTCAGGAGGCTGGGGCAGGAGAATAAGCTTGAACCCAGGAGGCAGAGATTGCAGTGAGTCAAGATCATGCCACTGCACTCCAGCTGGGGCAACAGAGCAAGACTCTGTCTCAAAAAAAGAAGAAAACCAGGCAGAGAACAAGCCCGTGTGCTGTTGCCCAAACTGACTTGCAGTGTGGTGGTGATGAAGAGAGTCTTGAGGTCCTTGCCAGGGCTTCTCTTTCCTGCCCCAGAATAGCAGACAGACAGGCACTAGATTGCAGAAAGCTCTAGCCAAGGAGATCCCCACTAGGGGTCATTTTGATCATTTTCTGGGCAAGCCCAGAAAATTAACCTTGCTCAAACTGTCTTCTCCCCTCTGAAACAACGATCACGATAACAATTGCTCCCTTGTGGGGCTACTGAGAGAGACGAGGCTCAGGCAGGTTCCTGGTAACTCTGTAGCATCCACAAGTGACTCGGTCCTGGAGGCAGGGACATGGGTCTTTTCTACCCCACACTGCACCCCATCATGAAGGGGAAGGGAGGCCTTTCATAAACCAGGTGTTTCCTGGGACCTAGTGTTTTTCCCAGGTCTGAGCTGACCCCAGTGTTGGAACAGCTGCAGTGAAGGATCTGCAGCTTCCAGGGCTATTCCAGTTGTGGTCACCTTGTGGAGGAGGGGTTTGCAGCCTGTCTGGGGCTCCTGCATCTTTGGGGACCTGAGAGCATTCAGCCTCTCCTTTCTCCACCTAGATAATCACAGATACCTCCCTCTCTACTCCCTGCACAGGCTGGCAATTTCCTCCCCTCCCTCGGAGAGCAAGGATGCCTTCTCTCCCTCACTATTTTGAGTGACACGGTGTCTTTACTGCCCTTCAGGGCTGCCCTGACCATGGCAAGACCCTTTGTCGTTCTATCTCCACCCTGGTACAGCCAAGGTAGACCAGGGGTGTGTCTGCTGGGAGCAGGGGTGGGTTAGGAAGGGCTAGTTGTGCCATTTCTCCCCACCCAGAGGCACACACACACTCACACACACATCTTGACTAGTTGCTCTTTTTGGATTTCATTCTTCACAAACTGTTGCTCCAGTAGTATGGTTAACAGAGGCTTCTTAGGGAACACAGTCTTCTGTTCTTGGCTGAGAAGTTTAACGTGAGACTTACAGCTGAGCATAGAGAGAGTGCTGGAACAGCATAGACCTCCCCTTAGTACACCAAGGTGGGCACCTCTGAGAGGGCATTCCACTGTTCCCTCTCATTAAGAGGCAGATAAGTCTGGATATCACTTGATGCTGAAAGGTAGCTCTAAGGATAAACTACATCTCTGGATAGTCATCAGGATCCCTTTGGGATGTTAGTTGACAGACAGTTGCCAAACATCCCAATGGTAAGTCAATATTTACATTCATGTCTATAATAAAATGTATGTATGTGTATCCCACTTGCCCAAACAGCAGAAGCAAAGTCATAGAAGGATTCCTTATCACTTCCTTCTGCCAAATATTAGGGACTGAATCTCCCACGGCATTTCAGAGAAAAGTATAAGTAAAACAAAATCTCATCACCTGTTAAGTATATGTACTTCTTCACAAGTGCCCATGAAAATCTGTTGGGCTGGGTACTGCAGCTCATGCCTGTAACCCCAATACTTTGGGAGGCTGAGACAGGAGGATTGCTTGAGCCCAGGAGTTCAAGACCAGCCTAAGCAACAATGAAAAAAAAAAAAAAAAAAAAAAGAAAGAAAGAAGAAAGGAAGGAAGGAAGGAAGGAAGAAAGGAGAAAGACTCTGTTGGTATTTTACTGGCTTGAGTTGTAAAGAAGAAAGGGGAGGCCAGACACACCATAGCGTGTGTCATTTAAACAAACACAAAACTCTTAAGTAAGTTAGCTAGGAGAATGGATTGTTGCAGATTTCTTTATTGGGTTAGGAAATACTTGTTTTCACTGAAGGCTATTCTTTAGAAGAAAAAAATAAACTTGAGTTAAAATTTATTAGTCTCCTTTGATCTCTGTAATTAGGAGATTTGACCCAAGCATTCATTAGTTTTTAATGAAAATCAGTTACTTTCCATGGTTTGTTTTCTTATAACTTGAAGAACAAAAGAGGATTTTTCACAAGATCATCAGGAGTGAGCCAGGATTTTGTAAGGGGAGAGATCACTGTGGAAAAACAAAATTTTAAAAGGGAACAGCTCCACTTTGTATTGTTTTTCTTTTCCCCATCCTCAATGCCACCAAATAACCTGAACAATACCAGCAATTGCTCTGTCCCACCAAAATTTGGATGTTTCAGAATTGCCTTCAGAATAACAAGCTACTTAACTGAAAAACTGTAGAGACGAAGTCAACCAGATGTTTGTCAATGGATCACAGATTCGGAACTCTTACCCAGAACCAGTAGCCAGTAACACTTAGCTCAGGCCAGCTGAACTGCAGAGATGCAGTGCCAAAAAGTGAATCTCTCCCTGCTTTTCTCGTCTGTCCTCTGGAATCTGATGTCTTGCTGACTAGCTGGCCAGGTATTCCCATTTTGGTGCCTTGGAGGAAGCAGGAGACTTGGCAAACAGCAGGAATACACACATACCCTCAACTCTGCCCTCTGCGATCCCCTGAAACACGCTCATCTGCTTTAATTGGAATGGCAAACCTTTAAGTTCTAGAATGAAGTAGTGGATGTTTATGTGAAGGGATCCTGTTTCTCTAATATTCAGTCAGCAAGCAGCCGTGGAGGCAGGGTTTGCATATTGAAATCCATGGATGGGAGGATTGGTAAGAACTTCGAACAATGGAGTCAATGAGATGCTGACGAGGAGCTCTGCCTAGGGAAAGAGAAAGAGGCCATGGGGACACCAGCGGCTCCTGGTGCCTGAATGAACGGAAACCAGAGGCCTCGGGCCAATTCACCAGAGCAGAAATGGAACCAACAAGAAAACACATGAAGGTGGAAAGACTACAAAGGAAACAAATGATTTTCTTACTGAAAATGGGAAAGTTACATACCTCCTTCTCCTCTTCCCAAACATGACGACGTTCTGTTTTGTTAACCTCTTTGAGAAGGTGATTGGATACAGAAATACTGTCTAGCCTATCAATGTATGAGAAAAATGTATTAATCATTCCCAGTGAAAACGTATTTGAATGTCAGCTCTAAGTGGACACTCATAAAGAAATCAAATCAATGGAGTCTGAAACTTTTCATCTACTTTGGAAGGCTGAGAAGGGTGGACTGCTGGAGCCCAGGAGCTGGAAACCAGCCTGGGCAAAATGGCGAAACCCCATCTCTACAAAAAATTAGCCAGGTGTGGTCGTACATACCTATAGTCCCAGCTACCTGAGAGGCTGAGGTGAGAGGATCACCTAAGTGCAGGAGGTTAAGGTTCCAGTGAGCCATGACCATGCCACTGCACTCCAGCCTGGGCAACAGAATGAGCCCTGTCTCAAACAAACAAACAAACAAACAAACAAAATCTCCAAACCCCACCCCCACAAAACCTTTTATCTCCTGCCATGTGAAGGGTTAAAGTTAAAAAAAAAAAAAAAAGTTAAAAAACGAAAGAAAACAAAAAAAAAACATGCAGTGGTATGAGCACATCAAATCAGCTCCAAACCCTGGCTCCACCACTTAGTGGTATAACCTTGGATAAGTTCCTTGATGTCTCTACACCTCAGTTTTCTCATCTATACAGCGGAAATAACAAAATCCAGATCCATAATCCCTTAGCAATTCAGAAATCCAATCGGCTCTGTAAAACAGGCTTGTTTTTTTTTTCAAGTTTGCAGGAAATTCTTTTGATGGTAAAACCTGACCCGTAAGGTTTTGAGACTTTATATAACATAGTTTTGTTTTTGTTTTTGTTTTTGTTTTTTTGAGACAGAGTTTTGCTCTTGTTGCCCAGGCTGGAGTGCAATGGTGCCATCTTGGCTCACCGCAACCTCTGCCTCCCAGGTTCAAGCAATTCTCCTACTTTGGCCTCCCAAGTAGCTGGGATTACAGGCATACACTACCACACCTGGCTAATTTTGTAATTTTAGTAGAGCTGGGTTTCTCCATGTTAGCCAGGCTGGTCTCAAACTCCCAACTCAGGTGATCCACCTGTTTCCCAGAGTGCTGGGATTATAGGTGTGAGCCACCATGCCTGGTCAATTTTTATTGATCCCATTAAGCATGATTATCCATATGTCAGCTGTAGAAATATTAATGTCTAATGATGGATGTCAACCCAGACCTTGCTGGGAGGTGTTACGAAGAATACAGTGCATGCACAGATTTGCCCCTCAAAAACATGAACACTTCTGAATTCTGAAACACCTGAATCTGAATGGAGCCAGGAAAGGGATTGGGTCCTATACCTTGTGGGTAGCTGGAAATACTAATGCTTGCATTAGTTAAATGGTTTGGTATTGTTTCTACTGTGAATTCCATATCAGAGTTTGGAGGAGACAGGATGAGGCACCAGGATCATTTCAGGGCTCAGGGCCTCTAAAAGTTTCTTTGGGCAAATTGGCTTTGTTCCCAGAAAGTCACCAACCAGCTGTGTTTTTCACCCAGGCCCATTTCATCCCTTCTTGGAGACTGAAAGAACTCAAAAACACCTGGTACAGCATCACTAAACCCTCTTCCAGAATGGTTCTAAGGACTTGAGATTTTTTTTTTTTTTTTGAGACGGAGTTTCACTCTTGTTACCCAGGCTGGAGTGCAATGGCGCGATCTCGCCTCACTGCAACCTCCGCCTCCTGGGTTCAGGCAATTCTCCTGCCTCAGCCTCCTGAGTAGCTGGGATTACAGGCACGCACCACCATGCCCAGCTAACTTTTTGTATTTTTAGTAGAGACGGGGTTTCCTCTTGTTGACCAGGATGGTCTTGATCTCTTGACCTCGTGATCCACCCGCCTCGGCCTCCCAAAGTGCTGGGATTACAGGCTTGAGCTACTGCGCCAGGCCGGACTTGAGATTTTTACCCTCAGGATGTAACTACTTTATGGTGTTCATAAGGCAAGCCCAGCAGGATAGACCATTCACTTTCACTTCAATTTCAGAGACAGAAGTATGCAATGCCTGCTGGGGGGTGGGGGGCAGTAGCATTTCCTTAGAGTAATAATAGAACCAATTTTGCAGGTTCTAAGAATTAGATAAGCTAATACATGCTCCACAACATGAGTGAACTTTGAAGACATGATGTTGAGTGAAACTGGTCAGACACGGAAGGACAAAGATTGTATGATTTCACATATGTGAAGTATCTCAAATAGGCAGAAGTATAGCAACAGAAAGTTAGGTCATGGTTACTAGCAGCTGGAGGGAGAGGGTAATGGGGAACATTGTTTCATGGGTAGAGCTGCAATTTGGGAAGATGAAAAAGTCCCAGAGATGGATGGCGATGATGGTGGCATAACATTGTGAATGTACTTAATGCCACTGAATCAATTGATTCTTAAAATTCAGTGGCATTAAGTCTGGGCACAGTGGCTCACACTTATAATCCCAGCATTTTGGGAGGCCAAGGTAGCAGAATTGCTTGAGCTCAGGAGTTTGAGACCAACCTGGGCAGCATGGTGAGACCTTGTCTCTACAAATAAAATTTTTAAAAATAATTTAGTCGCACTAAATACACCTAAAAATGGTTTAAATGGTGCGTTTTCTGTTATGTATATCTACCATATCACAGTTTTAAAATAACTTTAAAATAATTAGGATCCTAGAAAGCTCCTATAAAAATTGTGGTCCATAGTAGATATCAAATACCATTCTTTATTGAAGCTTGAGAAAATAGAACTATCATATAATTGTTTAATGTGAATTTTGGCCATGGCAGCAGCCACATGACTTTCTATAATTAACCAAATTCTTTTTTATTTTTAGGCAGTCTTGCTCTGTCTCCCAGGCTGGAGTGCAGTGGTACAATCTCGGCTCACTGCAGCCTCGACCTCCTGGGTTCATTCCTCAGCCTCCCAAGTAGCTGGGATTACAGGCATACGTACGTCACTATACCCCACTAACTTCTGTATGTTTAGTAGAGATGGGGTTTCGCCATGTTGCCCAGGCTTGTCTCAAACTCTTGGCCTCCTATAATCCGCCCTCCTTGGCCTCCCAAAGTGCTGGGATTACAGGCATGAGCCATCACACCCAGCCAATTAGCCATATTCTTAACCTCACTATGGCCTGGTTTTCAACATTTATTTTTCACTCTACACAACATTAAGACTGAATGATGAATTTTTAAAAAAATAGTAGACTCACGTGTTTTATAAAAGCCTTTCTGTTGAAATTGACACTCCATCATTGTTAATGCTGCCATGAGGAAATTTGGCTATGGCTCTGGGCATGACTTTACAAACATACTTGCAATGATATCCTAATTCTATTGATTAAATTGTGTTTCTTCCTGGATTTGCCAAATCACTTCACCCCTCTCCCCACCTCCACTGACATTGCTGCCACCAACCCCACCACTTCCAGCTGACCACATCAGAGCCACCTGGGAGGTGATTTCATTGCTAGGCTGTGTGGACTCAGGGGCAGAACCTGAAAATCACTCTTACAGCTAGTATTGTCATGACATCTTACTGCCACTGAGCGTGTGGCCAAACTCTGCTAATTTGCTGAGACATGGCTGGCATTTCACCGCCCTCATCGCTCAGCCCTTTTTTTGTGTGATGAGGCTCCCTGCAGTACAGTGGGACTAGCTCAGTCTCTCATTAAATGAGGCTCACGTGGAGGATCCGCCAAGAGTGAAACACTGTCCTGCAAAATCCTTCTTTTTTATGTTTTTCTGTGATGGAACACTGTATCGTTCCACATTTTAGCTCTGGTTTTGTAATCACTGATTATGTAATGAATTCTGATTCCATGCCTGCAAAATTGGTCTGTGCCACTAAAGACAAAGGCAAATGCAGCTACTTTGGAACACACAGAGATTGAGGCACTCTGTCTGCGCCCTCCCACCCCCTCCACCACCGCGATTGCTAATCCTGTTAAAGATTGGTCTCGAATTATACTACCATTTAGGGGGCAGGAGATGGGAGTGGCACAGCGTAAAACCTCCTTCACTTTTGCACAAAGAATAGCAAATCCTAGGTAGTTTTGAAATTTGCAATTTTATAAAACATCAGCTACCTCTAGTGGGGCTAACTCTGACTGCCTCAATAATCTGTAAATGCTTAAAACTCGCTGTCCTTTACTTTAAGATTAGGATTGCCAGATAAAATACAGGACTCCCAGTTAACTTTGAATTGCAGATAAGCAGTGGATACTGTTTTTTAGTATAAGTATATCCCAAATATTGCATAAGACATACTTATGCTAAAACATTTCTCATTGCTTATCTGAAATTCACATTTAACTGGGCATCCTCTGTTTTTATTTGCAAAAGCTGGCAACCCTACTTGAGATCAGACCCTTGAAACTGTCCTTTCCTGCAGGCAGGGCTGTCCTTGTGACACTCCAATAATGCATTCTGCCAAGAAACCTGGGGCAGAAGGAGGCAAAGGAAGAATCTTAATTACACTTGGCTTTTTGTTCTTATCTAGCTCCAAGTGTTGCAGAGATGCATTAAATTCATAAATAAATTAAAACCTTTCATTTGGACAGCTGAGATGTAGTTCATTTTTATCCTGAAACCTTAGCAAGCTTGGACTCCATTGAGAGGAAGGATGTGGAAAGGGGGGAGAATAATCCAGGGATCAGTGGGGCCACTCAGCTGGCCACTCGGCTTAGTCACTCATCCCAAGCTGCGTGGCCCCGGCATGGCACTGTCGCCCTAGTCTCTGCGTCTCCACTTGCGAACTTAAAGGACTGGATTCAGTGACTTTAAGGCTCCTTCCAGGGCTAAAAATTCTATGGTTCTGCATTCAAAAGGCCTGAAACTTCCAAGGTATGCTACTGAAAATCACAATAATAGATGAAACATTTAAAACATTAGGGATTTTTTATTTATGCTAAAAAAATTTAATAAGTTACTCACCAAATTTCCATCTGAGAAGAGTATAGATCTTGACATTCTGAGAAACTTGCTATTTTATTGAATATTTTGTGGAAAACTTTTACTTCACCAGTATCCAGGTACAAGATTCGCCCGTCAGAATACTCCAAGGAATGCTTGTCTGTCATTCCTGTATAACTTGGGTAAAATCCAACACTCTAAATTTAAGCTGTAACCTGGACCCAAGTTATTAGTAGCTACTCTATAATCTGTATGATCTGGGGGAAGGACCTCAGGTATTCAGTGAAAACATTCTAATCCAGGTCCAAAAACATGCTAAGGAAAAAGGCACTTACGGGAGCACTCTGCTCATGCTTTTCAAGTGATTCAGCAAACATCAATTGCTTGGGACACCCAACACATTCCCCTGGCTTCTATGTTTATGGCTTCCAAATCTCTATGTCCACATTTCATTTCTCTCCTGAGTTTCAGAACGAAATTTCCAGCCTCCTACTAGAAATCCCTACCTGGATGTCCCACAGTAAATCCAAAATAAACTTCCTGAATCTTCACCCCACAACCAAGCTGTTCGTTTCCTTTAACTTGGTTAATGGTATTATTAGCTACCATCCTATTATCACAAGCTGGAAATCGAGCAATTCCCCCCATCCTGAATCAACAGAATACCAAGTTCACCCAATTCTGTCTCCTAAATGACTCTTAATCTATGTCCCCTTTATCCATTCCAAGGCCACTGCCTTAGTTCAGTCCTCTCACCTCTCACTGCAGATAGAGTCTTTCTCATCCATCTCCACAGAGGCAGAGGGGTATTTCCAAAATACAGCTCTGATCCCCCTCACCCCTGCTCCCAGTAGCCCTCCACTGCCTGGGGAAGAAGTTCCAAACTTGTACATGTGCTGAATGGGGTCTTTTGATTGCTGACCACAGCAGATTACTCCAATTTCATCTCCCACCTCAATGCCCTAATACTCAACGTCTTGCCATTTCCCCAATCCATCATCTCCTTCCAAGCCTGCCTATACTGATCCCTTTCTGGAAATTTGTCCTTTCCTACCTCATATTTTCCAGCTGACAAATTCCAACTCATCCTTCAAGATTGTGCTCAGGTGTTGAAGGATGGGAAGGCCTCCTTCCTTACTCCACTCTCAGCAGGGTTAATGACTCCTTCCCTTGGAATGCCTCAGCGCATTGTTGAAACTTTACTTGTATCACTGACCCTTTGCATTATCATTGTGTATTTTTCTTTCTTTCTTTATTTTTTTTCTGAGACAGAATCTTGCTCTGTCACCCAGGCTGGAGTGCAATGGTGCAATCTCGGCTTACTGCAACCTCTGTCTCCCGGGTTCAAGCAATTCTTCTACCTCAGCCTCCCGAGTATCTGGGATTACAGGCAGTCGCCACTATGCCTGACTAATTTTTGTATTTTTAGTAGAGATGGGGTTTCACCATGTTGGCCAGGCTGGTCTCAAACTCCTGACCTAGTGATCCACTCACCTCGGCCTCCCAAAGTGCTGGGATTATAGTTGTGAGCCACCAACCCGGCCCATGTGTATTTTTCATCTGCTTCCTCTATTAAACTATGAACACTTTGAAGATGGGATTTTGGTTTCTTGGCTTTGCATCTCTAGGAGACAGCAGAAGACTTGGTTGGTACAAGGCAAGTGCTCCATAAACATTTAGGGGTGGAGATACGGGGGACAGATAAGTGAAATTCAAAAAGAAGTGACATTTCTACATAGAAATTGTTGTAAGTGCTTTAATTCTTTCCTATAAAAGAACTCTACAGAGGTTCTTATAGGAAATTGATTACTTCCATTTTATAGGTTAAGAAACCAAGAGTTTAAGAAACTTGTCCAAGTTCAAATGTAGCCTTTGTTCCTCCATATTCTTTCCATTTCCAACGATGGTGGGGGAATTAACAATCAAGGGAGAAGTCAGATGGGGGTGGCAGTAAGAAGACACTAGAAGGAGCAGGGATATTCTACAGATCATTCACCTGTTTCAATGACTAAAAAGTCAATAATAATTAACTAGTCTGTGAATCCCATCTAAATTCCAGGCTTCCTGGGTTTTTTGGTTTGGGCTTTTTTTTTTTCTTTTTACATTTTTGTTATTGTGAAATGTTAACTGTTACAGAAAGAGTGGATAAACATATATGGATGGTTAAAGAATAATTATTAGCCAGGTGTGATGGCATGTGCCTGTAATCCCAGCTACGCAGGAGGCTGATGCAGGAGAATTGCTTGAACCTGAGAGGTGGAGGTTGAGGTGAGCCAAGATTGTGCCATTGCACTCCAGCCTGGGCCACGTCGTCTCAAAAAAAAAAAAAAAAAAAAAAAAGAATTACAACCTGTGCAACACCTACCATATCAAGGTACAGAATTGCCAGGGCCTCAGAGCCCTGTTCTCTCTGTCTCTCTTCTCAGTCACTAGAGGAATCATCATCCTGACTTCTGTGATAATCACTTCCTTGTTTTTATTTATTGTTTTGTTATAAAAGTAATACACACGCACACACACACACACACATCCCTCTCACATATATTTAGTTGCTCCTTGAGTTATAAT
Organism: Saimiri boliviensis; assembly: GCF_048565385.1. Classification (NCBI taxonomy): domain Eukaryota; kingdom Metazoa; phylum Chordata; class Mammalia; order Primates; family Cebidae; genus Saimiri; species Saimiri boliviensis. The sequence goes on from NC_133463.1 coordinate 26,190,836, forward strand.
AGGATAATGTCCAGATATACCCATTGTAAGTTGAAAGTCTCTCTCCTTTCTCTCTCTTTCTCTCTTTTTTTGTTTTTGTTTTTGTTTTTTTTTTTTTGAGACAGGGTCTTGCTCTGTCACCCAGGCATGAGTGAGTGCAGTGGGATGATTATGGCTCACTGCAGCCTCGATCTCCTGGGCTCGGGGGACCCTCCTGCCTTAGGTTCCTGAGTTGCTGGGACCAAAGACACACACCACCACACCTAGCTAATTTTTAAAATTTCTTGTAGAGATGGGGTCTTGAGCTCAAACTCCTGAGCTCAAAGCAATCTCCCTGCCCTAGCCTCCCAAAGTGCTGAGTTTACAGGTGTGAGTCACTGCATCCAGCTGAAACTGTCTTAAGTCGAAAATGCATTTATTGGGAATGATAGTAAAGAAAGTAATAAAAAATAATTTTTTAAAAATGCATTTAGGCCGGGCGCGGTGGCTCAAGCCTGTAATCCCAGCACTTTGGGAGGCCGAGGCGGGTGGATCACGAGGTCGAGAGATCGAGACCATCCTCGTCAACATGGTGAAACCCCGCCTCTACTAAAAATACAAAACATTAGCTGGGCGTGGTGGCGCGTGCCTGTAATCCCAGCTACCCAGGAGGCTGAGGCAGGAGAATTGCCTGAGCCCAGGAGGCGGAGGTTGCGGTGAGCCGAGATCGTGCCATTGCACTCCAGCCTGGGTAACAAGAGCGAAACTCCGTCTCAAAAAAAAAAAAATACATTTAGGCCGGGCGCGGTGGCTCACGCCTGTAATCCCAGCACTTTGGGAGGCCAAGATGGGTGGATCATGAGGTCAAGAGATCGAGACCATCCTGGTCAACATGGTGAAACCCCGTCTCTACTAAAAATACAAAAATTAGTTGGGCATGGTGGCGCACGCCTGTAGTCCCAGCTACTCGGGAGGCTGAGGCAGGAGAATTGCTTGAACACAGGAGACAGAGGTTGCGGTGAGCTGAGATCACGCCATTGCACTCCAGCCTGGGTAACAAGAGTGAAATTCTGTCTCAAAAAAAAAATGCATTTAGGCTGTCCATGGGGAGAGTAGAATTCAACACTCCCCATAGGTAAAGTCTGAAAAAAAATTGCATTTCATACATCTAACCTACTAAACATCATAGCTTAACCTAGAATAGCTTAAATGTGCTCAGAACTCTTACATTAGCCTACAGTTGGGCAAAATCATCTAACACAAAGCCTATTTTATAATAAAGTGTTGAATATCTCACGTAGTTTATTAAATGCTGTAGTGAAAGCGAAAAATGTAATAGTTGTATGGGTACTGGAAGTAAGGTTTCTACTGAATGCACATGGCTTTCCCACCATCGCAGAGTCAAAATATATTGTTAAGTCAAACTATCCTAAGATGGGGACTGCCTGTGTGTATGTGTGAACATACATATCCGTGTGTGTACTTATTAGTTTCCTATTACTGCTGTAACAAATTACCACAAACTTAGTGCTTGCAACAATGCAAATTTATTATCTTACACTTCTAGAGGTCAGAGGTCTAAAATGGGTCTGTAGGGCTGTGGTCTTTCTAGAGACTCCATGGGAGAATCCATTTCCTTCCAAAAACTGCAATTACTTTTGTACCACTTTAATAATATTTACTTAGATGTGTCCATATACTTACCACTTTCTTTTATCTTTATTCCTTCTTTTATCTTAGGTAGCCCTTATGAGATCACTTTTATTCTACCTAAAGGAAAGGTCTGAAGTCAGAGTGTACTGGGAGGAAATTCTATATTGATTTGTCTAAAAATGACTTATTTTGCACTCAGAGTATAGAATTCCGGTTTGGCAATTATTTAAGTTCACTGATGGCTTCATTCCACTGGCTTTGGATTTCCTTTGCTACTTTCCTTGTTACTGTTGACAATTCAGCTATTGCGTAGTTGTCACTATTTTGAGGATTATCTTTTTCTTTGGTTGATTTTAAGAACTTGTTTGACATTTGTTTGTTAAAGTTTTATAATAATGTGTCTAGATACAGATTTCTTTTTATTATTCTTGCTTATAATTCTTACATGTATAGATTGATGTCTTTGATCAGTTCTGGAAAATTTTCAGCCATTATGTCTTCAAATATTATTTTTCTCCTAGTCCTGCTCTCCTCTCCTTCTGGGAGTCTGATTAAAAGGAATGTTAGACCTTTTCATTCTATATTCTCCATGTCTCCTAGCCTCTCTTTCATATTTTCCATTACTGCTGTCTTTCTGTGCTGTACTCTACATAATTTCTTCTCATCTATATTTCAGTCCTCTAATTCTCTCTTTATTAATATTTATCTGCTGTTAAATATGTCAATTGAGTTTTAAATTTTAGATATTGTATCTTTTATTTTAGGAAGTTCAATTTGGGTTTTTTTAATTTGTTTGTTTATTTTGACTCAGGGTCTCACTCTGTTACCTAGGCTGGAGTGAATCTTGGCTCACTGCAGCCTTAACCTCCCTGGGCTCAAGCAATGCTCCTACCTCAGCCTCCCAGGTAGCTGAGACTACAGGTGCATGCCACCAGGCCTGGCTAATTTTTTGTATATTTTGTAGAGGTAGGGTTTCACCATGTTGCCCAGGCTGGTTTCAAACTCCTAGGCTCAAGCGTTCTTCCCCTTGGGCCTCCCAAAGTGCTGGGATTACAGGTATGAGCCACTGTACCTGGCCTGGTTCTTTTTCAAATCTGCTACGTCACTTTTATAGTTCCCTTTTCCATATATTTTTTTTTTACTAATTTTTCTTTAAATCTAGTAAGCGTAGTTGCTTTTAGAGACTCAATCTAATAATTTCAATATCTGAAGTCTTTGCAGTTCTCTTTCTTCTAGTTCTGATTCTTGATGGCTTATTTCCTTTTAGGCTTGGTTATTTTTGACTATGTGCTGATTATTGTCCTTAAAAATTTATTTTGGGGGATTATTTGAAGCATAGGGTGATGCTAATTTCCTGCAGAGAGGACTTTCATCCGCTTGTGCCAGGCACCCAGGGGCACTTTGCACTAAAGTACTTTAAATTCACAACTTGAGAGGTTTTCATGTTTTTATGCTTTCTTTTGTTTGTTTGCTTTTGTTTATTTATTTTTGACCATCAAAGTGATATAAATTTGGAAGCTATGAAAGGACTGATTTGCACTTATAACTTCTCGGGCCCATTTCCTACCATTGCCACTTGCCCTAGTCTGCTTATCACAAGGGCAGCTTTGCCTGTGATCTCCTGGGCCTGATGGGGAAGGCACATTGACTTTTGTTTCACCCCTGTCTGTGGAGTTGACTCATGTTAGTAAGGGGAGGGACAGGCTGTGGGCTATCATTCTGTATCCCTTGTCCTGAAAGGCCCTCAGAACCGAAGTTCAAATTTACCTAAATTAGCAAATGCCCTCAGTGTAAAAACAGTTCCAGGGCTCTACATAGCTTTCAGAGTCCTTATTTTCCCTTTGATTTTGGACTTTAGATTTTTACTATTTTGCTGGATCTTTTGTGCTTTTAAGAAGTTAAACTTTTTTTTAGATGGAGTCTTGCTCTGTTGCCCAGGCTGGAGTACAGTGGCACGATCTTGGCTCCCTGCAACCTCTACCTCTCAGGTTCAAGTGATGCTTGGGCCTCAGCCTCCCGAGTAGCTGGGATTGCAGGCACACGCCACCATGCCCGGCTCATTTTTGTATTTTTACTAGAGTATGTTGGTCAGGCTGGTCTCAAACTCCTGGCCTCAAGAGATCCACCCATCTCAGCCTCCCAAAGCACTGGGATTACAGGTGGCTCTCTGTATGGTGCCCAAAAATGTGCCCAGCCAACATTTTTTTTAGTAAACATTTTTGGTTGTTTTCAATGAGAGGTTGGTCTGAAAACCTATCTTGCCTTGCCTTATTCCTGGACATGCAAATCCCTTCCTGATCTTTCTAGGCTCTGTTGAACTGCACACTTAGAAACTAAAAAGCCAGCATAACTTGCTGTCAACAACTTAACACATGTAAAAGAAAGCATATGGTTTTTTTTACCTCTTATGTACTTGAGGAAAATTATCATTGCAAGGTTCCCTTAAATAGATACAAAAATTGAATTACATAAAATGTCTCAGGAGCATAACAGAAATTTTCTAAGAAATATTTTTTAAATTTAATTGTTTTAACCTCTATTAAATTATTTTAAATTCTAACACTTTATGCAAAGATTACTTTTCCAGCAAACTCAGCCACCCAAGAATCCAGGAATGAGTATAAAATGACTCTACATAGTCCAGTTAGATGTACAATGTTCATTACTTTATTTAAAGTACTTTATTCATCAGAAAGTCCCTAAGGCTTCATTTAGAGCCTAGTAACTCTGATTTTATACACAACTCAAAGAAACCTGATTCTCTAGTTTTCTAGCCCATAACTTCTTAGAAATAATAACTTGAAAGTAGATATACATTTTGTGGGTAACAAGAGCGAAACTCTGTCTCAGAAAAAAAATAAATAAGTAGATATGCATTTTGAAAGGAAGGCACTGTGGCTCACACTTGTAAACCCAGCATTTTGGGAGGCTGAGGTAGAAGGATCACTTGAGGCCAGGAATTGAGGCCAACCTGAGCAACATAGCGAGGCACTGACATTATTTTTTTCAAAATAAAGAATAAAATAGGCTGGCACAGTGGCTTATGCCTATAATCCCAGCATTTGGGGAGGCTGAAGCAGGTATGCCACTTGAGGTCAGGAGTTTGAGACCAACCCGACCTGCATGGTGAAACCTCATCTCTACTAAAAATACAAAAATTAGCTGAACATGGTGGCACATGCCTGTAATCCTAGCAACTCAGGAGGCTGAGGCAGGAGGATCACTTGAACCTGGGAGATGGAGGTTGCAGTTAGCCAAGATCAAGCCATTGCACTCCAGCCTGGGCAACAGAGTGAGATTCCACCTCAATAAATAAATAAATAAATAAATAATAAAATAAAAAAAAAAAGAAAGGTGGGCTCATAGTGAGAGCCAGGGATGGTATGACAGCTCCACAAGGAGAGAACAGACAGGACTGTTCTCAGACAGATAAAAATCTGTCCTAAAAGCTCAAAAAAGGGGACAATGGAAACTTTTTTTTTTTTTGAGACAGTCTTACTCTGTCGCCCAGGCTGGAGTTCAATGGCATGATCTCTGCTCACTGCAAACTCTGCCTCCTGGGTTCAAGTGATCCTCCTACTTCACCCTCCCAAGTAGCTGGGATTACAGGCACCCATCACCATGGCCGGTTAATTTTTGTATTTTTAGTAGAGACAGGATTCCACCATGTTGGACAGGTTGGTCCCAAACTCCTGACCTCAGGTAATCCTGCCTCAACCTCCCAAAGTGCTGGGATTACAGGCATGAGCTGCTATGCCCGGCCTCACAATGGAAACATTTAAACCAACATACCACTTGTGGGAGGCTCCGGCACTACTCCACAGTATAGTGAACAAGTATTTCTGTTCTTGGGGCAGCACAGAACCCATTAGGCTGCTTCTGAAAGCAGAGAGGGATATAATGCCTTAATACATTTTCTATATTTACATTGTATGTTCATACAAAATTAAAATTAAAAATTGCTTTTATGGTAATATTTTTTTTTTTAGATGGAGTCTTGCCCTGTCACCAGGCTGGGATACACTGGTGTGATCTCGGCTCACTGCAACCTCTGCCTCCCAGGTTCAAGCAATTCCCCTGCCTCAGCCGCCTGAGTAGCTGGGACTATAGTCATGTGCCACCACACCTGGCTAATTTTTTGGGTTTTTAGTAGAGACAGAGTGTCACCATGTTGGTCAGGATGGTCTCGATCTCCTGACCTCGTGATCCACCCACTTCAGCCTCCCAAAGTGCTGGGATTACAGGCTTGAGCCACCCCGGCCTTCTTCTTCTTCTTCTTCTTCTTCTTATTATTATTATTATTAGTAGTAGTAGTAGTAGTATTAGTATTTTTGAGACGGAGTTTCGCTCTTGTTACCCAGGCTGGAGTGCAATGGCGCGATCTCGGCTCACCGCAACCTCCGCCTCCTGGGTTCAGGCAATTCTCCTGCCTCAGCCTCCCTAGTAGCTGGGACTACAGGCAAGCACCACCATGCGCAGCTAATTTTTGTATTTTTAGTAGAGACGGGGTTTCACCATGTTGACCAGGATGGTCTCGATCTCTTGACCTTGTGATCCACCCGCCTCGGCCTCCCAAAGTGCTGGGATTACAGGCTTGAGCCACCGTGCCCGGCTATTATTATTATTTTTTAAGACAGGTTTTCTTTTATCACCCAGACTGGACTACGGTGCTGCAATCATAACTCTCTGCAGCTCTGACCTGCTGGGCTCAAGTGATCCTCCCATCTCAGCCTCCTGAGTAGCTGGAACTATAGGCATGGGCTACCACATCCAGCTATATTTTTTTTACTTTTTGTAGAGGTGGGTTCTTGCTAGGTTTTCCAGGCTGCTCGAACTCCTGGCCTCAAGCAAGCCTCCTGCCTTGGCCTCCCAAAGTGCTGGGATTAGAGGTATGAGCCATTGTGCTCAACTGGTAACTTTTTTTTTCAAATTTAGATTATCTTACTAGTAGAGTCCAATAAATAAATAAGAATTTCTGGGCCGGGCGCGGTGGCTCAAGCCTGTAATCCCAGCACTTTGGGAGGCCGAAGCGGGTGGATCACAAGGTCAAGAGATCGAGACCATCCTGGTCAACATGGTAAAGCCCCGTCTCTACTAAAAATACAAAACATTAGCTGGGCATGGTGGCACGTGCCTGTAATCCCAGCTACTCAGGAGGCTGAGGCAGGAGAATTGCCTGAACCCAGGAGGCGGAGGTTGCGGTGAACCGAGATCGCGCCATTGCACTCCAGCCTGGGTAACAAGAGCGAAATTCCGTCTAAAAAAAAAAAAAAAAAAAAGAATTTCTGCATTATAGCCCCTTAAAACCCAATTCCCCTCGGAGACTGACACCAGAGAATTTATCTTATACAAGTCTAAAATACGCTGTTAAATCCTTTAGTCTCCAATCTAGAAGTGTAAGTTTTTCTCAGTATCACTGAATTCTAAAGGATGGATTTGAGAGAAAACAACTATAGTGGCCACTGTTGAGAGAGAGTCAGAGACAGAGGATCTGGTTTTTTTTTTGTTTTGTTTTTTTGTTTTTTTGTTTTTGAGACGGAGTTTCGCTCTTGTTACCCAGGCTGGAGTGCAATGGCACGATCTCGGCTCACCGCAACCTCCGCCTCCTGGGTTCAGGCAATTCTCCTGCCTCAGCCTCCTGAGTAGCTGGGATTACAGGCACACGCCACCATGCCCAGCTAATTTTTTGTATTTTTAGTAGAGACGGGGTTTCACCATGTTGACCAGGATGGTCTCGATCTCTTGACCTTGTGATCCACCCGCCTCGGCCTCCCAAAGTGCTGGGATTACAGGCTTGAGCCACCGCGCCCGGCAGGATCTGGTTTTACTTACGAGCAGCCCCACTTTGGGCAGGTTATGTAAACACACAAAAAATCTTTATCGGTGGAAACCTCAAGATTGCAAAGTAAAAGAAGATAATCACGGTTCCAAGGGTGCATGGGGAAGGGAGGGGGAAGGGGAGGAGAGTATAAGAAAAAAATATAAAAGAAATTAGCTGGGCATGGTGGCGCGTGCCTGTAATCCCAGCTACTCAGGAGGCTGAGGCAGGAGAATTGCCTGAACCCAGGAGGCGGAGGTTGCGGTGAGCCGAGATTGCGCCATTGCACTCCAGCCTGGGTAACAAGAGTGAAACTCTGCCAAAAAAAAAAAAAATATATATATATATATATATATATATATATATATATATATATACACACACATACACATATATATATACATACATATATATACATATGTATATATATATATATATATGTGTGTGTGTGTGTGTGTGTGTGTGTATAAAAGAAAATGCTCACGGACTTCCCTGCTATTGTTTTATTTTGTTCTGAGAAAGAGTCTCACTCTGTCACCCAGGCTGGAGTGCAGTGACATGATCTCAGCATACTGCAACCTCTGCCCATCAGGTTCAAGTGATTCTCCTGCCTCAGCCTTCCAAGCAGCTGGGACTACAGGCATGCACCACCACGCCTGGCTAATTTTTGTATTTTTAGTAAAGATGAGGTTTCACCATGTTGGCCAGGCTGGTCTCTAACTCCTCACCTCAAGTGATCTACCTGCCTCAGTCTCCCAAAGTGCTGGGATTACAGGCCTGAGCTACTGCACCTGGCCTTCCCTGCTATTGTTTATCTCCTTTTTAGCATGAATAATACCATCCCTGCCTCCTGGTGTCAGAAGCCAGGATTCCCAACTTACATGTTGATTTTGATCCAACCGAAATTTGGGCCCAGCTTTTGTGGTATTAGAATCATTACTTAAAAAGCTTCAGTCCTGCTGATCCCATGAGAAAAGGTGTTGTGTTTTAGGGTCATTTTCACTGTTATCTCGCCAGTATCATTCTAGAGTTTCAAAAGTTGAAAGACTCAGCCATCTGCTTATTGCTAGATGCTAGCTACTCCAGCATTACATGTCACTGTAATTCCCTATATTATCCCCTTAGTATATCTCACACCAACTTGGACTGACTTTTTAAGTACCTAATTTATATTTGCAAGTTTCTCTTTGTGATGCCACAAATGGAGTGAAGAACTGAGCTGCAAGAGAAACGGACTTCCATTCTGTTTAGAATTGGCAAATAGGTTTCTTTTGCACACCAATTCTGGCAGATTTTATGGAAAGCCATGTTTCGAAGGATATTGAAGCTGCTTCCAGGCTCAGTAGGAAAGAGCATTAAGATCCATTAGCAACGTCTGCCCCCAGGCAGGAGAGGGAGGTCAGCACACACATCAAATATTTGTCATCTTTGGTTTGAGTTAACACATAGTTACTGAGTGCCTATTATGTGCCAAGCAGTGACTAAAGCACAGGCTTCTGTTGTTGTTGTTTGTTAGTTTTTCTTTTCATTTTTAGACGGAGTATCCCTCTGTCAACCAGGCTGGGGTGCATTGGCACAATCTCAGCTCACTGCAACCTCCGCCTCCAAGTTCAAGCAATTCTCCTGCCTCAGCCTCCCAGGTAGCTGGGATTACAGGCATGCACCACCATGCCCAGCTTATTTTTATATTTTTAGTAGAGATGGGATTTCACTATATTGGCCAGGCTGGTCTTGAACTCCTGACCTCATGATCCGCCCACCTTGGCTTCCCCAAGTGCTAGGATTACAGGCATGGGCCACCGTGCCCGGCCAGTATGGTCTTAATTTTAAATAAAGGAGACATGGTTCCTGCCTTTCAGGAAGTATAATAAATGGCAGACACACAATTAAAATGCTCTGTAGAATATGCAGTAGTGGACGTGTATACAAGACCCAGAGAGTCAGAGAGTAAGGGTTGGGATGGGGGCATCTGGGGAGGGGTAGAAGGTCAGATGCCAGCAGTTTCGGAAGGCTGGACAGCCTCAACTTTGGCATGAATCCACACTTCTCTTGTCTCAACTGCTTCCAAATGGAAGAGCTCCAATATATTACCCATCCCTAGGCAAATTCCCTATAGGCATCCTGATAAGTAGCCTATATAGCTCTTCTCCCTGTCAACCACAGTCTTCATCACATTATCAATGAATCCCTGCTGAATGCCACCTACAGGGTAGGTGACTGCCCTGTGAGCACCCAAAGGGGCCAAGGCAGGGCTGGACAGAGAGTGCTCCTGTGGACTCAGGTTTTTACAGCACCTGTGCTAATCATAACAGGGATGGCCCATGGCCAGGAACAATTATTCTTAAAAGGCAGTTCTGTGAGGAAGTCAGGACGAACAAAATACATGAAAATCTGAGGTTTGTGAAAACGTTAAGTAAAAGGGCTTTTTATAGGTCATGTCTGCATCAAAAAGACCAACGACATAAGACTAAGATCCATTGCTTGGGAGAGATATGTAATGCCAACAGATTATAAGGAAAAGTTCTAAAGTACGGAATTATTATTTTGTGTCATTTTTCTCTCTGTAAGGTGCTTCTCATAGAGTGGAGCACCAGAATCACCCAGTGTGTTAAAATGCATATTCTCAGGCCCCATCTCAGCTCTGCTATGTCTAAATCTCTGGGAGCAGACTGGGAATCTGCATTTTGAACAGGCTTTGCCCATTCCACGCACTTCTCATGGATGTTCTCTAAAAATTTAAAACCACCATGAAGGCTGGGCGTGGTGACTCACACCTATAATCCCAACACTTTGGCAAGCTGAAGCAGGAGGATCATTTGAGGCCAGGAGTTCAAGACCAGCCTGGCCAAAATGGTGAAACCCCATCTCTACAAAAAATACAAAAAAAAAAAAAAAATTACCTGAGCACGGTGGCGTGTGCTCAGTTCCAGCTGCTTGGGAGGCTGAGGTACAAGAATCACTAGAATTCAGGAGGCAGAGATTGCAGTGCATGGAGATTGGGCCACCGCACTCTAACCTGGGCAACAGAGTGAAGTTCTGTCTCAAAAAAAAAGAAAAAAAAAAAAAAGAACTTAAGAGCACAGCACAAACTATGTAGTTAGCTAGAAATGGCTATGTGCCTGTAGTCCCAGCTACTTGGGAGGCAGAGGCAAGAGAATCACTTGAACTTGGGAGGCGGAGGAGTGAGCCAAGATTGTGCTACTGCACTCCAGCCTGGGCAATAGAGTGAGACTCTGTCTAATAAATTAAATTAAATTAATAAATAAATAAAACCACCTTAAAGCCCAAGACAAATAAGGAGGGGGTAAGAGAGTGCCAACTGCCTCAGGTAAGTTTAATTCTGAAAATCCTATGGAATACTTCCAAGACAGTTAAATAACTTGCAGATATGTCCATATGTGGAGGTAAAAGACAGTGATATTGATGATTCTGACCCTGTGTAGGCCTAGGTTAATGCGTATTAACATATGCATTAGAAAAAAAGGATATAGAGTAAGCATAAAGAATAAGGATACAAAGCATATGGAATAAGGATATAAAGAAAAAAGCATAATAATTAAGGATATAAAGAAAAATTTTTTTTGTACAGCTGCACAATGTGTTGGTGTTTTAAGCTAAGTGAGACTATAAAAGAGTAAGTGATATTATAAAGAACCCAAAAGTTTTGAAAGATTAAAAAGTTTGTGAACTTAAAAGTTAACAGCAAGCTAAGATTTGTATGTTATACTCCATCTTTGGAAACGGACTATATCAATGGATCTAATTAGCCTCCTAGGTTGGTCAATTTTTTCTTATGTGCTTAGACTGGCTGTCTCCTTGTATTTACCATTGAAACCAGACTAAAGGATTCTACCAAAGTCTTTATAAAGTTTCATTCTACAGCGTTCACACAAACTCACCTAATAATGCATTTCTCAGAATATACCCCCATCGTTAAGGAACATGCGACTATATACGCAACAACAAAATGCCTTTGTATCACTTTGCCTTTTTATTTTATAATGACTGAAAGAAACTTTTTTTTGAGACGGAGTCTTGCTCTTGTTACCCAGGCTGGAGTGCAATGGCGCGATCTCGGCTCACCGCAACCTCCGCCTCCTGGGTTCAGGCAATTCTCCTGCCTCAGCCTCCTGAGTAGCTGTGATTACAGGCACGAGCCACCATGCCCAGCTAATTTTTTGTATTTTTCGTAGAGACGGGGTTTCACCATATTGACCAGGATGGTCTCGATCTCTTGACCTCGTGATCCACCCGCCTCGGCCTCCCAAAGTGCTGGGATTACAGACTTGAGCCACCGCACCCGGCTGAAAGAAACTTTTAAACTTTAAACTCTGAGGAAGGTGAGCCGCCACTGCAGTGGGGCTGGTCACTCCTGCCCCTGACTCACAGCTCACTGAGCAACTCCTTCTGGCCTAGAAACAGGTTGGCCAGGAAGCCTTGCCAAAGCCTTGACCTTTAAAGACACCAGAAAGACACCCATGGAGACAGAGGTGGCGAGTCATGAACTGAAGTCACGCTATCCAGCTGCAAAGGAAAACCCCTGGGAAAGGTGTGGCTGACTTGATCAGAGGCACAAAAGAGAAGATCCCCAAAGTGAAAAGGCCTGTCCAGATGCCTACCAAGACTCTGAGAATTGCTATAAGAAAAACTCCTTGTACTTAAGTTTCTGAGACATGGGATCCTTTCCAGATGAGAATCCATAAGCAATCTGATTTGCATAGTTCTTTGAGATTGTTCAACTGATTGCTCCCATCAGTATTGAGCCACGAGTTGAAGCCCTGGTCAACATTGCTGATGCTTAAATCAATGCCTATGCATTAATTATCAGTTGCTTAAAACAAATATTTAATAGACTTAGATTGTGGAATATATCAAGTGTGCCTAAAACAAAAGAAAAACATGGTCAGATGCAGTGGCTCACGCACCTGTAATTCCAGCACGTTTGGAGGCCAAGGTGGTCGGATCACCTGAGGTCAGGAGTTCAAGGCCAGCCTGACCAACATGGAGAAATCCTGTCTCTACTAAAAATACAAAGTTAGCCAGGTATGGTGGCTCATGCCTGTGATCCCAGCTACTTGTGAGGCTGAGGCAGAAGAATCGCTTTAACCTGGGAGGCATTTGTCACAGTAAGCTGAGATTGCACCACTGCACTCCAGCCTAGGTAACAAAAGCAAAACTCCATCTCAAAATAATAATAATAATAAAAGACAAAAAAATTGGTTAAAGTATTCCCCAAACTTCTCAGAGACTAATCTTCTGAAATGCATTTCATTTCACAGTCACGTGTGTATGTTCTGTTTTTCCAAACACGGTTGTTCCTTGCACCATCAGGAGTGTCAGTTATGAAGAATTTCTTTAAAAAATTCTTTTGATTATTTATTTATTTATTTATTTTGAGACAGAGTCTTACTCTGTCACCCAGGCTGCAGTGCAATGGCAAGATCTCGGCTCACTGCAACCTCTACCTCCCAGGCTCAAACAATCCTCCAACCTAAGCCTCCCACTAGCTGGGACCACAGGCATGTGCCACCACATCCAGCAAATTTTTAGATATTTTTGTAGAGACGAAGTCCCACTATGTTGCCCAGGCTGGTTTTGACCTTCTGGGCTCAAGTGATACTTCCACTTCAGCCTACCAAAGTGCTGGGATTATAGGCATGAGTCACTGCACCCAGCCTGCATTAAAGAATAATTTTAAGGATTTTCTTCCAATGCAGATATGCCATCCCACGCCTCAAATTTTAATGCTGGTCCTTGCTTGATTTTTTTCAGATGTCGACAGAAGGTTTCAAAGAGCAACCAAGATAGGCTGGGTGCAGTGGCTCAAGCCGATAATCTCAGAACTTTGGGAGGCTGAGGTGAGTGGATCACTTGAGGTAAGGAGTTTGAGACCAGCCTAGCCAACATAGTCTCTACTAAAAATACAAAAAATTAGCTTGGCGTAGTGGTGCATGCCTGTAATCCCAGCTACTCGGGAGGCTGAGGCAGGAGAATCGCTTGAACCTGAAAAACAGAGGTTGCAGTGAGCTGAGATGGCGCCACTGTACTCCAGCCTGGGTGACAGAACAAGATCTGTCTTTAAAAAAAAAAAAAAAAAAAAGCAAAAACCAACGAAGATTATATTACTTCCTAAAACAGTCATTAGATTGTCTGGCAAATAAAATGTTGAGGAATTGCATTTAGTTGTCTATTCATGCCATCAGAAATATGAAGAAAGTTGGCGCATGTACAGGCAGCAACACTTCATCATGCCTATTGCCAGGACAATAGCAACTGTACACTTCACTGATCAGAAAAGGCACCCTGATTTCAGAGATGTTAAATGTAGAAAGTTGTGCATCTAAGAATCAATAAAATTCAGTATTTATGCCCGATTTGCAGGTTGAACTTCATCCAAACTTCAGGACCCATCCTGTTCGTGACAAGGGGACATTCAAGAGACTTTTACATTCATGGCTTTTGTAATCACAGTTCTGTCTACTCTGGTGTAACTTAATCTAGTGATCCATAAGTTTGCTAAGAGAAGTGTTTGTATCCTCAGCTTTCAGACAGAAGCAGGAGTCAGTGACTCAGCTGGGTGAGTGGCTTTGGCTTCTGACACCCAGTAGCCATACCTTGGTGAGAGTTCCTGGTTCTTTACACCTTACGGCATGGACAGGTGTTATCATACACTCAACAGTCTTTCCCGAAATACTTGATCATGAAGTTGGAGATTTCCAAACAACATAGAATGTCTCTTTCATAAATATGAGTTAAGCGCATGAACATTGGATTCAGGAGTTGGGAGCGGTGGCTCATGCCTGTAATACCAACACTTTGGGAGGCTGAGGCAGGTGGATCACTTGAGGTCAGGAGCTCGAGGCCAGCCTGGCCAACATGATGAAACCCCATCTCTACTAAAAATGCAAAAGTTGGCCAGGTGTGGTGGTGTGCACCTATAATCCCAGCTACGTGGGAGGCTGAGGCCTGAGAATCACTGGAACCCAGGAGATGGAGGTTGCAGTGAACTGAGACAGTGCTATTGCACTTCATCCTGGGTGACAGAGCAAGACCCTGTCTCAAAAAAATAACAATAATAATTGAAGACAACATAGGAGATTATTTTTATATCAGAATAGGGAAGGCTTTCCTAGATATATGTGAAAAAGAAGGAGGAAAAATGGAAGCAAAGAATCCCCAAATGAAAAGATCGATACATTTGATTACTTGAAAAAGAAAACACTTCTGCATAGAAAAAAAAAATAGCATTGGCCAGGCACAGTGGCTCATGCCTATTGACCCAAGATTTTAGGAGGTTGAAATAAGAAGATCGCTTGAAGCCAGGAGCTCAAGACCATCCTGGGCAACACAGCAAGACCCCTTCTCTACAACAACAACAATTAGCTGGGCATGGTGGTGGGAGCCTGTAGTCCCACATACTTGGGAGCCTCCCTCAGGAGGATCCTCTCAGCAGGAGGATTGCTTGACCTCAGGAATTCACGGCTGCAGTGAGCTATAATGGCACCACTGCACTCCAGCCTGAGCAGCAGAGTGAGACTCCATCTCTAAAAAAAATTAAAATTGGCCGGGTGCAGTGGCTCATGCCTGTGGTCCCAGCACTTTGGGAGGCCAGGGTGAGCGAATCACCTAAGGCCAGGAGTTCCAGATCAACCTGTCCAACATGGCAAAACCCTGTCTCCACCAAATACAAAAATTAACCAGGCATGGTGGTGCACACCTGCGGTCCCACCTACTTGGGAGGCTGAGGCGGAAGAATCACTTGAACCTGGGAGGCGGAGGTTGCAGTGACCTGAGATCGTGCCACTGAACTCCAGCTGGGCAACACAGTGAGACTCTGTGTCAAAAATAAATAAAGAAATAAAACATTAAAAAAAATAAAACATTAAGTGAATAAATGATAAACTGGAAAAATGTATTTGTACTCTATAACACAAGGATTTAATTTCCTTAATATATAAAAATCTTCTAGGCCAGCACGTGGCTCACGCCTGTAATCCCAGCACTTTGGGAGGCCGAGGCAGGTGGATCACCTGAGGTCAGGAGTTTGAGACCAGCCTGGCCAACATGTTGTAACCCCATCTCTACTAAAAATACAAAAAATTAGCTGGGCACAGTGGTGGGCATCTGCAATCCCAGTTACCTGGAAGGCTGAGGCAGGAGAATTGCTTGAACCTGGGAGGCAGAGGTTGCAGTGAACTGAGATTGTGCGGCTGTACTCCAGCCTGGGCAACAGATTGAGGCGCTGTCTTAAAAAAAAAAAAAAAAAAAAAAAAAGAGAGAGAGAGAGAGAGAGAAAAAGAAGTATTTTTAGACATATAAAAAGATACTTAACTTCCCTCATAAGAAAAGAAGTCAAGTGGACAAATCAAAATGACAGTAAGCTATTTGGGTCTGGCCGCCTTTCCCAACTCTGTGCCCTACCCTCTCCTGCTGAGACTGCTAGCAACCAGCAAGTACAGGTTCCTCCTTCACTGCCTCTCTTCCCCTTGGCATCCCTGGCCAGCCTTTGGCTAGGAACCCCCACTGAACAGAAGCCCTTGAAGAAGGAAAGTCTTCCCTCTCCACTGGCACCAGTTTTTCAGCCTAGCTTCCAGGTTATAAAGCACCTAGTGTGGCTCCTCACATTGAGGACTGAACTCTGGTT
Source organism: Saimiri boliviensis (assembly GCF_048565385.1). Lineage (NCBI taxonomy): Eukaryota > Metazoa > Chordata > Mammalia > Primates > Cebidae > Saimiri > Saimiri boliviensis. Next base: position 26,206,909 of record NC_133463.1, read on the forward strand.
AGGATAGAGCTTAAAAACGTGTTTTGTTGGCCAGGCGTGGTGGCTCATGCCTGTTATCCCAGCAGGCTGAGGCAGGAGGATTGTATGAGCTCAGGAGTTCATGGCCAACACGGTGAAACTCCCTCTTTACTAAAATACAGAAAGTTAGTCGGGTGTGTCTCCATGCACCTGTGGTCCCAGCTACTCAGAAGGCTGAGGCAGGAGAATTGCTCAAATCCAGAAGGCAGAGGTCGCAATGAGCTGAGATTGCACCACCACACTCTAGCCTGGGTGACAGAGTGAGACTCCATCTCAAAACAAATAAACAAATAAGCAAAACATGTTTTGTCTTTATAAAGCTACTGGGTCCATATTCAGGGAGAAATAATCTAGAATATTCTGCAGTGATGTACCCATAACCTACAACTTTACACTTTAGGGTCAAATGTTCTGTTCTTGAGATCAAGTGCAGTTCATTCAAAGCAAGGTAGCCAGCAGGGCGATAGGCACTGAAACTGAGTCATTCAGGAAACAGCTGGAAGGACTGAGGATGGTCAGGTTCTGGGGACACTCCCTGGAGGGAACACAATAGTAGCTGCCCCAAGCAGGTGAAGGGCTGTCCTAAAAAAGTGGTTAGACTTGTCATGTACAGCTACTGAAGGCAGAACTCAAAACGCCAGACAGAAGGCACTGGGCGAATATCTGATAAACTTCAGAAGAATCAAAGCTCATTAAAAAAGGATTGAGTGGGCTGGGTGCAGAGGTTCATGCCTGTAATGCCAATACTTTGGGAGGCCTAGGCAGGAGGATCACTTGAGCCCAGGAGGCTGAGGCTGCAGTGAGCCGTGATCACACCACTGCACTCTAGCCTGGGCAACAGAGTGAGACCCTGTCTCAAAAAAAAAAAAAAAAAAAAAAAAAGAGTGTGATCAGTGCTGAGCAGGGACGGATGTGCACTTGTTGGGGTGGGGAGGAAGGCTTCAGTGAGGAGAAGGAATTTAAGACCAAGCTATACACGGAAAGGGTTAGGTTTTGCCTGGGTGTCTCAGTCCTTGAGTCAGTTATTTAATGTCTTTGAGACTCACTTTCCCCATTTATAAAAACCTCATAACAAGGGACCCCTACCCACCAGGCCACAAAACAGTCCCTGTCTGTGGCCTGTTAGGAACTAGGCTGCAGAGCAGGAAGTGAGTAACAGGGCAAATGAGCATAGCCACCTAAGCTCCACCACCTGTGAGATCAGCAGTGGTATTAGATTCTCACAGAAGCGCAAATTCTGTTGTGAAGTGTGCATACGAGGGATCTAGGTTGTGCTCTCCTTGTGAAAATCTAATGCCTGATGATCTGAGTTGGAACAGTTTCATCCCAAAACCACTTCCACTCTGTCCATGAAAAAATTGTCTTCCATAAAACTGGTCCCTGGTGTCAAAATGCTGGAGACCTCCATCTCACAGGATTGTTGTGAAAATTAAATGGGAACCACCAGACCCAGGGCCAGTCACAGAAGTTTGTTGTTCAAAAAGTCTTTGCTCACCTTACAGTGATTGCTGTTGTGTTATTTAACTTGCATTTGACTGGGTTGGATTTTACGAAGATGTGTGAAAAGGACTTATACAGTAGAGGGCAGAGCCTTCTGAGAGACTCAGATGCAGGAGAAGAGAAATTAATATTGGAGATGTAATCCAGCCCAGAGCTCAAAGACAAGGAGTCTACAACCAAACTGTCTGGGTTCTGATTCTGGCTCTCACACTAACCGGGTGACCTTGGGCAAGTTACTTAACCTCTCTGTGCCTCAATATCCTCATCTGTAAAATGAGGCTAATATTAGTACCTGTGTTACAGAGCTATTGTGAGGATCAAACCGTCATGTGTAAAGTGCTCAGAATAGAGACTAGCACAGTATGCACCCTCCATAAATGTTAGTTATTGGGCTCATTATGTGTTGTGAAGAAAGCCTCCCACAGGTCCATTTGGTTGAAGGGAAGGATAGAGACTCAGGAAGGCAGGGTGAAATGAGGCTAAGAGTGGGAACAGCGGGAGATACATAGTGATGTTACGATACATAAAATGTACAGTGATCAGATTAGGGTCATTAGCATATCCATCACCTCAGATGTTATTTCTTTTTCTTGGGAACATTCAATATCCTCCTTCTAGCTATTTGAAACTGTGTAGGCTGGGAATGGTGGCTCACATGTAACCCTAGCACTTGGGGAGGCTGAGGCAGGCAGATCACTTGAGGTCGGGAGTTTGACAGCAGCCTGACCAACATGGAGAAACCCGTCTCTACTAAAAATACAAAATTAGCCGGGAGAGGTGGTGCATGTCTGTAATCCTACCTATCTGGGGGGCTGAGGCAGGAGAATCGCTTGAACCCAGGAGGCAGAGGCTGTGGGGAGCCAAGATCACGCCATTGCACTCTAGCCTGGGCAACAAGAGCAAGACTTCAACTCAAAAAAAAAAAAAAAAAAGAAGAGAGAGAAAGAAACTGTATAATATATTGTTGTGAATGATAGTCATACTATGGTGCTATGGATTGCTACATTTTCCATCCTTTAGTATCCCCTGTTGTACTTTTTCCTTCTATGAGATCAACTTTTTTTTAGCTTCCACATATTAGTGGAAACGTGGTGTTTAATTGTCTGTTTCTTGCTTGCTTGTGTAACATAATGTACGCCAGTTCTATCCAGGTTGCTACAAGTGACAGAATTTCATTCTTTTTTAGGGCTGAACAGTATTCCATTATATATATAATGTTTTATACATAATTATATATAATAAATTATTAGTTTTAAATAAATTAATAAAAATAAATCAATAAGTTATATATAATTATATATAATAAATTATAAACATATACATATACACTGGGCATGGTGACTCACATCTGTAATCTCAGCACTTTGGGAGGCTGAGAGGGGCAAATCATCTGAGGTCAGGAGTTCAAGACCGACCTGGCCAACATGGTGAAACCCCGTCTCTACTAAAAATACAAAATTGGGGCTGGGCGCAGTGGCTCACACCTGTAATCCCAGCACTTTGGGAGGCTGAGGCGGGTGGATCACGAGGTCAAGAGATCAAGACCATCCTGGTCAACATGGTGAAACCCCATCTCTACTAAAAATACAAAAAATTAGCTGGGTGTGGTGGTGCACGCCTCTAGTCCCAGCTATTCGGGAGGCTGAGGCAGGAGAATTGCCTGAACCCAGGAGGCTGAGGTTGCGGTGAGCCGAGATCGTGCCATTGCACTCCAGCCTGGGTAACAAGAGCGAAACTCCGTCTCAAAAAAAAAAAAAAAAAAAAAAATTAGCCGGGAATGGTGGCAGGCACCTGTAATCCCAGCTACTCAGGAGGCTGAGGCAGGAGAATCACTTGAACCCTGGAGGTGGAGATTGCAGTCAGCAGAGATAGTGCCATTACACTCTAGCCTGGGTAACAAGAACAAAACTTCATCTCAAAAAAAAAAAAAAAAGAAAAAAGAAAGAAAGAAAGAGAAATATATCTATATATATATGTATATACTACATATTGTATATACTACATATGTATACTACATACATACTACATATGTATATACTACATATGTATATACTATATATATATGTATATACTACATATACATATATGTATATACTACATATATATATATATACTACATATTCTTTATCCATTCATCTGTTGTTGGACACCTAGTTTGATTCCATATCTTGGCTATGGTAACATGCTGCAGTAAACATGGGGGTGAAGATGTCTCTTTGATATACTGATTTCCTTTCCTTTGGATAAATGCCCAGTAGTACGACTGCTGGAACATATGGTAGTTTTATTTGTGTTTTTTTTAAGGAACCTCCACTCTGTTCTCCACAGTGGCTACACTAGTTTTCATTCCCACCAACGATGTATAAGAGTTGCCTTTTCTCCACACCCTCGACAGCATTTGTTATTTTTTTGTCTTTTTGATAATAGCCATTCTAACTGGAGTCAGATGACACCTTATTGTGATTTTGGTTTGCATTTCCCTGATGATTATTGAGGTTAAGCTTTTTTTTTTTTTTTTTTTTTTTTTTTTTTTTTTGAGACAGAGTTTTGCTCTTGTTGCCTAGGCTGGAGTGCAGTGGCTCAATCTCAACTCACTGCAACCTCTGCCTCTTGGGTTCAAGCAATTCTCCTGCCTCAGCCTCCCTAGTAGCTGGGATTACAAGTGTCTGCCATCATGCCCAGGTAATTTTTTGTATTTAGTAGAGACGGCATTTCACCATGTGGGTCAGGCTGGTCTCAAACTCCTCACCTCAGGTGATCCACCTGCTTCAGCCTCCCAAAGTCCTGGGATTACAGGTGTGAGCCACCAAGCCGGCTCATTATTGAGCATTTTTTCATACATTTCTTGGCCATTTGTGTCAGATCTCCATATGCAAGCCTGGAGCCTGAAAGTCTGAAGTCCTGCTTGCCTTGACTGATGTCTCCCACCCCCACCTGCATTTGCCATTGTCCCTAATTGCCTGGTGGCGGAGCTTCCCCGGCCAAGCCCCTCACCCAACCCTGCCATCTTAACTGTTTTTATGATAATGTAAATACCTCTCACCCAACTCTGCCATTGTAACTGAACTTGTGGTCATGTCTACTCCTTGTCCCTACTCCCCACCGCTGTAACTGAACTTACTCTGCAACACCCCTGACCCCCCAAAAACTACCCAAACCTATAAAACCAACTCCTATCCCACTGCCCTTTGCTAATGCCCTTTTCAGCCTTAGCCCACCTGCACCCAGGTAAATAAAGAGCCATGTTGCTCACATAAAGCCTATTTGGAAGGTCTCTTCATTCAAAGCACTTGTTCTTCAACAATTGGTGTATATTCTTTTGAGAAATGCCTGTTCAGATCATTTGCTCATTTTTTAATCAGATTTCTTTTTTTATGTTTAAATGATTGAGTTCCTTATATATTCTGAATATTAATCCCCTGTCAGATGAATGGTTTGCAAATATTCTCTCCCAATCAGTAGGCCATCTTTTTACTCTGCTGATTATTTCCTTGCTGTGTGGAAGCTTTCTAGTTTGAAATAGTCACATTTGTTTATTTTATCTTGTGTTGTTTGGTTTTGAGGGCATATTCAGAAGATCTTTTCCCAGACCAATTTTCTGAATTGTTTCCCCTATATTTTCTTCTAGAAAGTTAGAGTTTGGGGTCTTACATTTTGAATATTTGATCAATTTGGAGTTGATTTTTGTATAGGGTGGGAGGTAGAGGTCTAGTTTCATTCTTCTGGATATAGATATCCAATTTTCCCAGCACCATTTATCAGAGACTGTCCTTTCCCAAATGTATGTTCTTGGCATCTTTATCAAAAATCAGTTGGTGGCTGGGTGTGCTGGCTCACTCCTGTAATCCTAGCATTTTGGGAGGCTGAGCAGGTGGATCACTGGAGGTCAGGATTTTGAGACCAGCTTGATCAACACTATAAAAACCTGCCCCTACTAAAAATACAAAAGTTAGCTAGACATGGTGGTGCATGCCTGTAATCCCAGCTATTTGGGAGGTTGAGGCAGGAGAATCACTTGAACCCAGGAGTCAGAGGCCACAGTGAGCCAAGATCACACCTCTGCACTCTAGCCTGGGCAACAGAGTGAGACTCTGTCTTTTAAAAAAAAAAAAAAAAAAAAAATCAGTTGGCTATAGATACATGGATTGATTTCTGGGTTCGCTATTCTGTTCCAGTGGTCTATGTGTCTATTTTTATGCCAGTACCATGCTGTTTTACTTTACTACAGCTTTGTAGTATATTTGGTAATACGGTTTGGTAATGTGATGCCTCCAGCTTTTGTTGTTTTTGCTCAGGAGTTCTTTGTCTATTTTGGGTCTTTTTCATTCCACAAAAATTTTAGGTTTTTTTTTTTTTTTTTTCTGTTTCTTTGAGGAATGTCATTGGTATTTTGACAGAGATTGCATTGAGTCTGTAGATTGCTTTGGGTAGTATGGTCATTTTATCAATATTAATTCTGATCTTCACAATAACAATTGAGTTTCTTATAATTTTTTTTTTTTTTTTTTTTTTGAGACGGAATCTCACTCTGTTCCCCAGGCTGGAGTGCAGTGGTGCAATATTGGCTCATGGCAACCTCGGCCTCCAGAGTTCAAGTGATTCTTGTGCCTCAGCCCCCAGAGTAGCTGGAACTACAGGCGCCTGCCATCACACCCAGCTCTTTTTTGTATTCTTAGTAAAGATGGGGTTTCATCGTGTTGGCTAGGCTGGGCTTGTTGCCCATTTTTATGGTTTTTAAAAAATTATATACTAAACAAGATGTGGATTATTCATGCCTCCCCTTTTTAGACCATATAGGGTAACTTCCTGTCATTGTCATGGCATTTGTAAACTGTCATGTGCTGGTGGGTGGGTGTGTAGCAGTAAGGGTGACCAGAGGTCACTCTTGTGGCCATCTTGGTTTTGGTGGGTTTTAGCCGGCTTCTTTACTGCAACCTGTTTTATCAGCAAGGTCTTTATGACCTGTTTCTTGTGCCGACCTCCTGTCCATGCCTTAACCTCCTGGGAATGTAGCCCAGTAGGTCTCAGCCTCATTTTACCCAGCCCCTATTCAAGGTGGAGTTGTTCTGGTTCAAATGCCTCTGACAATGTCTCAGTTGTAGTTTCTTGGTTTTAACAAATAAATGTGCCATTGTAACATAAAATGTTAACGTTGGGAGAAACTCAGTCAGGAGTATATGAGTGTTCTCTCAAATACCCTTGCAGCTTTTCTATAAATCAAAAATTATTCCAAAACAAAACATTGAGAAAGAGAATGGGAGGAGATGAAAAGGGAGCAGCAAATATTGACAATTTTCTCAGGCAGAATAATTTGTCTGTGGTTCACTTTTGAGCTTTGCAGAAATTCTGCCACTAAAACTTTCAGCTCTTTGGCAAAGCTGCTTTTTCCCTGCTCTAAAGCAAATACTCCAGTAGAAGATAATTGATTAATCCTTACTGGTCCTTTATACTTTAATATAAATGAGTTTATCAGCTACTTTTCAGACAGCCAGTGGGGTGAGTAAGCTACTCTTCAGCGAGCCAGTGGGGTGAAGTCAGAGTTTGCTTACATCATAAATTAGTCTGGGCATTTACCTTTAGCTTTTGTTCTTTACGTTACACAAATGTAAATACACGTCATTCCTTGGATTATTTCTTTCTTCTTTCTTTTATTTTTTTAAGTTGCTTACAAAATTAGCAAAAATTGCGGCAGAAAGGTGTTTTCTTCCATGGTTGGTTACAAGTGCTTTCAGGGTGTTTGCATTTTTACAGCTACTTAGTTCTTGGCACTACTCCAAAAGTAATCCACTACAGAAACCATATCTGATCCCCCAGACAGCTTTAGGAGCGCTGGCAGCCGTGGCACTCCCTTGGAGAAAGACATGTTATTGCCTTATCTCACTGTCACAGAACCTTAAACCTTTTGCCTCTCCTGTTGTTATTTAGACTAAGAATATTGGATTCCTAGGAGGATGAGAAACCCATAACTAAGTGAGAAGATCTTATATGTAAAGAAGCTGTTATAGGCATCCTTTTTTTCTAAGTCAAATGCTAAAGGTGTAACTTTATAACCCAATATTTATAAACATCTTATGAATGAAAGCTGTGAATATATTTTGAACTAACTGTACTTCAAATTTTAAAAACTTGACAATGTGCCAAAATGACAAATCTTTGACTTTTCAAGGATGCAATTACACTCAAGAAATTTTATTTTAGTTCATAAAAAAAAAAACAACTTTAACTTCCAAAGGCAGAGGTAAACATACATCAGCCAGTTATTAATTGTGCCATTTCTACTAAACTTTAAAATACAATTGAGTTCATTAATACATACAAAACCCTTAGTTCTATGGAATACAGGACTGTTTTTTATTCTAGAAAATCCAATCATAGTACCGTTTTAAACTTTATAATATTGTAATGGGTCCTTTTTGATTTTTGTACACCAAAGTTCTTAGCTTACTAAGCCTGTCATTGCCTTCAAGGCAAATTTATAGAAAAATGAGAACTTATGCAAGACCTCATTAAAGAGAAACACAAAACCTTTTAAGTTGATTAGATATTCTGCCTAAAAACTGCAACTGAATCACCCATGGATTGTCGTTTTATTTGTAATTTTAAATGCTGTGATTTCACAGAGAAAGGAAAGAGAGTCCTTAGCTGTTGTCTTCACAAAGTGATCAGAATGTTCCTTTGGTTGAAGTGGTTGGGAAGGAAGGATACCTCTGGAAAAGTGACACTTAAGCTGAGTCTGAGGCCAGTGACAACTTGATGGAGGTTCAACCGATGTTGTCCCACCGGGCCCCCACACTGAGAAGGGCCCCATGCTTAGTTTAAAGCTCTGCTGTCACCAGCTTGAAATTCTTAATGCTTTTTGACCAAGGGGCCCTGATTTTCATTTTGCACTGGGCCCTGCAAAGTATATAGCTGGTGTGGCCTGGCATGGAGCCTACCTGGAATAGAGTAGTGTTTGGTGGAATATTTGTCAAGGGAATGACAAGAAAGAGCCAGCCTTGCAAAAACTCTGCAGATGGATGTCCAGGCAGAAAGACTAGCAAGTGCCAAGGCTTTGTGTTAGGAAAGAACTGGGCATGCGTGAGCAGGATCACCACACTACATGCTTCTTATCATTCACCCTGCAGCATACTGAATGCCTTTCTTGGAGTTATGCAGTGCACAACCTGCATGTGTGCACAGGTGGGCTGTGCACAAGAAACAGCAAGGTCAATGTGGACAGATCATCACAAGAGGGAGGGGAGCGGTAATGTCATGAAACCAGAGAGTCAGGCAAGTCAGATCACAGAGGGTCTCACAGACCATGGTCAAGAGTTCGGATTTTATCCAGCGGTGAGATGGAAAGGAGATGAGTTGTAAGCAGATGAATGACATGATGTGATTTACTTATAAGCTGATACTAGCCAGGAGAGGTGGCTCACACCTGTAATCCCAGCACTTTGGGAGGACGAAGCAGGCAGATCACGAGGTCAGGAGTTCGAGACCACCTTGGCCAACATGGTGAAACCCCGTCTCTACTAAAAGTACAAAAGTTAGCTGGCTGTGGTGGTGCACACCTGTAATCCCAGCTATTCAGGTGTTTAAGGCAAGAGAATCACTTGAACTCAGGAGGTCGAGGCTGCAGTGAGCTGAGATCATGCCACTGCCCTCCAGTGTGGGCAACAAGAGGAAGACTCCATCTCAAAGAAAAAAAAAAGATGACACTACCTTCACATGGGAAAACGAATGAAAATGAATGCAGGGGGTCAGAGTGAAAGCAGAAACGTGGGTTAGTAGTCCAAGTTAGTTATAACGCCATGGTGGCTTGGATTCTAGTGGTAGCAGCACAAAATAAGGTGGGAGTTGATTTAGTTTACATTTTAGAATGAGTAGTAGTATGTACTAGAAGTAGTTACACCGAGTTTCTGCTGGCAGCTACTAGCTTCGTTTGTTCGACATCACAGGTAATCGCTAACTTCTCAAGGTCATCTACATGTCAGTGCCACAGAGGCTTCTGTGACTCACTTGTTCTGAGAGGATATAGTTGCATAATAGATCTCGGCTTTTTCAATTTACATTACAAAATCAAGCTCATATACGAAACAAGGAATCTAAAATTTCTGGTTATATTTATTTTTGGTTACCAGGAGTCTTTTTGTATCAATAGGAAATGCAACCATAAGAAATAAACTATCAAAAGTCCTCAAGACAGGAACTGCTGTATCATAATGACTGTGTTCCCATAGTGATTTCACGAGATATGCAAAAAACTCGGGCCACTTTGCAGTCGGCACACGACCATGGATTGACAATAAGGCCGTTGGTGGATGGTGGGAGTCTGCTGGTAGCTGCGATGTCCTTCCAACAGGCAAAAACATTCACCAGTAACAGAGGGCTGAAAGCAGCCATAGGCTTCAGTTACCTTGAAAGCTTGTTGGTGCACAGTTGTCAAACATTTAGAAGTACAGAATTAAAAAGCCAAGCTGAGCACTTTGAAGATAAGCAACGTTATATAGTCCCAAGTCCCAGATCAACCTCCAGGATAAACAGGCAGCCTGGAGAATGAAGTCACATTGGTGGAATTTGTCCTTGACCCCCTGAGCCATTTTCAGCAATATCCAGCTGTTTGTACTTTAAAGTGCACAGAAGTGGGATCAGCAGTGCCATGGATTTGAACATGAGTCATGCCTTTTAGTCATGATGCTCCCGTTCCCAGCACATGGTGGGCAGAAGGGTATAACAGCAACCACTCACGTTCTGAAGCTGGGCTGCCGAGCAAGACTTGCCACAGACAATAGGCAACGCCGCTGTGGGATTTTCGGGAGGAAGGAGAAGCCCATAAACCCACTTGGTGTGTCAATTAGACTCAGGGTGGGTCTGCTCAAGCAAATAGGAGGAAGACAGATCCCTCATAATTTTAGAAACAAGCCCTACAAACAGACAGACTCTAACCAGGAAGCAGCTCTGCCCAGCCTGCTGTGGGAGACAATGCTAAGGGCTCCTGCGTAGGCACAGAGGTCTGAGAAGAGCCACCAGGGGCTCCTTGGAGCCTCTAATGGAAAGACTAAAGCCAGAAGACAGGGCTAGTCCTGGCTTTGCCACCTCCTAGCTGTGGAACCTCGGGCATGTTCCATAAGCTGTCTGGGTCTCAGTTTTTCTCACTTGTTGCCAAAGATGTTCCTGAGTGCTTGTCCTATGTGTCGCCTCTGCAGCATCTGGCACTGGTACCCACCCTGGCCTTGAGTGCCTTGCTTCTTCCACTGACTTCTCTCACCTTGTGTTCTCTGGCTCTCCCAGCTACTCTGACCCCTTGTTCTCAGCTGCTTCATTCATTTCTCTATCAGTGCACACCTCCCAAGTGCAGGACTCCCTCTTCCCATCTCCTACTCTGGCAATCCTGTTCACATCCAAGCTCTGACTACCATGATGTTTTCTAAATCTCTGTCTCCATCTTCATTCAACCATTTTCAGGGGCCCTGGACAGGTATTGCATCTACCAACTGGATTGGACATTCCTACTTGAATTTTTTTTCTCTTTCTTTCTTTCTTTCTTCTTTCTTTCCTTCTCTCTCTCTCTCTTCTTCCTTCCTTCCTTCTTTTCTTCCTTTCTTTCTTTCCTTCTTTTTTTTTTTTTTTTTTTTGGACATGGAATCTCACACTGTTGCCCAGGCTGGAGTGCAGTGGCACAATCTTGGCTCATTGCAACCTCCGCCTCCTGGGTTCAAGCAGTTCTCTTGCCTCAGCCTCCTGAGTAGCCGGCATTACAGGTGCACACTATCACACCCAGCTAATTGTTTTGTTGTTGTTGTACTTTTAGTAGAAATGGGGTTTCACCATGTTGGCCAGGCTGGTCTTGAACTCCCGACCTCAGATAGTCCTCCCACCTCGGCCTCCCAAATGCTGGGATTACAGGCGTGATCCACTGCACCCTGCCCTACCTGGATATTCTTCAGTCAACTCAGATTCGTGAAGTCTAGTACTAAGTTCATATTCTCTCTTCATCTAGAATCTCTGCTACAGGCCAGGCGTGATAGCTCACCCATGTAATCTCAGCACTTTGGGACACCAAAGCAAGAGGATCATTTGAGGCCAAGAGCTTGAGGTCAGCTGGGCAACATAGTTACTTCATCTCTACTGAAAAATAAAAATTAGTCAGGCATGGTGGCACACACCTATAGTCCCAGTTACTCTATAGGGTGAGGGTGAGGTGGGAAGACCACTTGAACCCAGAAGTTCAAAACTACAGTGAGCTATGACCACACCACTGCATGCCAGCCTCGGTGACAGAGCAAGGCCTTGTCATAAATAAACAAACAAACAAAATAAAAATGTAGACCATCTACCACAGTTAACACCATCACCATCCAGTTGTCTAGAAACCTAGGAGTTGTCTGCTTCTCCTTCCTCCCCCTCACCACAAGATCAAAGCAGCCATCAGAATAGAATTGATTTGTGAAGTCTCTTCCTCTCCGACACACACCCGCTGCTTTAGTTCTGTCCTTTACCTTTTGTCTGTTTTAGTCTATTACAACAGTGGCAGAGGCCATTAATGTTCTTTCTTTTTTTTTTTTTTTTTTTTTTTTTTTTTGAGACGGAGTTTCGCTCTTGTTACCCAGGCTGGAGTGCAATGGCACGATCCTAGCTCACTGCAACCTCCGCCTCCTGGGTTCAAGCAATTCTCCTGCCTCAGCCTCCTGAGTAGCTGGGATTACAGGCGCGCGCCACCAAGCCCAGTTAATTTTTTTTTTTGTATTTTTATGAGAGACGGGGTTTCACCATGTTGACCAGCATGGTCTCGATCTCTCGACCTCGTGATCCACCCACCTCGGCCTCCCAAAGTGCTAGGATTACAGGCTTGAGCCACCGCGCCCGGCTCTTTTTTTTTTTATTTTCTGAGATGGCGTCTTGCTCTATCGCCCAGGCTGGAGTACAATGGTGTGCTCGCAGTTTACCACAACCTCCCCTCCTGGGTTCAAGTGATTCTCCTGCCTCAGCCTTCTGAGTAGCTGGGATTACAGGTGCATGCCACCATGCCTGGCTAATTTTTATATTTTTAGTAGAGATGGGGTTTCACCATGTTGGCCAGGGTGGTCTCAAACCCCTGACCTCATGATCCAGCCACCTCAGCCTCCCAAAGTGCTGGGATTACAGGCATGAGCCACCTCACCCAGCTGAGGCTGTTATTCTTCTGACAGTATTCATTCGTTTGGTTTTCCTTCTAGTAAGGAAGCCCAGTTTTAGTTGTATGGAAGGCTTCCCAGCTAGCGGTTACATTCCCCAGGGTTCCTTACAGCCAGGAAAGCCACAGGAGCACATGGCCACATCACCAGGTTCCAATCAGAAGGATGTGAGCAGAAGTGATATACTCTACTTCTAGGCACTTTGTGGAAACAGAAAATGGTTTTCTTCTTCCTTTTTCGTCTTCCTTTCTCTTCTTCCTTTCTTTCTGCCTCTCCGCAGGCGGCTCCCGTAACTCTAACATGACAGATGAGGACAAAATCCTGGGTCAGTGTTTCTCAAACTCGAGTGTGCATCAAAATCACCTGGAGGTGGCTGGGCACAGTGGCTCACTCCTGCAATCCCAGCACTTTGGGAGGCCAAGGTCGGCAGATCACCTGAGGTCAGGAGTTTGAGTCCAGCTTGGCCAACATGGTGAAACCTCATCACTACTAAAAATACAAAAAATTAGTTGGGCGTGGTGGCGGGCACCTGTAGTCCCAGCTACTCAGGAGGCTGAGGCAGGAGAATTGCTTGAACCCAGGAGGTGGAGGTTGCAATGAGCAGAGATTGTGCCACCGTACTGCAGCTTGGGCGATAGAGCAAGACTCTGTCTCAAAAAAAAAAAAAAAAAAATCACCTGGAGGGCTTTTTGAAATACAGATTGCTCATGTCAGTTTACCGTTGCCACGGCAACACCCAGGGAAAAAATACATATTGCTGGGCCCCACCCCTAGAGTTTCTGATTTGCTAGGGCTGGGGTGAGGCCTGAAAATTTGCATTACCAATAAGTTCCCAGATAATGCTGATGCTGCTGCCCCAGCAGCTGCATTTTGAGAGCTACTCTGTTAGGAGATATCGGAGCAACAAGGTAAAAGAAACCTGGGCCCCTGAGTGGGTTCTTGACCACTCGTTTCTACACTGTTACATGACACTCTTGTTTGGGCCTTATTTTGAATCTCGTGTTAAAAGGTTTAGCCTATACCCTAATAATACACCCCTTAGCTCATCCTTCCTGATTCAACTTACACCATCTTTTTGTTTTGTTTTGAGATGGGGTCTTGCTATGTTGCCCAGGCTTGAGTACAGTGGGTATTCACTGGTGTGATTAGAGCTACGGCCTTGAACTCCTGGGTTCAAGCAATCCTCCCGCCTTGGCCTCCTGAGTAGCTGGGACTACAGGTGTATGCCACCGTGCCCAGCCCAGCTTACATTATCTTTTAAGCCACTGATCTGACATGTCATTTTCCTTCATTAAATTCTTCCAATCTTTTCTATTGTCCAGCACAGCTTGTCTCAATCAAGGTGTCCTGACAAACAATAACCTGAAGCATTGTGAGGAAGGGAAGGAATCCCAGGCAGCCAGCTGGGGTGGGAGGGATGGGCATGACTCTCTTCTATTTCTTGGGCCACAGTGAGGGATTTTCAAAATTCAAGTGCTTTCGATGTAGAAAGTATATAGTGAATTCTTCATGAGGGCAGATAATAATAAGACCTCGTATCCTTTGGGTTAGATACCAGGCAAATAATCCTCCAATTATCCTCCAAGAGATCTACTACTATTTCCATTTCCCACTGAAGAGACAGAGACACAGAAGTAAGCAGACCGCCTTTGGTAGACACCAAGAAGCACTTTTCAGGGCCCCATGCAAGGGGACGACTCACTACCCATCTATGGGGAGTGCAGTGAGCAGGCAGCTTCCTCCTGCAGGGTCTTCCCTGCTGCAGACATCACCTGAGACCTGGCCTCACCTGGGCAGCCTGAATCTGGTAGTAGAGCAAGGTAGGGTTATAAAGGCCTGGCCATTTCAACCTGAGACAGGTCAACCCTCGCAGGCCATACTTCTTCCAGAAGATTCCATCAGGTTGGCCAACACTTTGTTGGGCCTGCTGTTTGACTTCCTCTGCCCAACCCTGCTTCTTCCTTCTTCCTCTCATAGCTGTTAATTCCTAATAAGCATCTTACACACCAAATCTGTTTCAGTGTCTGCCTGCAAAGAACCCAACCTACAGCATAGCCTGTGAGTAAAGGGGCTGGGCTTCAAACACAAGCAATCTGCCTATGATTACAATTCACAGCAGGTTGCACAATCCACTCCCAGGAGAAATTCAGCTTCCTTCCTGGCATTCAAGCCCCTTTATAATTTGATTGCAATCATCTTCACTCACCTTATTTCCTACCACTCCACATGGCAGGCTCTACTCCATTCCCATTCCAAGCATTTGCTCAAGGGGTATATTGATGGGAACGCCCTCCTTCCTCCTGACCAGGTCTTTGCAAGCCAAGCTCAGACACCTTCTCCTCTGTGAAGCTTCCCTGTGGTCCCCAGAGAGGAAGGAGCTGCCTGGAGTAGTGAATGGAGCCTGGGAATCTGTCAGGCCCGAGTTCAAATTCCAGCTTCGCAACATAGCTATGTGACATGGAGAGAATTCTAACTCCATCTCCTATCTATCCTACATAATGGTAATCACAACTCCCTCACCAGGTTTTGAGTTAAACAAAATCTATACATCAGCTGGGCACCATGACTCAGCCCTATAATCTCAGCACTTTGGGAGGCCAAGGCAGGAGGATCACTCGAGGCCAGGAGTTTGAGACCAGCCTGGGCAACATAGAGAGAACCTGCCTCTACCAAAAGAAAATTTCTTTAAAAAATTCATGGGGCATGGTGGCACGTGCCTGTAGTCCCAGCTATTCAGGAGGCTGAGTCAGGAGGATTGCTTGAGCCCCAAAATTGGAGGCTGCAGTGAACAATGACGGCACTACTGCACTCCAGTATGGATGACAGAGCAAGACTCTGTCTCTAAAAATAATAGCAATAGGCCGGGTGCAATGGCTCACACCTGTAATCCCAACACTTTGGGAGGTTGAGGGGGGCAGATCACAAGGTCAAGAGATTGAGACAATCCTGGCCAAAATGATGAAACCTAGTCTCTACTGAAAACACAAAAATTAGCTGGGCATGGTGGCATGCGCCTATAGTCCCAGCTACTCAGGAGACTGAGGCAGGAGAATTGCTTGAACCCAGGAGGCAAAGGGTGCAGTGAGCTGAGATCATGCCATTGCCCTCCAGCCTGGGCAACAAGAGCAAAACTCCATCTCAAAAATAATAATAGCTGGCTGGGCACAATGGCTCACACCTGTAATCCCAGCGCTTTGGGAGGCCGAGGTGGGTGGATCATGAGATCAGGAGATCAAGACCATCCTGGCCAAAATGGTGAAACTCCGTCTCTACTAAAATATAAAAATTAGCTAGGCATGGTGGCACACACCTGTAATCCCAGCTACTCAGGAGGCTGAGACAGGAAGAATTGCTTGAACCAGGGAGTTGGAGGTTGCAGCGAGTAGAGATCACGCCATTGCACTCCAGCCTGGCGACAGAGCAAGACTCTGTCTCAAACAACAATAATAATAACAATAATAAAATAAAGGAAAGCTGTGCACCACCTAGCCCAGTGCTTCTCAAACTTTAATGTGCATAGATATGTCCTGAATATTTTGCTCAGATGCAGATTCTCAATCAGTGGGTCCGGGGTGGGGCATTTCTAACAAGCTCCCAGGTGATGCAGCTGCTGATGGTCCATGGACCACACTTGCAGTAGCAGGGCAGGGCCCTAGCCCAGTACCTGGCACTTGGCAGACACTCAATGACATGTACTCTCCGCACCCCTTTCGTTACTCCCACCTCCTGGCACCCATGGCATTTCACTCTTGCCACCTGCACATGGTCACCACATCATACTTTTGTTGGTTGCTATGTCCAAATCTTCCCCTGCACTGTATTGAGGACAGAAATTATATTATCATCCTCTTGGTATCACCAGTGCCTAGCAGAGGGCCTGGTATATAAAAGAGAATCAATAAATGTTTGATAGATGAAGCCTCTAAGATGAAAATAAAAATATCAACTCTGCTTGTGTTGACAAGTTGCTTTAATGAGCAAACATGATAATTTGGGAGAGAGAGGGTAGAAACACGTATCGAGTGGTACAAATATAAAGCATTTGTCCCCGTCAGCCTTCCACCCAGAAGCAGTGCAGACGGATGCAGCTGAAGCATGTTTACTCATGGCAGTTGCTCAGACGCTGGCGATTTTTAAAACTCAGATTCATCTATAGTTTAAAAATAAACCATAGCCTCTTCAGGATAACAACTGTGGCACTCTTTGCCAATTATAAGAAAGTAATTATAATGTTTTCAATGAAAAGGATGTGTCTTTCAATCAATATCAACCAATCAATCAATCATGAAGCAGGCAAGTACCTCTCTCCAGGAAGCACAGGGCTTACAAAAGACATTTGCTTATCGGCCTCCCCCAGATGAGCAGGCGATATCAGCCTTGTCATCTCATGCCTGTTTGAAGGGTATAACATTCAAAGAGACACCCAGATGAGGTGAAAGAAAGAGAATTATCACAAAATGTAGGCTAACAAGTCAATGAGTATTCCTCTCACCCAGCTTGACACCAGGTATGCTTCCTGGATTCATGTGGGTACTATAAGTCTAAGACATGCTGGGAGGCAGATGGTACACACAGCTGGAATAGAAGATTTTTGAGCCAGATGTGGTGGTGTCTGCCTGTAGTCCCACTACTCAGGAGGCTGAGGCAGGAGGATTCCCTGAGCCTAGGAGTTAGAGTCTATCCTGAGCAACATAATGAGACTCAGTCTCTTAAAAAAACAAAAATTGCATGCCGGGCACAGTGGCTCAAGCCTGTAATCCCAGCACTTTGGGAGACCGAGGCAGGTGGATCACGAGGTCAAGAGATCGAGACCATCCTGGTCAACATGGTGAAACCCCGTCTCTACTAAAAATACAAAAAATTAGCTGGGCATGATAGTGCGTGCCTGTAATCCCAGCTACTCAGGAGGCTGAGGCAGGAGAATTGCCTGAATCCGGGAAGTGGAGGTTGCGGTGAGCCGAGGTCGTGCCATTGCACTCCAGCCTGGGCAACAAGAGCGAAACTCCGTCTCAAAAAAAAAAAAAAAAAAAATTGCAAAAAAAAAAAAAGAAAAGAAAAAGAGAGAGAGAGAATTTTTGAGATAGAGTCTCACTCTGTCACCCAGGTTGAAGTGCAGTGGTATGATCTCAGCTCACTGCAGTCACTGCCTCCTGGGTTCCAGCGATTCTCCTACATCATCCTCCCAAGTAGCTGGGATTACAGATGCATGTAGCCATAGCCACACCTGGCTAATTTTTGTATTTTTAGTGGAGACAGGCTTTCACCATGTTGAACCTCAAGAGATCCACTTGGCTTGGCCTCCCAAAGTGCTGGTATTACAGGCATGAGCCACTGCACCTGGCCAAAAAAAAAAAAAAAAGAGAGAGATTTTTAATGAAAAAAAATGACTTACTCAGTGAGGGCAGAGTCAAGATAAACAAGTGAGGCACCTAGAGACCAACAACAGTGGAAGACATCACCACCAATGCCAAGAGTCAGGGTCAAAAATTGCTGTTATCAGAGCTTGGTTAAAAATCAGAGCCCTAGGCTGGGTGCAGTGGCTCACACCTGTAATCCCAGAACTTTGGGAGGCCAAGGCAGGTCGATGAAGTTTGAGGCTACCCTGACCAACATGGAGAAACCCAATCTCTAGTAAATATATAAACTTAGCCGGGTGGTACATGCCTGTAATCCCAGCTACTCGGGAGGCTGAGGCCGGAGAATCGCTTGAACCCAGGAGGCAGAGGTTGCGGTGAGCCGAGATTGCACCATTGTACTCCAGCCTGTGCAACAAGAGTGAAACTCCATCTCAAAAAACAAAAACAAACAAACAAAAAAACTGGAGCTCTGGTGCTGATCGAAGTACAGTGGTGTTTACAACTAATTTATCACAACCAATTAACGATTTCTGTTCCTTCTCCACTCCGACTGCTTCACTAGACTCGCCTTAAAAATAATAATAATTTTTTAAAAAATTAAAAACTGGAGCCCTGGAAAAGTGTCTGCCCCATGGTAGCTGTGACCATAAAGGGACACAGTCACTACGATTCATAGTGGAGAACCACAGGGAGAGAACGGGAGGAATGCATATTCCAACCTTTGTCTATTTCCAGCCTCTTACCACCCACTGGTGCCTCCCGTTGACTTAACCCACCCAGCAAGGGAGCCTGGGTAGTGCACCACATAGATGTCAGACTTCCAGGCACAAAGCGAGGCAGAGAAGGGCAGAAAATTAATAGTTAGTGGGCTAGGCACTGTGGCTCCCACCTGTAATTCAGCAATTAGAGAGGCTGAGACAGACACTTGAGGCCAGGGGTTCAAGGCCAGCCTGGGTAAAATAGTGAGATCACGTCTCTACAAAAAAAAAAAAAAAAATTAGTGGGTGTGGTGGTGCACAACTACAGTTCCAGCTACTCTGGAGGCTGAGGTTGGGGGATCACTTGAGCCCAGAATTTCAGGTTTCAGTGAATTTTGATTGCACACTGCACTCCACCCTGAGTGACAGAGTGAGAATTTGTCTTTCTCTTTAAAAAAAAAAAAAAAAAAAAAAAAAAAAAGGGCTGGGCGCAGTGGCTCATGACTGTAATCCCAGCACTTTGGGAGGCCAAGGCAGGTGGATGATGAGGTCAGGAGTTCGACACCAGCCTGACCAACATGGTGAAATCCCGCCTCTACTAAAAATACAAAAATTAGCCAGGCATGGTGGCACGTGCCTATAATCCCAGCTACTCGGGAGGCTGAGGCAGAGAATTGCTTGAACCCAGGAGGCAGAGGTTGCAGTGAGCCGAGATTGCACCACTGCACTACAGCCTGGGCAACAGAGCGAAAAGAAAGAAAGAGAGAAAGAGAGAGCAGAGGAAGGGAGGGAGGGCAGGAGGGAGGGAATCAGTTGAGAGTTGGGGTAGAGTTGGGCACTCAGTGAGTTGAGAGATACACTTGAGCTCTTCCATCAGTTCCCCTAATCCTGGTGACATTGGTCTCTGACTATCCTTTCCCTGACATTTTCTAGGTGCTGGGTATTTCTGACTCTTCCAGTCTTCACGAAACTGCTCATAACTGGAGCAAATCCTCTAATTATGTAACGTAAACCGGTATAATCCAAGACCACTCAGTTCCAATGAGAACCTGAGAGACTAAGACAGAAACAACCATCCATTCTGCATCAATCACTAGAGAGAAAAGTCTCTGTAGTCCACCACACTGTAATGTCTAGTAGCTCAGGGCTAAGAAATAAATTTACTTTGCCAAAGATTACCTTTCAATTAATTGTGTAAAACTATACGCAAGCCACACAAAAATGAAAGTAGCATTCAATTGGGAGCAGGATGTTTTGCAAACAATTCCTCCATGCTTGTAACTTCATATGGGATGTCCATAAATCCAGAGAGGCCAGGAGTTCACCCTAACTGTAAGAGAGCCTCTCTTCCCCCAAAAGGGACCTCTGCACAGTCAGCAGGACAGCATGCTGGTGTTTGGCCTGAAAAAGGAACTGGCTGAATGCCAGAATCAAGGTTTTTTTTTAGCAGCATGTTCATCATTGTCTTCATCAAAGTGACTATAAAAAATGCCACACAAAAGAATGATATAATCCCAGACCTGCCCTCTGCCGTTTATAGTAAAAGCAAGATTTACTCGTGCAAATAGGTGTGGACAGACTGCAGATGTGTTACGGTGAACCAGCAAAAAAAAAAAGAAAGAAAGAAAAGAATTCACAGCCTACACGTAAAAGGGATAATAGCAAGAGTTAACATAATGCACATACAACAGTCCTATGGGGTAAGTATTATTATTATCCCTTTTCTATAAAAGATGAACTGGAAGTTTTAAACTTGTCACATTCTCATATTGGGAAGGTGGTAGAGCCATGTATACCTAACAACTGGCTTGGGGTACCTGTTTCTTTTATTTTTTTCTGAGATGGAATCGGGCTTTGTCACCCAGGCTGGGGTGCAGTGGTTCAATCTTCGCTCACTGCAACCTCCGCCTTCTGGGCTCACTATGTTGAAAGCCTCCTGAGTTCACCATATTGGCCAGGCTGGTCTCCAACTCCTGATCTCAAGTGATCCACCCGCCTCTGCCTTCCAAAGTGCTGGGATTACAGGCATGAGCCACGGCTTTCAGACTTGGATACCTGTTTCTGTACTGCCAGTAGCTGTGGTGTCCGACAGACCCACCTGCAAATCTGACCTCCACCAAACTTGTTGTTTGACCTTGTAAAAAGTCCTTGACTCTCTCAGCCTTAGTTTCCTTATTTAAAAAAAGGGAGACAGGCAGGGTGTGGTGGCTCACGCCTGTAATCCCAGCACTTTGGGAGGCCAAGGTGGGCAGATCACTTGAGGTCAGGCGTTTGAAACCACCCTGGCCAACACAGAAAAACCCCATCTCTACTAAAAATACAAAAATTAGCCAGGCATGGTGGTGGGCATCTGTAATCCCAGCTACTCAGGAGGCTGAGGCAGGAGAATCACTTGGGTCCAGGAGGCGGAGGTTGCAGGGAGCCGGGATGGGGCACTGCGCTCCAGCCTGTGCAACAGAGGGAGACTTCATCTCAAAAAAGGAACAAGAAAAAGGGGCACAACAGCATCTTCCTTGAACAGCTATTCTAAGGATTCAAGGAAACATATATAAGGAAACTAAAAGTCCTCAATAATAGGCAATGATTGTTAATAGATAATAATAATAATAACTACAAAAATTGGCATGCAAAAAGTTTTCACTAACCTGAAAAAGGCCCCTGTAAGTATCTGCTCTGAACCCTTACAACAAAAAAGAATGCCTGGGGGTGTTGAGCAACACAGTGGCTCATGCCTGTAATCCCAGCACTTTGGGAGGCCGCGACAGGAGGATCCCTTGAGGCCAGGAGTTCCAGACCAGGTTTGTCAACATAATAAATCCCATTCCTACAGAAAAAAAAAAAAAAGAATGCCCATGGTTGCTTAGCATGTGTGGGCTGAACTCCCACCCTTGCCCTCCTTGTCTCCAGGCTACAAGGCTTCTCTCGTTCTCCATCCCTCTTCAGAGCGAATGCGCTGCTGCTTGACTTCTGACTTTAGGGCCGCTGGAATTGTTCAGATGGCACTAAGGCCAGAAGTTATCCTCTTTCCGGATAAACCAGCCACATGACTCGTACATACTGCAGTGCTGACAGGAAGGAGGGCAGGATGGGAAGTGGGAAAGACTGGCCGTGGGGAGAATGTTCTGGCTACTAGGCTGAGATTATAAAAGGATTATTGGTGGAAACGCTTGCTAAGAAAGGAAGATTTCCGGGGAGGCCCCTTGAATCCAGCTCCACCAGAATCACCAGCACTACCCGTCTGCAGCCTGTTCCCTTCTCTCCCTCCTCCCTCCTCTTCCCAAAGTGGTGAGTTCTATGCCAAAATACACACACACACACACACACACACACACACACACACACACAACCGGAAGGACCTGTAGACTCCACTAGGAATCATTTCATTTGGTATATAGTTTATAGGTTCAGTCTGTTCTCACTGTGGTTTTACATGGTCCAAAGCCCCACCCCAGCACCAGCTCTGGATTCAAAAGATTCCAACGCAAAAGTCTAGTCCAGAGAGGTGGCCAGGTTCTGGGAAGCCAGAATTGCTGATTCACAGTCAAAACCAAAAGGCAAGGCCAAGATAAAAGTGGAAAGATCCGCCAGGTGCAGTGGCTCACGCCTGTAATCCCAGCACTTTGGGAAGCCAAGGCGGGTGAATCAGGTCAGGAGTTCGAGACCAGCCTGGCCAATATGGTGAAATTCCATCACTACTAAAAATACAAAAATTAGCCAGGTGCAATGGCGGGCACCTTTAGTCCCAGCTACTCGGGAGATTGAGGCAGGAGAATTGCTTGAACCCAGGAGGCGGAGGTTGCAGTGAGCCAAGATCGTGCCACTGCACTCTAGCCTGGGCCACAGAGCAAGACTCTGTCTCAGAAAAAAGAAAAAAAAAAAAGTGGGGAGATGTATAGGTGGGCATAGAAAACAGGTAAATATAAGATCACTTGAGCTCAGAAGTTTAAGACCAGCCAAGCCAACACAGGGAGACCCTACCTCGGCAAAAAAATATTTTTTAAAAAATTAGCCAGGCACGGTGGCACATACCTATAGTCCCAGCTACTTCAGAGGCTGAGGCTAGAGGATCGTTCAAGGCTGCAGTGAGCTATGATGGCACCATGGCAGCACTCTAGCCTGGACAACAGAGTGAGACTGTCTCAAAACTGTCTTAAAAAAAAGGAAGGAAGAAAGAAAAAGAATAGGCTCACAAGCAAATAAAAACATGTTTTAAAATAATTTTTATGAAAATGAGGCAGTTTGTGACAAATTTTTTTTAAGGCAGAATACAAAGCTATGTATTAACAATGTCCAAAATGAGTTGAATATAAATATCACTCACAAAAACTGATTCTGTTTGTAGCTGGGTGATTTTAATTTCCTGTTTATTTTTTCTGGATTTTTCTTAAATAATACGTATTACTACCTAGGAAGTTTGTGTTATAAAAAAAAAAAAAAAAGATTAGAAGTAAATGGGCCGGGCGCAGTGGCTCATGCCTGTAATCCCAGCACTTTGGGAGGTCGAGGCAGGTGGATCACGAGGTCACGAGATCAAGACCATCCTGGTCAACATGGTGAAACCCCGTCTCTACTAAAAATACAAAAAATTAGCTGGGCATGGTGGCGTGTGCCTGTAATCCCAGCTACTCAGGAGGCTGAGGCAGGAGAATTGCCTGAACCCAGGAGGCTGAGGTTGCGGTGAGCCAAGATCACGCCATTGCATTCCAGCCTGGGTAACAACAGTGAAACTCCGTCTTAAAAAAAAAAAGAAGTAAATGAACCTGGCTGGGCGAAATGACTCACACCTATAATCCCAGCCCTTTGGGAGGCCAAGGTGGGTGGACAACTTGAGGTCAGGAGTTTGACACCAGCCTGGCCAAAATGGGGAAACCCTGTCTCTACCAAAAATACAAAAATTAGCTTGGATGGTAGTAGGCACCTATAATCCCACCTACTCAGGAGGCTGAAGCAAGCAAATCACTTGAGCCCAGGAGGCAGAGGTTGCAGTGAGCCAAGATCTCACCATTGTACTTCAGACTGCAGCCTGGATGACAGAGCGAGACTCTGTCTCAAAAAAAAAAGAAAAGAAAAAACGAAAGAAATGAATCAAAAGATTAGCAAGTAGTAGTTTTCCGTGAATTACAGGTTCATTAATATTTTGTATTTTTTCATTTGTATCTTTTGTATACTTTAGATGTTCTGCATCAATATATGTTGCTTTTACACTAAAAAATTAAGTTTTCATAAGGGACATAATAACAGTAGAAAATAAGGGAAAATCCAGTTGTGCGATCTCGGCTCATTGCAACCTCCACCTCCCAGTTCAAGTGATTCTCCTGCCTCAGCCTCCCAAGTAGCTGGGATTACAGGTGTCGACACCATGCCCAGCTAATGTTTGTATTTTTAGTAGAGATCAGATTTCGCTATGTTAGTCAGGCTGGTCTTGAACTCCGGACTTCAGGTGACCCACCCACCTTGGCCTCCCAAAGTGCTGGGATTTCAGGCTTAAGCTACCGCACCTGGCCGCACAGTAGCCCAGTTCTAAACCTAGAAACAATCCTTTCTTTCTTACTTCCTGCATCCAGCTTATCAGCAAGCTCTGATAACCTTAGCTCTGAAATGTATCCAGGATTTCACCGGTTCTCCTCCTCTTCCTTCACTGCCACCCTGGTTCAAGCGTATCACCTGGATTATAGGGCAGTAATAACCTCCTAACTAATATCTCTGATTCCATTCTCTGCCCTATACAATCGCTTCTCCATGTCATGGCCTGAGAGAGCATAAAGAGAATCACATGGGTCCCTGCCTTAGAACCTCCAAAGGCTACCAAATACCCTTACAATAAAACCCACACTCCTCACCTCAGCTGGAGCTCATGCTTCACCCTCCTCTCCCACACCTCTCCCCCACGACACCTCTCCCCCACGACACCTCTCCCACTCACTCCTTCTTTGTGTTTCTCAAACATGCCAGGTCCTTTCACACATTAGGGAGAGCTTGCATTTGCTGTTCCCTTGGCCTTCGAACGTTCATTACACAGATCTTTAGCTGCCTGTTCCTTCTCATTCAGGTCTCAGCTTGAACCTCCCTTCTGCAGAGGGGCCTTTGCTGAATGTCTGAAGGGGCCCACCAGTCCCCTCCAGCTGGTCACTCTCATAACCCCCAATACTTTCTATTTTCTAACTACTCGAATCTCCAAAGTAAGGAGAAGCTGCTTTATCCATTTTAGTCACCCATTTTCCTAGAACTTAGAACAGAGCCCAGCATGGAGAAAGCAGCAACTATTTTAAAATAAACTTTAGGGGAAAGGTGGCTGATCCAAATTACAAGTCTACACTCATCAAGAGAAAGGAAAGCAAAATCCTTTCCTCTGACCAGGATTTTTTTTTTTTTTTTTTTTTTTTTTTTTTTTTGAGAGATCACAGCTCACTTCAGCCTTGACTTCCTGAGCTCACATGAACCTCCCATCTCAGCGTCCCAAGTAGCTGGGACTACAGGTGTGTGCCACCAGGCCCAGCTAATTTTTTTCTTTTCTTTTTCTTTTTTTGGAGACGGAGTCTCACTCTGTCACCCAGGCTGGAGTGCAATGGCGAGATCTCAGCTTGCTGCAACCTCTGCCTCCCAGGTTCAAGCAATTCTCTTGCCTCAGCCTCCCTAGTAGCTGGCACTATCACACCTGGCTAATTTTTTTTGTATTTTTAGTAGAGATGAGTTTCACCATGTTGGTCAGGTTGCTCTCGAACTCCTGACCTCATGATCCACCTGCCTCAGCCTCCCAAAGTGCTGGGATTACAGGTGTGAGCCACTGTGCCTGGCCAATTTTTTCTATGTTTTACAGCGACAGGGTCTTGCTATGCTGCCCAAGCTGGTCTTAAACTCCTGGCCTCAAATGATCTTCTCACGTCAGCCTCCCAAACACTGGGACTACAGGCCTGAGCCACCGTGCTCGAGCAGTACTTTGCATTTAACAAGTAAGTTTATGCCGTCATGTAAAAAGATATGATTTTTAATGTACTTGATTCAGTAACATATGTACATAGGTCAATATTCCCTGGGTGATCCTCTAGGTCCCTTTTCCTAGAGACAACTACTATTACCAACCTGATAAATGATCACGTCATTCGTGGGATTTACTCATGCTTACTGGATCAGAATCTTCAGGCTGCAAACATTTCTCCAGCCCTTCCTACAGGTTCAACTGTCACAAAAACTTGTGTAATGAATAGAGGATACAAAATCAGAAGACTGTTTACCAAGTTTAGTTCAATTTTTTTTTTTTTTTTTTTTTTTTTGAGACAAAGTCTCACTCTGTCACCCAGGCTGGAGTGCAGTGGTGCGATCTCGGCTCACTGCAACTTCCGCCTCCTGGACTGAGCATGCTCAAACATTATTAGCATTAGTTTTCCCCTGTCCTCTCCCACCTAGAGTAGTTATAATATTTATTTATAATACAGTTGGGTTTCTTTTGCCTTTTTTCTCTCCAGTCCTATTAGTTTAATCTTAAAAATATGTAAAATAGCCGGGCGCGGTGGCTCAAGCCTGTAATCCCAGCACTTTGGGAGGCTGAGGCGGGTGGATCGCGAGGTCGGGAGATCGAGACCATCCTGGTCAACACGGTGAAACCCCGTCTCTACTGCAAAATACAAAAAAATTAGCTGGGCGTGGTGGCGCATGCCTGTAATCCCAGCTACTCAGGAGGCTGAGGCAGGAGAATTGCCTGAACCCAGGAGGCGGAGGTTGCGGTGAGCCGAGATCGCGCCATTGCACTCCAGACTGGGTAGCAAGAGCGAAACTCCGTCTCAAAAAAAAAAAAAAAAAAAAAAAATGTAAAATATTAAAAAGCTTACTGTTGAAATTTTTTTCTTCAGATAAATTCCTAGAAAAGTGATTGCTGAGTGGAAGGAAAAATGCCTATGTAGTTTTCTTAGGTACGGCCAGATTCCCTTCCACACCTTTCTGCATTTCCCCCAGCTGTATGAGACAGTTGTCATCAACAGCACATATTGTTTGTGAATTGATGCCACTCTGATGACTGAGAAAGGGTAGCTCAGGGTACTTTTATCTTTTTTTTTTTTTTTTTTTTTTGAGATAGAGTCTTACTTTGGAGAGACTCACCAGGCTGGAGTGCAGTGGTGCAATCTCAGCTCACAACAACCTCCACCTCCCTTGTTCAAGCCCGGTTCAAGCCATTCTCCTGCCTCAACCTTCCTAGCAGCTAGGACTACAGCTACACACCACCATGCCCAGCTAATTTTTTGTATTTTTAGTAGAGACGGGGTTTCACCATGTTGACCAGGCTTGTCTCGATCTCTTGACCTCGTGATCCACCCGCCTCGGCCTCCCAAAGTGCTGGGATTACAGGCTTGAGCCACCACGCCCAGCCAATCTCTGGATCTTGTGATCCACCTGCCTCGGCCTCCCTAAGTGCTGGGATTACAGGCATGAGCTACCATGCCCAGCCCGATCTCGATCTCTTGACCTCGTGATCCGCCTGCCTTGGCCTCCCAAAGTGCTGGGATTACAGGCTTGAGCCACTGCGCTTGGCTACTTCAAATTCTTATCAGGCTATTCCCAAACCCTTTCAGGACCTAGATAGGCCTATGCTATTTGCTGTGGTTGAACAGATTTCTAGATAAACTAGAACATCTGGATTTCAGGACAAGTTCAACATCTAGACAGACAAAAACCCTGGTGGTGATTTCAAAGATTAAGAGATACACTGCCCTCTGATATCACCCACATGGGCTTTCTATGACAGGTGCAACTCTGTCTTCTCTGCTCTAAGGCAGCGTGGTGTCATATGAGTCGTTCAAATAACATGGGCTAAATAGCCTGGATTCAAACCCCAGGTTTACTTCTTGAAAACTGTTACCTACGACATGTTGCTTAACATCTCTGAACTCTTTTCTCTAGCATAAAATCAGAAGAATGTCTACCTCATAGGGTTGTTGTGAAGATTAAAGCTAATGATACATGTGAATGGCTCTCACCAAGTAGTCATCTCGTGGTTAAATGACTTTGGATTTATGTAAAATTCAGATGATCTCCTCCAGGGGTGTCTTCCACGACTGACCACACCTGACTGTGGCATCAGCATCCGCAGGTCCTCAAGGAGTCTCTCTCTTCCTGTTTGGAGTCAGCCCCTCTTGGGTAGATCTCCAATGCATCCCTCCTTCATTAGTTTTTTTCTCTCTTCTATCTTGAATCTCTCTTTGTAATAGGCTCTCTTTTCTCTCCCAGGTTTTTTTTTTTTTTTTTTTTTTTTTTGAGGCGGTGTCTTACTCTGTTGCCCAGGCTGGAGTGCAATGGTGCAACCTTGGCTCATGGCAACTCCACCTCCCAGGTTCAAACCATTCTCCTGCCTCAGCCTTCTGAGTAGCTGGGATTACAGGTGCCCGCCACCTCGCCCAGCTAATTTTTGTATTTTTAGTAGAGACGGGGTTTCACCATGTTGGTCAGGCTGGTCTCGAACTCCTGACCTTGTGATCTGCCCACCTTGGCCTCGCAAAGTGCTGGGATTACAGGCATGAGCCACCACGCCTATTTTTTTTTTTTTAAAGACAGACTCATTTGGATCTGAGTCACAGCACCAAAAAAAAAAAAAAAAAAAAAACAGACTCACTTGGCCACCCAATCTGGAGTGCAGTGGTGCCATCATGGCTCACTGCAACCTTAAACTCCCAGGCTCCAGAGATCCTCCCACCTCAGCCTCCTGAGTAGCTGGGACCAGAGGCACACACCAGCACGCCTGACTAATTTTTTACTTTCTGTAACAATGTGGTCTCGCTATATTGCCCAGGCTGGTCTTGAACTCCTGGGCTCAAGCAATCCACCCACGTTGGCATCCCAGAGTGCTGGGATTACAGGCATGAGCTGCCATGCCCAGCCAAGTCTTTCATACTTGAAACAAAAAGCCCATCAGTGAATCTTGTGTATTCTCCATTACTTTCCACTCTTTTGTCTGCTAACAAGATTTTTTTTAATATGAAAAGTTTAATCACTAAACTTAAAAAGAGCCTGAGTGACTGGTCAGGCCCCTCATGATAGGACAGAATGTCCAAGATCAGCTCAAGCCTGAAGGCTGAGTAGACCTCTCTTCTCATGGAAGACCTGGCTTCCATGTTGGTGATAAATGGGGAAGCCTTTGGATCCTGGCTGAGATCTGGAGCAGAGTGAGAAGGACTGAACAGTGACAAAGGGAAGGAGCCCAAGTCCTTCTCAATTCTTCTCTGCTTTTAAGAGCCTCAGGAAGGCCGGGCACAGTGGCTCAGAAACCTGTAATCCCAGGACTTTGGGAGGCCAAGGCAAGAGGATCACTTGAGGCTAGAAGTCTGAGACCAGCCTGGCCAACATGGCAAAACCCCATCTCTGCTAAAAATACAAAAAATTAGCTGGGAGTGGTGGCAGGCGACTGTAATCCCAGCTACTCAGGAGGCTGAGGCAGGAGAATCGCTTGAAACTGGGAGGCAGTATACTCCAGCCTGGATGAACACACACACACACACACACACACACACACACACACACACCCCTGAATGACTCTTTCTTCCACAGGAGACTTGTGGCTCTCCTTGATTTGACTCTTCTCCATCTCTCAGCCACCCCCCAACTTTTACTCGTTGTCCTGCCACCGTGCCATGCTAATTCTCTTCTCTGTGCCCTGGATTATGCTGGGAATGCCCTGCCTACCTCCCTTATCATCTTTTAAGATAAAGGTTGGATGTTATCATCTCCAAGAGTCCTCCCCCGAACCCTCAGGCAGGACTGTGGCTACCTGTCATCCTACCCTGTGATAATGTATTCCAAGAAGACTAGCAGTGTGTCTCATAAGACATTCCCTAGCTGACTCAGAAATCTGATTTCATCAGCATTTTAAGAGCAAATTAGCCAGGCATGATGATGCATGTCTGTAGTCCCAGCTACTCAGGAGGCTGAGGTAGGGGGATCCCTTGAGCCTGGGAGGTATTTCTCAGGAAATAAAGTTTTCCCCAATCTCTCCACTCCTCACCCCACTTTCCCTGCACAGCTTTCACCCCATGCTTCTGATAATAACAGATACATGTGAAAGTTTCCAGTTTCGATTTGGCTGCTGCAGAGAGGCCTTCAATAAGAACTCAGAAATATGGTTCAGCTCTTGAATGATGAAATCCGCACTTTAAGGATCAAAATACAAGCTGAGAGAATGGCTTTTTCTAACAGGCATCTTAAGTAGCTACATTAAAGGATTAGTGAGGCCGGGCAAGGTGGCTCATGCCTGTAATCCCAGCACTTTGGGAGGCCAAGGTGGGAATTCGAGACCAGCCTAACCGACATGGTGAAACCCCATCTCTACTAAAAATACAAAAATTAGCCAGGTATGGTGGCATATGCCTGTAATTCCAGCTACTGGGGAGGCTGAGGCAGTAGAATTGCTTGAACCCGGGAGGCCAAGGCTGCAGTGAGCAAAGATAGTGCCACTGTACTCCAGCCTGGTGACAGTGTGAGACTCCAATCCATCTTAAAAAAAAAAAAGTAATAAGTATTAATTTTTAAAAACCCAAGTAGTGTTGTATAAAAGGAGAAAAGTTGGCATACCTCTTGACGAGGGTGAAAGAGGCTCTCAGGCCTGAGAACACACAGACAGTCAAGGCATTGCCACCTACTTTGTGTCGTCTGACTATTCTTAAAAAATAATTTTTTTAAAAAAGTAAACTTTTTGCTTTTTTTTTTTTTTTTTTTTTGAGATAGGGTCTCACTTTGTCGCCCAAGCTGGAGTGGACCTTGGATCACTGCAACTTCCACTTCCCAGGCTCAAGCGTCCTCTCACCTCAGCCTCCTAAGTAGTTGGGACCGAAGGCACTCGCCACCACACATGGTTAATTGTTGTTGTTGCAGAAACAGGGTTTCTCCATGTTACTTAGGCTGGTCTCAACCTCTGAGATCAACTGACCCGCCTGCCTGGGCCTCTCAAAGTGCAGGGATTACAAGCTTGAGCCACAGTGCCCAGCCCCAAGTAACTTCTTGTGTGTGTGTGTGTGTGTGTGTGTGTGTGTGTGTGTAGCATCTTGCTCTGTCACCAGTCTGGAGTACGGTGGCGCCAGTCTCGGCTCATTGCAACCTCTTCCTCCTGGGTTCAAAGTGATTCTCCTGCCTCAGCCTCCAGAGTAGCTGAGATTACACCATCGAGCTCAGCCATTTTTTGAATTTTTAGTAGAGATGGGGTTTCACCATGTTAGCCAGGCTAGTCTCAAACTCCTGACCTCAAGGGATCTGCCTGCCTTGACCTCCCAAAGTACTAGGATTACCAGGCATGAGCCACTGCGCCTGGCCCCTAAGTAACTTCGAAATAATCATTTCAGGGTGAAAAGTCTTAATGAGTTTTTAAAATGTCTTTTCTTTTTATCTTTCTTTTTTATGCTATAGTAGAGAAAGTTCACTAGGAAATATCCAAATCTGTAAAAGTAAATTCTTCCCAATAGTAACTTTCCGAGAAAAGTGCATTTGAGTTGGGTGAATAGGCAGCAAGTGAGCAGAGTTGGGAAAGTGAGCCAGAGGCTAATCAGAATGACATAATGCAAACTTTGACTTCTTATCTTCTCTCCAAACTTGTTTCTCTGATAGTCTACAGACCTGCAATTGAACATCCTTGCTTCATCTGCAACTTTGCATTTCAAAACCTTAGCTCATCGCTTCCTCATCCCCATCTCTCTATTCTTGCCCTCAGCCAAAAGGCTTCCTGGCATAAATAATGCGTTTATGGCACCATAATCAGCCCAACACAACAGGCTGGACACCTTGCAGTCATTTTTTTTTTTTTTCACTCTTTCCTCTCCTCTTCTACTCTAAATCCATCTGTCAGTCCTGATGAGCCTTTCATGCTGGGTCCCCTTTGCTCCAGTTTCCTCAGTCACCACCCTCAGCTATGGCCATGTCACCTTATTCCAGAATTACTGCAGCAGTCTTCTGTCAGTTTTTCTCCTGCTGCAGTTCATTCTACACAGAGCTCCCACAAGAACCATCACATTTTGTTTTCATCTCTAATTTTTATTTGCATGAGCTTTTATGGACTCCCCAATGCCTGTCAAATAAAACGCAAGCTCCCTTTGCTATCCAAACATCTTCACCAATAGAGGTATTCTTAATCTTCATCTTTTATTGTTCCCTGATGGGATCACTCTGTTTTTGTCACGCTAACTTGCTGGCCCCATTCTCCATTGGGGTGCCTACACACACATCTTTGCATAGCCTATTTCCTCTGCCTGGAAAACTCTGACCCCTTTTGTTTCCCACCCCTCAATTCTGGTTTCTTCCTCTCCTTCCAAACCCTGTTAAACACTCACCTCTTCCCACGCTTTATAATAGATCCCATTTGGCTATATACAATTCACAATCTCTTTGGCATCAGGATACATTTTTGTGATTAATTTGCATGTGTTTATATTATTCTGTAACAACGTCTTTGGTTTTGCATATGTATTGTTTCCTTAAAAGACTATGTAAACTTTGGCTGGGCACCATGCCTCCCACCTGCCTGTAACCCTAGTACTTTGGGAAGCCGAGGTAGGTGGATCGCTGGAGGCTAGGAGTTTGAGACCAGCCTGGCCAACATGGTGAAACCGTCTCTACTAAAAATACGAAAATTAGTTGGGTGTGGTGATGAGTGCCTGTAGTTTCAGCCACTCTGGTGGCTGAGGTATGAGAATCTCTTGAGCTCAAGAGGCAGAGGTTACAGTGAGCTGAGATCATGTCATTGCACTGCAGCCTAGGAAACAGAGCGTGACTCTGTCTCAAAAAGAGAGATAGAAGGAAAAAAAAAAAAAAAGAGGCTATATAAAGTTTTTAGAGAGGAGTTTTACCAGCAAAATTTAATCCCTCCTAAGTTCCAGTAACGTCACCAGTAAAATGGCTATAAAACACTTTACAGAGTAGAGGGCTTGGAAAGACCAAATAAATTGACATCAACAGAAACTTTACAGATTGGACACAGTGACTCATATGTGCAATCGCAGAATTTTGGGAGGCTGAGTTGGAAGGATCACTTGAGGCCAGGAGTTTGAGACCAGCTTGGGCAACATAGGATTCCAAAAATAAAATAAAAATGTTTTGCAAACTTTCAAGCACTAACAAATGACCAACAAACACCAATTTCTTTTTTTTCTGAGACAGATTCTCGCTCTGTCGCCCAGGCTGCAGTGCAGTGGTGCGATCTCCACTCACTGCAGCCTCCTACACCTCAATCAACTCTCCTATTTCAGCCTCCTGAGTAGCTAGGATTACATGTGCATACCACCAGGCATGGTTAACTTTTGGATTTTTAGTAGAGATGGGGTTTCACCATGCTGGCCAGGCTGGTCTTGAACTCCTGACCTTGTGATCTGCCCACCTCGTCCTCCTAAACTGCTGGGATTACAGACATGAGCCACTGTGCCCAGCTTTTTTTTTTTTTTTTTTTTTTTTTTTTTTTAGACAGGGTCTTGCTCTGTCACCCAGGCTGGGGTACAGTGGCATGATCTCAGCCCAGTGTGGCCTCAACCTCTCAGGATCCCGCCATCCTCCCACCTCAGCCTCCTGAGGAGCTGGAACTACAGGCTTATGCCACCATGCCCAGCTAATGTTGTCTATTTTTTGTAGAGACAAGTTCTCGCTATGTTGCCCTGACTGGTCTTCAACTCCTGGACTCAAGCAATGCTCCTGCCTCAGCCTCCCAAAGTGCTGAGATTACAGTCATGAGCTACCACATATTTCTTAGTAATGACAAGGTAAGCTTGACTAATAAATGTTGACTAAGAGACCAATACATGTCAACTTAGTGATTCAGCAAGATTATAAGATGAAGAGTACATACATTATGGCATAAACAGCATCACTTCATAAACAACAATCACAGCAGAGCAGGCAGCCTAGTGATTCAAACATACTGAATGTCTCTGACTTACAAAACAAGTTATTAGGACTCCAGATAGATGCTAATGAATCAAAAACCTCATATAAATCACTGTTTCTATGAAAGTAATTCACTATGTTTATTTAATTATGAGGAAATATTTGAAACGCATAACATTTGTCCACATTCCCCCAAGTTTGGGGTCCTGTTTTGAAATGCATTCTAATTTGCTTATTCAACCTTTTTGGCTTTAGCAAATATTAGATGTATACCAACTCTGTGTCATGCTCTGCCTTAGCCCATGGAGACATATTAGCAAAGACGGTTCAAGGTCCTGTTCCCAGGGATCTTATATTTCAGTTGGAGAAGTAGCATTAAATAAACAAAATACTTACAGATTGTGGTTAAGTGCTATGAAGAAAGCATTATGGGGACTGGGTGGGGAGCACTATGGATGGTATATTTGGGGAAGACATCAATGAGGGTGCCTTTTTTGCTGAGACAGGGTCTCACTCTGTTGCCCAGGCTGGAGTGCAGTGGCATGACCAAGGCTCACTGCAGCCTCAACTTCACAAGCTCAAGTGATCCTCCTGTCCCAGCTCTCCAAGTAGGTGGGACTACAGGCATGTGCCACCACACTCACCTTACTTTTAAAATTAAAAAAAAATTTTTTTTGAATGGAGTGTCACTCTGTCACCCAGGCTGGAATGGATGGTGCAATCTCGGCTCACTGCAATCTCCACCTCCTGGGCTCAAGTGAGCCTCCCACCTCAGCCTCCCAAGTAGCTGGGACTACAGATGTGTGCCACCATGCCCAGCTAATTTTAGTATTTTTAGAAGAGATGAGTATTCACCACATTGGCCTGGCTGGTCTCAAACTCCTGGCCTCAAGTGATCTGCCCATCTTGGCTGGGATTACAGGTGTAAGCCACTGTGCCCAGCCTAATTGTTTTGAATTTTAGTAGGGATGTGGTCTCGCCATGTTGCCCA
This sequence comes from Saimiri boliviensis, assembly GCF_048565385.1. NCBI lineage: Eukaryota > Metazoa > Chordata > Mammalia > Primates > Cebidae > Saimiri > Saimiri boliviensis. The sequence goes on from NC_133463.1 coordinate 26,241,470, forward strand.
GGTGGGCCTCAAAGTCCTGGGCTCAAGCAATCCTCCCTCTTTGGTCTCCCAGGGTGCTGGGACTACAGGTATGATCCACTGTGCCAGCCAGGACGGAGGAAGAAGTAGAAAGGCATAGGAGGAGCCCAGGAAGGAGCATGCCAGCCTGAGAGAAGAGTGAGTGCAAGGGCCCTAGGGCAGCAAAGAGCTGGCTGTGCTAAGAGGTCTATGTGGCTGGAGCCTCCTGATTAAGAAGTCTGCTGTAATCCCAGCACTTTGGGAGGCCGAGGCGGGTGGATCACAAGGTCGAGAGATCGAGACCATCCTGGTCAACATGGTGAAACCCCGTCTCTACTAAAAATACAAAAACTAGCTGGGCGTGGTGGCACATGCCTGTAATCCCAGCTACTTAGGAGGCTGAGGCAGGAGAATTGCCTGAGCCCAGGAGGCGGAGGTTGCGGTGAGCCGAGATCGCGCCATTGCACTCCAGCCTGGGTAACAAGAGCGAAACTCCGTCTCAAAAAAAAAAAAAAAAAAAAAAAAAAAAGAAGTCTGGAGCCAGATCACACAAAGCCTGGTGAGCCTTGGGAAGGAGTTTGGATGTTATTCTTTGAGCAGTGGAAAACCACTAAAGGAAATTACATATTGTTGAAATTTAAATTATGTTATTTTTTAAACAGTCACATTTAGTATTAAAATATCTTTATTCACTTCACAAAACTTAATTAGATTTGGTTCAAAATACAAGTTTTATTTTATTTATTTATTTTTTTGAGACAGAGTCTAGCTCTCTTGCTCAGGATGGGGTGTGGTGGTGGTGCAATTTCAGCTCACTGCAACCTCTGCCTCCTGGGTTCAAGTGATTCTCCTGCACCAGGCTCCTGCGTAGCTAGAATTACAGGCACTGCCACCACACCCAGCTAATTTTTGTGTTTTTAGTAGAGACAGGGTTTCGCCATGTTGGCCAGGCTGGTCTTGAATTCCTGACCTAAAGTGATCTGCCAGCTTGGGCCTTCCAAAACACTAGGATTATAGGCATGAACCACCGTACCTGGCCCTCAAAATACATGTTTTGAAAAGAAGAAGGACTAGGCCTTTTGAAACGCATGCTTCCTGCATATGGGCAGGGTGCACTGAGTAGAGGCTGCCATAGGCTTTACTTGCTGTTATCACTACCTGTCTTGTGAAATGATAATTTTTTTAAACATTTTTTTTTTAGAGACAGTGTCTCACTATGTTGCCCAGGCTGTTCTCAAACTTCTAGCCTCAAGCCATCCTCCTGCCTTGGCCTCTCAAAGTGTTGGGATTACAGGGGTAAGCTACCATACCTGGTCAAAATTAGGATTTTTTTTTTTTTTTTCAGACATAGTCTTGCTCTGTTGCCCAGGCTGGAGTGCAGTGGTGTAATCTCTGCTCACTGCAACCTCTGCCTCCTGGGTTCAAGTAGTTCTCCTGTCTCAGCCTCCCGAGCAGCTGGGACTACAGGCGCTCGCCACAATGCCCAGCTAATTTTTGTATTCTTAGTAGAGACAGGGTTTCACCATACTGGCCAGTTTGGTCTCGAACTCCTGGTCTCATGATCTACCCACCTCGGCCTCCCAAGTGCTGGGATTACAGGAATAAGCCACATGCCAGGACTAAAATTAGGATTTATTTATTTATTTATTTATTTATTTATTTATTTATTTGAGACAGGGTCTTGCTCTGTTGCCCAGGCTGGAGTGCAGTGGTGAGATCTCAGTTCACTACAACCTCCGCCTCCTGGGTTCAAGCAATTCTTCTGCCTCAGCATCCTGAGTAGCTGGACTACAGGTGCTCACCATCATGCCCAGGTAATTTTTGTATTTTTAGTAGAGACAGGGTTTCACCATATTGGCCAGGCTGGTCTTGAACTCCTGACCTTGTGATCCACCAGCCTCTGCCTTCCAAAATGCTAGGATTAAAAGTGTGAGCCATGGTGCACAGCTCAAGATTAGGATTTTTAACATTTCTTTTTCCTTTTTTTTTTTTTTTTGAGATGGAGTTTCGCTCTTATTACCCAGCCTGGACTGCAATGGCGCAATCTCGGCTCACCGCAACCTCCACCTCCTGGGTTCAGGCAATTCTCCTGCCTCAGCCTCCTGAGTAGCTGGGATTACAGGCACGCGCCGCCATGCCCAGCTAATTTTTTGTATTTTTTCAGTAGAGATGGGGTTTCACGATGTTGACCAGGATGGTCTCGATCTCTTGACCTCGTGATCCACCTGCCTCGGCCTCCCAAAGTGCTGGGATTACAGATTTGAGCCACCGCGCCCGGCCTGATTTTTAACATTTCAAATGGAAGCTATGTTGTCGATTGTCAAAATGACAGACAAGCCACCTTCAGGTATCTTTTAAAACAGATTCTTAAAACTACACAGTCATAGGAAGGAGACAGTTGATGAACTGATATAAAGTGACCCTTAAAATATGTTGGCCGGGCGCAGTGGCTCAAGCCTGTAATCCCAGCACTTTGGGAGGCCGAGGCGGGTGGATCACGAGGTCAAGAGATCGAGACCATCCTGGTCAACATGGTGAAACCCCGTCTCTACCAAAAATACAAAAAATTAGCTGGGCATGGTGGCGCGTGCCTGTAATCCCAGCTCCTCAGGAGGCTGAGGCAGGAGAATTGCCTGAACCCAGGAGGCGGAGGTTGTGGTGAGCCGAGATCGCGCCATTGCACTCCAGCCTGGGTAACAAGAGCGAAACTCCCTCTCATAAAAAAAAAAAAAAAAAAAAAAAAAAATATGTTAAGAGGAATTTAAAAAGCCTTGTGAACAACAGTGATGTGTTAACATTACTTGTAAATGCATAAAGTATCTCTTGGATACATAAGAAACCAATAACATCAGTCACACCTATGCTGAAGAGACCTGGGTAACTGGGAGATAGGATGGGAGAGAATTCTTACCATGCACCTTTTTTTTTGGTCATTTTAGTGTTTTTAAACAATATGAATGTGTTACCTATTCAAACAATGAATTAAAATTTTAAATATTTTCAATATAGATCCTTATTTGAAAGGAAATGGACAATGTTCCAGAATTGGTGAGAAAGAATTTGCATCACTAGGTAAATAATCTATTTTTGTTTTTGTTTTTGTTTTCTTTTTCTTTTTTGTCTCAAGAGGTCACACTGAAGGAAATCCATCTAATTTGAAGGAGGCTTAATGGGAATGGTGCAGTGGCTCAGGCGTATAATCCCAGAGTTTCAGGGAGATCTCTTGAGGCCAAGTGTTCTAGAGGAGCCTGGGCAACATAGCAAGACCTCCCATCTCTACAAATAAATCTTAAAATTAGCCAGGATGGTGGCACAAACCTGTAATCCCAGCTACTTGGGAGGCTGAGGTGGGAGGATTGCTGGAGCCAGGGGTTTGAGGCTGCAGTGAACTATTATCACAACACAGCACTCCAGCCTGGGCAACAGAGTGAGACTCTGTCTCTAAAAAATTTAGCATGGCTTAAAATCTAGAAGTGTGCCAGGTGCAGTGGCTCAAGCCTATGATGCCAGCACTTTGGGAGGTCATGGTGGGTGGATCACGAGGTCAAGAGTTTGAGACCAGCTTGCCAATATGGTGAAACCTCACATCTACTAAAAATATAAAAATTAGCCCGATGTGTTGGCAAGAGCTGGTAATCCCAGCTAGTTGGTAAGCTGAGGCAGGAGAATCACTTGAACCAAGAGGCAGAGGTTGTGGTGAGTCGAGATTGTGCCACTGCACTCCAGCCTGGGTGACAGAGCGAGACTGTCTCAAGAAAAAAATAAAAATTAAAAAAAAATACATATATATACATACATATATGTAGACCTACATTAGTCATTAGCCACATGGCCACATGTGTCTATTTTACATTTATTTATTTATTTATTTATTTATTTATTTATTTATTTATTTATTTTTGTGACAGAGTTTCACTCTTGTTGCCCAGCCTGGAGTGTAATGGTATGATCTTGGCTCATGGTAACCTCCACCTCCCAGGTTCAAGTGCTTTTCCTGCCTCAGCCTCCCGAATAGCTGGGATTATAGGCATGCACCACCACACGCAGCTAATTCTGTATTTTTAGTAGAGACAGGGTTTTTCGATGTTGGTTAGGCTGGTCTCAAACTCCCGACCTCAGGTGATCCGCCCGCCTCGGCCTCCCAAAGTGCTGGGATTACAGGCGTGAGCCACCACTTCTAGACATTTAACTTTAAATCTAAATCTAAATTAAATTAAATTAAAAATTTAGTTTCTTGGTCACAGTAGCCACAATTCACTGTTCAGTAACCATTAGCTACATGTGACTAATGGCTACCATATTGCTCAGTACAGATATACAACATTTTCATCCTCATGGAAAGTTCTATTGAACAGCCTGCTATATACTTAAACAAAATACCACCAGGGTTACGAACTACCTCTTAAAACTTATTTGATAGGCTGGGCATGGTGGCTTATCCCTGTAATCCCAAAACTTTGGGAGGCTGAGGTGGGTGGATCATGAGGTCAGGAGTTCTAGACCAGCCTGGCCAACATAGTGAAACCCAATCTCTACTAAAAATACAAAAATTAGCCAGGTGTGGCAGCATGCACCTGTAATCCCATCTACTCAGGAGGCTGAGGCAGGAGAATGACTTGAACCCAGGAGGCAAAGGTTACAGTGAGTCACTGCACTCTGGCCTGGGTGACAGAGCTAGACTCATCTCTAAACAAATAAATAAACAAAACAAAATTTAGTTGACTGAAACAAATTCGAATATATTCCAATACTTTTCCTGAGATGATTCACTAAAATGACATTTCAAGGTGCAATCTAACCTCTCAGTATTCAATTTCTAAGGCAGGCAGGGTACGTTGGGAAGGTGCTTACATACACAAATAATTTTGTCCTACAAAAAAGCAGTTTTCACTAGTAGAAACAGGTAGTTATGGCCTAAGACTTAAAGAACTGTTTTTCTCAATGTAAACTTAAAACTAACATACTTGCCATTTACTGAATTTGGCATTCTGCATTGATTCAATAAATGAGTGAGTAGTACTAACATGATAACAGGTTAAATAATGAGATTGATTATATTCAAGTTCTTTAGTACAATCCATTGACTTTTCTCATTTTTGCTTTCATTATGGATTCATCGCTTCACTACTTAAGGCATTTCAAACAACTCTAGTCATCATTTTCCTTTCAATACACAGTTGAACAGAATTTAGTCAATGGGTGATCCATTAAACTTGCTTCTGCATTCTTCCATTATTTCCAACACTGTTATTTTTATTTTTCAGTTTGTTTTTCTGAGACAGAGTCTCGTTCTGTCACCCAGGCTGGAGTGCAGTGGTGCGATTTTGGCTTACTGCAATCTCCACCTCTTGGGTTCAAGTGATCCCACTGCCTCAGCCTCCCAAACCAATTATTTTGCCCCTTACAATAAGTCTTCATTTTGTTTGCCTACTGAATACTTAACGAATGTGTGGTTTCATCCTCTTCGCTCACATGAGAGCATGGGCACGCAAACAATGGACACCTCTGAGTTCTTAGATGGGAATGGTTTTCAGCTTCTCAGTGGCTTTCAGCTTCTACAGGCACACACCACCACACCTGGCTAATTTTCGTATTTTTAGTAGAGACAGTGTTTTGCCATGTTGGCCAGGCTGGTCTCAAACTCCTGACCTGAAATGATCCTCCCGTCTCAGCCTGGGACTGGGAAAACAGGCGTGCTGTAAAAGGCTGGGATTACAGGCATGAGCCACCATGCCTAGCCCCAACACCATTATTTTTAGAAAGTATCCTTGCTTACTGGCCCAAACAAAATGTTCCAAGACTCACCTGTGCCTCCCTAGATCCAGACATGGAATCAGCCATTTTTTCTGAGGTATGTTGGTTCCTTTAAGTAAAAAATTGCTTTATTTTTAATTTATTTTATTTTATCTTTTTTTGTTTTTTTTTTTGAGACGGAGTCTCACTTTGTCACCCAGGCTAGAATGCAGTGGCATGATCTCAGCTCACTGTAACCTCTGCCTCCCGGGTTCAAGTGATTCTCCTGTCTCAGCTTCCTGAGCAGCTGGGATTACAGGCACGTGCCACCTTGCCTGGCTAATTTTTGTATTTTTATTAGAGATGAGGTTTCACCATGGTGGTCAGACTGGTCTCAAACTCCTGACCTCATGATCTGCCCACCTTGGTCTCCCAAAGTGCCGAGATTACAGGTATGAGCCACCGTGCCAGGTCTGAAAAATGGTTTTAGACCCCAAAATTTAGACAGCAGGAGTGCAATATGATCAGGCTCATGTTGGTGGCATAATATTACTGCTTGGCACTTTCATTGAACAAAGTTAAAAAGACATATTTAATTAAGTGTTATTAGTTTGTATTCATATTTTCAACTTGGTTCTTACATTACTGCATGTCCACTCCAATTTTTTATTCTTCTTCCAAGTTATAATTGTATTTCTCTTTCTTTGTAATTCAATGGAACACTGAATTATCACTCTAAATAAAAATGTTAAATCCTTAACAAAGTTAGCATAATCCCTTATTTCTTTTATTTGGCAATAGAAAAAAGTATGAAACAGTAATGCAATTATTAATACCAACAGTAAAACTACTGAATTACATTCAAATTCTTTGCTTTTCTCTTAAAATGTGTCTCACTAAGGATGACCAAACCAATTCCTTTGCCCCTCACAATAAGTTTTCAGTTGTTTGCTTACTGAATACTTAACGAATGTGCGGGTCCATCCTCTTAGTTCACGTGAGAGCATTGGCAGGCAAACAATGGACACCTCTGAGTTCTTAGATGGGAATGGCTTTCAGCTTCTCATTTTCTTCATGAGAGACTAGGATTTTTTAAAATGCAAATCATCTTATCAATAGTTAAATGGCAGATAGGTTATCTTCACATTATCTTTCAAAAATAGATTTTTATATGGAAGGAAATGAACAATGTTCCAAAATTATTCATGACAAGGAAATGGTGTAACATAGGTAACTTGAGGTAATTCTGATTCACAGTAGGTTTATCATCCAGACTATACAACTACAGATTTCCAAGACAGAGACACACTGGACAGGTACCTACACACATCCTTCTGTCACAACAATCATTCAACACACACTTGTGAAGACATAGGCCATTACCACCGTTCAGCATAAATATGTTTTCTTGCTCAGTCTGTGAAGTAGCCAAAAGAAAGATTACTAGAAGGAAGTTGTTCATACCCGGTTGGTTTCCTAGAAGAGAAAACAAACCAATGAAACATAGTTACAGGAGCTGTCCCATAATTAGTAAGTAATACAAGGCTGGAGCTGATTTTGTCATTTTATCTGACAGGTAGGTCATTTATGACTCACAAGAGTTGCCTGGCACCTCTGTCACGGCCTAACCCAGAGAAGGCAGTGCTACCACACAGCACACTGCTAGTGAGCCTAGACCTGGGGTCTCGCTGTGTGCTGACCTTATTTGGGCCTTGCTTGACTCCCATGAACTGTTGTTTTGGGCAAAAGGGCTCCTTAAATGGTGGCTATTATCATTTATTTATTTATTATTTATTTATTTCTATTATTATTATATTGAGGTAGAGTTTCACTCTTGTTGCTCAGGCTGGAGTTCAATGGCGTGATCTCAGCTCACTGCAACCTCCACCTTCTAGGTTCAAGTGATTCTCCTGCCTCAGCCTCCAAAGTAGCTAGGATTACAGGCATCTGGCACCATGCCCAGCTAATTTTTGTATTTTTTTTTGTAGAGACAGAGTTTCACCATGTTGCCCAGGCCAGTCTGAAACTTCTGGGCGCAAGCAATCCATCCACCTTGGCCTCCCAAAGTGCTGGGATTACATGTGTGACCAACAGTGCCCAGTCCCAGCTCTTTTAAAAAGCCCAGATAAAATCACTGACATTTGAGACACATTGCCTAAAGGCTACACCACCATCGGTTTCTGTAGATTTCGCAAGCTTATGGTAAATTTAGTTCTCAACAGGAATGCCATTAGTTCATTACAGTTTGCCATTATTTATTTTTCTTCTGAGATAGAGTCTAGCTCTGTTGTGCAGGCTGAAATGCAATGGCGTGATCTCCGCTCACTGCAATCTCTGCCTCCCAGGTTTAAGCATTTCTCGTGCCTCAGCCTCCCAAGTAGGTGGGACTACAGGCAAAAATCACCATGCCTGGCTAATTTTTATATTTTTTAGTAGGGACAGGTTTTCACCATGTTAGCCAGGCTGGCAACATGCCATTATTAAGAGTTGACAAAAGAGGCTGGGTGTAGTGGCTCATGCCAGTAATCCCAACAGTTTGGAAGGTTGAGGAAGGTGGATTGCTTGAGTTTGAGACCAGTCTGAGCAACACGACAAAACCCTGTCTCTACAAAACATAAAAAATTAGCTGGGTGTGGTGGCAGTCGCCTGTAATCTCAGCTATTCAGAAGGTTGAGGTGGGAGGACCATCTGAATCTGGGAGGTGGAGGCTGCAGTGATCCATGATCATACCACCGCATTTCCAGCCTGGGCAACAGAGCGAGACCCTGTCTCAAAACAAATGAAAGAAAATAAAGAAAGAAAAGAAAAGAAGAGAAAAAAAGAAAAGAGTTAACAAAAAAACTGTTCTTGGATTAAAAACAATGACTTGAATGTGGCTTTTGTTGCAGAAAAAAATAGATTATAAAAATAAATAAAAATAAAAATCGCTATTTAAGAAAACTGCTCTAGCCAATTTATCTAGAAAGTAAGCTCCATAAGGGAAGACACTTCAGTGGTTTTAATGTTCTATAACAACATTTATAACAACACATGCTGTAGGCCTGAAAAGTATTTGATTTGTAGTGAATAAATAATTGACTTATATAATTCAATGTCTTTAAAGAGCTACACAATAAATTCTTTTAAATATTTACTATAGGAAAAAAATAGTCTTCCTGAATAAAACTGTTGTGCTGCTTTTCATCAGACAGTTAAGAACTTGTTTCTTTGACTTCCAGGAAGATCAAAGTGAGGCCATTCCAAGAATACCTCAATTGGTCTTCCTTTGGCTCTCATCTTTCAAATCCAGTACTTTTACACTGCCACTAGAATTACCTTTTGGAAAAAACCTGACAGCCAAAAGTTTAGATCCTGTGTTCCCTCTTCATTCAAGCCCTAATCTATTGTTTATTGTACTTGCCGCCCTCCCTCCTGCCTTCACACCCTCTTATTCACTCTGTTTCAGCCAAGGGATCATCATCCCTTCCACACATGCTGCTTATTCCCACCTCCACCACATTCCTGATGTTATTTCTTCCACCTTACAATGTCCTTTCCTCCCCTTAGTCCGAGTACTGGTCTGCCTCCTTCATTTCCACATCAAAGGCATCCTTTGAAATTTGCACTGCCTGTGTTTGAAGCAGAGTTGTTCTACTACTTAAGCCTCAGTTTCCTCATTGGCAATACTGTAGTTTCCTGCCTGACAGGGTTCTGTGAGGAGACAATAAAATTATCCAGCTTCTGCCGGGTGCAGTGGCTCACGCCTGTAATCCCAGCACTTTGGGAGGCTGAAGCGGGCAGGTCACCTGAGGTCCGGAGTTTGAGACCAGCCTGGCCAATAAGGTGAAACCCTGTCTCTACTAAAAATACAAAAAAAATTAGCTGGGCGTGGTGGCAGTGCTGGTAATCCCAGTTACTCAGGAGGCTGAGGCAGGAGAATCGCTTGAACCCGGGGAGGGGAGGTTGCAGTTAGCTGAGATGGCACCATTGCACTCCAGACTGGACAACAAGTTCGACACTCCAGCTCAAGGAAAAAAAAAAAAAAAAGAAAATTATCCAAGTTCCATAAATATCCATGCTTTATTAATATTAGCTCTTAATAAAATTAAAATTTCTTCTGTTTACCTGAAAAGTATTTTTGTCATTCTTTTTTTTTTTTTTCTTTTTGTCTTTTTGTTTTTTTCCTTTTTGTGGAGAACGGGGTCTCGCTATATTGCCCAGGCAGGTCTCGAACTCCTGGGCTCAAGTTATCCTCCCGCCTCTGCCTCCCTAAGAGCTGGGATTACAGGCGTGAGCCACAGCGCCCGGCTATTTTTGTCATTCTTTATATCGTTTTGCTGTATTTAGAGACAGGGTCTCACGCTGTCACCCAGGCTGAAGTAGTGGTGCAATCATAATTCACCACAGCCTCAACCTCCCTGGGTCAAGCAATCCTCTTGTCTCAGCCTCCCAGTAGTGGGGGGCCACAAATGCACACCACCACACCTGGCTATTTCATTAACTTTGTAGGGATGAGATTTCCCTATGCTACCCAGGCTAGTCTTGGACCCCTGGCCTTAAGCAATTGTGCCACCTCAGCCTCCCAAAGTGCTGGATTTACAGGTGTGAGCCAGCCACCATGCCTGGCCAAATCCTTTATCTGGTTTTGTTTTGTTTTGTTTTGTTTTTTACATGGAACCCAGTTTTGTTACCTAGGCTGGAGCACAGTGGCGTGATCTTGGTTCACTGCAACCTCCACCTTCCAGGTTCAAGCAATTCTTCTCTCTCAAGTAGCTGGGATTACAGGTGTGCACCACCATGCCCAGCTATATATTGTATTTTTAGTAAAGGCGAGGTTTCACTATGCTGGCCAGGTTGGTCTCGAATTCCTGACCTCAAGTGATCTGCCTGCCTCAGCCTCTAAAAGTGCTAGGATTACCGGCATGAGTGACTGTGCCCAGCCCCAAATACTTTATATCTTAACCTTGTTCTTTTTTTCCTTTTCTTGAGACAGAGTCTTACTCTGTTGCCCAGGCTGTAGTGCAGTGTCACAATCTCAGCTCACTGCAGCTTCTCCTCCCAGGTTCAAGTGATTCTCTTGCCTCAGTCTCCGGAGTAGCTGGGACTATATATAGGCATGTGCCACCACACCTGGCTAATTTTTGTATTTTTAGTAGAGATGGGGTTTCATCATGTTGGCCAGGATGGTTTCGATCTCCTGACCTCATGATCTGCCTGCCTTGGTTTCCCAAAGTACTGGGATTACAGGTGTGAGTCACTGCGCCCAGCCTTTAACCTACATTCTTAAAGTATTTGTGCCTTAAGAATAGTGGTCCTAGCATATGATCCATCTGAAAAATATTCTCACTTTGACCCCTCTTTAACTTAGTTTTTTCGTTATGCATCTAATATTCAGTATTGTCTCCATGGGGTCATTGCATTTTTCTGTTCTCTAAATTGGTTTAGGACAGTAACAGTTGTATTTCTTTCATGTGCCTGCATGTGTCTGTCTCTTTTATTTTTTTTTTGTCCCTCCCCACCATCCTGTGTATGTCTCTGATTAATACTTCTGCCATACATTTGAAATTGGTATCTACCAAATCAACTGATGTGAGGTAATAGAGATAAGAGGCACTCGATAAGTGGTAGCACTGTACATTATGCCTATAGGCTGAGCACAGTGGCTCACGCCTGTAATCCCAGCACTTTTGGAGGCTGAGGCTGGTGGATCACCTGAGGTCAGGAGTTCAAGACCAGCCTGACTGACATGGAGAAACACTGTCTCTACTAAAAATACAAAAATGAGCCGGGCTTGGTGGTGCGTGCCTGTAATCCCAGCTACTTGGGAGGCTGAAGCAGGAGAATGACTTGAACCCGGGAGGCGGAGGTTGCAGAGAGCTGAGATTGTGTCACTGCACTCCAGCCTGGGGGACAGAGCGAGATTCTGTCTCAAAAAAAAAAAAGAAGTTTACATATAATATTTTACTCAAGTCTTACAAAGAATCCTATTAGGTAGGAAGTAGTATCTCTATTATATTAAACAATCATTGCAACAACTACATTGGTTTAGCAGAGATGGCTATGCCATTAGAAAAGCACCTTGTCAGAAACCTTAGTATTTTGAGATTTCTCTGAGTTTCTTATTCTCTTCTCCAACAAAATCGTTAACTACATTTTTTTCCTAATATTGTTTCTGTGTTTATGAGTCTGTTTATGACTCTTGACCTATGACCCTTGACCCTACAGCAGCATGTTACTGCTAAACTCCAGGAGCTGTTTCAGGGGGTGTTTCCTGACATGCTGGCTGGACTTTCATTTCTAGTGCTGAGCTTGGAAACAGTGGACTTTTAGTACCAAGTCAGGCAAGCAGGCTCAAGCAAGGACTTCTGGACAGCAGGAGTTAGTGGACCTCCAAAGCTGAGGAAGCTGTGCAGTGTGATCCCACTACTGTTCTGAGACCCCCCTCTTTGACGTTAGCAGTCTGATTGCTTGCCATTTTCTCAGAACTAATGTCAGGCAACAACATCTGACACACGATCTAGAAACAGGACCCCATTTCAAACTGTTATAAATTCCTTTCTTCATTCTTGGTTGGTATGAGAAAAATATGCAACGCATATGGAAGAAAACATAAACGCTAAGTGAGTCTCATAATAGGAATTACTCTGATCATGGGCATGACAATTTGCAAATCTGAGTAGGTGTTATGTTCCTCACCAACCCAGCAAATCAATTAAGTGGGTAGCTAATCTTCCGAAACATTACAGAATTTTGATTTTATCATAAACATCATATAACATTTTTTCTATTTCAAGGATCTACAGCAAGTAAACCCCTTCAACTGAGAGGGGTCCGCTGTATTATTACTCATTTCAAATATATCTCTCTATATTACCTAAAGATTTTACAAGGCCAGACAACTTTATCTTACATTACACAAGATACTATGAATTATCCGGGATATATTCTGAATATATCCTGGATATAGCCCCAAGATTACTTATAAATCTCTAGTGAAGTACAAGTGAACACGTTCTCTGGAGAACTTTAGAGTTTACTCATTAAATAAGAACAGGTTAATTGAATGGCTTTAATGTCATTAGATATTCTTAGGCACCCACAATGAGATGCTGCACAGATAAAGACATTATTCTGTCCCACAGCTTGCAATCTAAAATTAGATAAACACAGGCAAGCCAGATAAACATAGACAGCACATTTTTTAAGACAAAAAAAAAAAAAAAAAAACAAGAAATGATGGGAGAGAAAAATGAGTAGTGAATCAAAATGGCAAAAGGAATCAACAAATATTTCATCTTCTGCCTTTTATTCATAGCCTTTACTTCTATCACAACCAATCAGACTGCTAACGTCAAAAAGGGTGTCTCAGAACATTAGTGGGATTACCACTGTACAGTGTCCTTAGCTTTGGAGGTCCAGAAACTCCTGTTGTCTAAGAGCTCTTGCTCGTCCCTGCTTGTCTGACTTCGGGTACTAAAAGTCCACTACTTCCAGCACTAGAAATGAGAGTCCAACCAGCATGTAACACACTCTCAAACAGCTGGTGGAGTTTAGAGGCAACATGCTGTAGCAGGCCAAGCAGTCTGGAGGTGAACACAGCCCTAGGTGCCCATCTGACCATCAGGTTGAGACCTCCCATCTAACCCTCACCCTACATGGTCAGTCTACAAGCCCTGGCTGGCCTCCTCCTTGAAGTTAGGTTTAAAAAGAAAAAATACGCTTTCAGTGTGCCAGGATTCTGGGTAGGTGGTAGGGATGCAGATAAACATGACATAAGCCCTCTTTTGGAACTTACAACTTATTTTGGGAGATGGCTCATAAACAGACTATTTTTATGTAATGTGGTAAATGTAGTGGTGGGGTCGGGGGACAGGGGACAAAACAAAGGAGGGGTGCCCAATCCTTCCTGGTGGTCAGGGAAGGGTTACTGCCGGAGATGAGGAGGAGTCTAAGAGTTAGGCAGAACCAGGAGAGTGTAGCCCAGATACCAAGACAGTGTGTGACAAAAGAGAGGGAGGAAAGCAGTGTCAGACTCTGCAGATGTCCAGTAACATGGACCTGAGGAAAGTCCATTGGATTCATCAAATACAACAGAGATCATTGGCAACTGTTGACAGGGCAATTTGAGTGAGCTGGAAGCCATACAGAAGTGTTGAGGAACTAAGGAGAGAGAAAATAGAAATAAAAAGCTTGGCTATGAAAAGAAAGTGAATGAGAGAAATAAGTCATTAAGACAAGAGTGGTTTGTTTCCTTTATGATCTGAATTGACCAGTTTCTGATCTGACAGAAAGAAGCTGACTGGAAATACAAAGAGGTGATTGATGGATCAAGGAAACAAGTTACTGGTTCCAGTTCCAGATTCCACTCCTGTTTCCTTCTGGGCTCTGACTCTCCTATTCTATTAAATAGCAGGACCCTTTCCTCAGGGATGGACTTTGCTTCTACTTTCCCTTGCACATAATCAACTGTACCTCCATAGAATATGAAAATGACATCTACTAAATGCAAGAGCCACAACTGCATAGACGTCCTGATGACTGGCTCTCTTCCCAAACTATGTGTTAACCTACAAAGCACTAATACCCCTTTCTAGTGATGAGGATGTTTGTACTTCCCATCCAGGGCATCACTGCCTGTCAAGCTGCCCTGGAAGCCCAACTTTTTTTTTTGACACGGGAGTCTCATTTTGTTGCCCAGGATGGAGTGCAGTAGCACGATCTTGGGGCACTGCAACCTCCGTCTCCTGGGTTCAAGCAATTCTCCTGACTCAGTCTGCCCAGTAGCTGGGACTACAGGCGCAAGCCACCACGTTCGGCTAACTTTTGTATTTTTAGTAGAGACGGGGTTTCACCATGTTGGCCAGGATGGTCTTATCTCTTGACCTCGTGATCTGCCCGCCTCTGACTCCCAAAGTGCTGGGATACAGGTATGAGGCACTGCGCCTGGACAGAAGCTTAATTATTAATTGGACTTATTACTTGGAAGGTTGTCTTTTGAGATTGTTTAATTAATTTATTTATTTATTTATTTATTTATTTGAGATGGAGTCTGCTATGTCACCCAGGATGGAGTGCAGTGGTGCAATCCCAGTTCACTGCAACCTCCGCCTCTCCGGTTCAGATGATTTGTTTCTCAGCTCCGGAGTAGCTGGGATTACAGGCAGGCACCACCACACCCGGCTACTTTTTGTATTTTTAGTAGAAACCGGGTTTCACCATGTGGGCCAGGCTGGTCTCAAACTCCTGACCTCAAGTGATCTGCGTGCTTCTGCCTCCCAAAGTGCTGTAATTACAGGAGTGAGCCATCACACCCGGCCACATTTTATCTTCTAATAGGAGGAAAATAGTATTTATGTGGGATTACATTGGTTTAAATTCTAATTAAATAAGAACAGATATAAAGTACTTATTCCACACCTAGCAATATAGTTGGCATACATTAAAGTTTATTGAATTAAAGAATAAATTGGGCAATTATTTAACTTCTTTGAGACTGTTCCCCTAACAGTAAAATACAATTATTACTACACAAGATTGCTCTCAGGAACAAATGATAGTCTGTTTACACGAGTGCTTTAAAAACTGTAAAAACACTTTACGACTTTCAAGTGGAATTTGTATGTTGATTTAATGTCATTCCTAGAGCCGGTATTTTTTTTTTTTTATGACTATCAATTCGTTAAATTTAGCATTTCTATTAAAGCCCACGACTGATGTGCAGAACTGTTTTAATCATTTATAATGACGTTGTTTTAGACTATTACCAATTTTGTCTGGTTCCAGGGCTGTGGTGCCATACAGTAGTGATTGCAACAAACCCATACTTTCCGGAAAAAACATTCATTTTTCTCCACTCCTGGTTTCTATCGCAAAGAAATGTCTGGCAGAACCAGCACGAATCAATGACTCCAGCCTAGCACCTTCAGAAGTGATCAAAGACCCACAACACAGCTATCTCAAATTAAAGCCACTTTGACCAACGACAACGTCCAATGAAGACACGGAGGAGGGTTTGGCTGAAAGAACAGATGAGGAGAAACCGGGGGGGCCCTCCCTTCTCTCTCCCTCCCCCCACCGGGAGCTCTGCGGGGCGGTGCCGGGGTCCAGCGCGCAGGACGGTTGGGGGTCCCGCAGCGGGTGGCCAAGACCCGCGGCCAGTTGGGGTCAGCGAGCGCAGCGTCCGTTGGGGACTCCAGCTCCCAGCAGGCACCGCTTCTGCGGCCGACGCGCGTGGCGGCGCTGCCCGCTGGGACTCGTAGTGCGGTCCGGGTAGGAGAGATCTGGGAGCCTCCCCGGCTCCACCTACGCACGTTTCGGAAACCGGGTCCGGAGGGGACCACGCCGGCTCACTAGTGCCAGGCGTCCCTCGGAGCGGGAGTGAGGGGAGCGGGGCCGGCCGCGGCTGGAAGAGACCACCGGCGGACGGGCACGTGGGAGGTGGTTATAGCGGAGGAACCCGGAAGCCCCTTGCACCGCCCACCGCCGCGGTGAGGGGTTAACGCTCCTCCGGGTGGAGGGGGGGGGGCGGGCGTGGCTGGAGGCGGGGTCGTCCCAGCCGACGCCTCCGAGGACCGCCCGCGAGCCACCCTCCCTTTCCCTCCCCCTCCCCCACGGGCGCGACGCAGCTCGAGCTTGCTTCCAGGGCCGCGGCGCGTGCGCAAAAGCCCCGCCCATCCGTCCCGCCCCTACCCCCACACCACAGCCTCCGCCGCCGCCGCCACCTCTCCCTTCCTCTCTGCTCTTTCCTCCCCCCGTTTTCTCTTCCCTCCTCCCTCTCGTCTCCGCGTCTCCTCCTCCTCCGGCGCTGACGCTCGCGTAGGGCCCTAGCGTCAGACGCGCGGGGGCGGGGCAAGTGCGGCGGGGGGTATAAGTAGAGGTTGCTGGAGGCGGTGCTTCCCCTTCTCCCCGGCGGTTAGTGCTGAGAGTGCGGAGTGTGTGCTCCGGGCTCGGAACACACATTTATTATTAAAAAATCCAAAAAAAATCTAAAAAAATCTTCTAAAAAACCCAAAAAAATTTACAAAAATTCCGCGTCTCCCCCGCCGGAGACTTTTATTTTTTTTCTTCCTCTTTTATAAAATAACCCGGTGAAGCAGCGGAGACCGACCCGCCCGCCCGCGGCCCCGAAGCAGCTCCAAGAAGGAACCAAGAGACCGAGGCCTTCCCGCTGCCTGGACCCGACATCGCCACCCTCGCTCCCCGCCCGCGCCCGGCAGTCAGCGGCAGCGGATCGACCCAGTTCTGCGGCCGTTGAGTAGTTTTCGATTCCGGTTGATTTTTGTCCCTGTGCGCTTGCCCCCGCTCCCCTCCCCCCGGCTCCGGCCCCCGGCCCCGGCACTCGCTCTCTTCTTACGGAAAGGTCGCGGCCTGTGGCCCTGCGGGCAGCCGTGCCGAGATGAACCCCAGCGCCCCCAGCTACCCCATGGCCTCGCTCTACGTGGGGGACCTCCACCCCGACGTGACCGAGGCGATGCTCTACGAGAAGTTCAGCCCGGCCGGGCCCATCCTTTCCATCCGGGTCTGCAGGGACATGATCACCCGCCGCTCCTTGGGCTACGCGTATGTGAACTTCCAGCAGCCGGCTGACGGTGAGCACCGGGTTCCGCGTGCGGGCGGGCGGCCGAGCGGCCATGAGGCTCGGGCGGTGGCGGCGGGCGGGGTAGGCCGGCGGGCCCGGGGCGGGGGGCGGGAGGGCATGTCACCCCGCGACGGCCGGCGGGAAGGCGCCGGGGCTCCCGGAGCCGCCTTCCGGGAGCCCGCGGAGACCCACGCTGCCGGCAGCCGCACGCCCGGCTACTTCCTCCTTTGCTTTGCGACCATTTTCTCGGCCTCAGACGCTCTCAAACTTTAGGGTGATGACGCGCCGGGGGGGTGGGTGAGATTCGGTTCTTTCGCAGCGCTCCCGCCAGTGGCCCTGGGATTCTGGGGCGTCAAGCGCCGAGCTCCCTTCCCGAGTAAGAGGTGGAGGCGCTCCCACCACCCGGAGCTCCTGCTGGCCCCCCAGCCTGGGGA
Organism: Saimiri boliviensis; assembly: GCF_048565385.1. Taxonomy (NCBI): domain Eukaryota; kingdom Metazoa; phylum Chordata; class Mammalia; order Primates; family Cebidae; genus Saimiri; species Saimiri boliviensis. Next base: position 26,259,191 of record NC_133463.1, read on the forward strand.
GGAAGTGTGATTCGGTGCTCGAAAAATACCACGTGTTGAACCCTGTAACCTCGCAGGCCCGAGGCCTGCTCCTGCTCCTGGCCCAGTCGCCTGGGGGAGCCACCAGGCCTTAGAATAAAGTTCCGGTGACAGTGTGTGGTGTGGTGGTCCTCAGGCTTGTGAGTCCACTCTCCAGAAACTCATCAGTGACTGATGGATGTAGAAATGGAATTTACCGGAGACATTGCATTGGGGTTTCCCTTAGGTTAAGCATTTCTCTAACATTAAAAGGGCAGGGTAGGAGGAGGGGATGTGGGTTCTAACTACTTTGAAGGCCAGTTTTCTCAGGCAGCTTAGACCATCTTTAGTCAAATTTTATTTTAGATTCACAATCCTGACAGTTTTCAAGTATATTATTTGTTACCTTCTGAAATAGTTCCTGTCGTTTTGAGGCACTTTTCTTTGTAGAATAGATTAGCCAATTTTGGCTATAAAATGTTACTTTAGTGTAATACCAACTAACCATTCTTATCTGTAACACTCAAGTAGTTAAAGTTTCTCTTATTTTTAAAAGTGACCCATGATACTTGTAAATTTTGGGAAATGACTGAGTACAAATAACGGAGATTAACTTGAGCTTGAAATTTTTGGGGGAATGCAGCTAACTTTGTGCTTTTATTTTGAAGTTAAACAGTTTCACAATTTTGTAAATGATATCTATGGTCTGTTGAGTTGTTAGGATTTTAGATCAATTGGCTTTGAGAAGCTTCATTCCATTTTACAGCCCAATTTTGCCTTTTTTCCCCCCTACAATCTGGCCACTTGAATAGGTGTCAAATAATCGAAATAACGAAGAATTCATTTTAATGTTAGTAGAAAGGGCCTTAAGGATGGAATTTAAACTTCTATTCCGTTCATTCAGTGGAACTTTGGTTACTGATTAGCTCTTCACTGTGTTAAATTGATACTGATTTTGGAAGCAAAATAATGAGTGACAGCAGAGTCAGAAGTTGTAAAACTGCACTGCAGGTTTCCTGCCCTTTTGCTCTGTAAGCAGTAACTCCAAATGTCACTTCGTAACAATTCTTGTCAACTTTAGGCAGGATGTATCAATGCTTGTCAGATGGGTGTAGATAACTTTGGGGCAAGTTATCACAATCTGAGGAGAGGGAGAGAAAATGTGAATGAATTCTAGAGACCATAAAATAATAACTTGAAAGTGTTACTCTTCCTCAGCTTAACGTTTTTAAATCCAAAAAAACAATTTTTAAATTTCTTGGGATTCGAAAAGTTAAACTTCAGGTTGCCGAGGTTACAGTGTACAATATATATTGTCAGTCTGTACCAGTAGACCAGTACCCTAACTACTCAAAAGAAGATGGCAGGTTTCCATTTTCCATTTTATATTGTTTCTGTATGTACAATTTACCATCCTTCCAATTACTTACTTAAGTGGCTTTCTTGTTCTTATTTTTTAAATAAAACTTATTGCTACATTGATAGGCAGAACAGCTTCTGAAAGTGACCAATATTCAACTTCATCTGAAGAGGTGACTCATTGAAAAATAGCTCTAGCAAAGTCAGCTAAAAAAAAAAACCAAAAAACAAAACAAAAACTAGGGAAGCTGAGTAGGTGTGGTCAATTGATAATGAGCTAACAGCTGATTATTGCTATATTCTAGAAGCTGGAACTTTAATTTATAAAAAAACAGGTGGCTGGAAAATTTATCCTGTCAGTAACTTCAAAGGTATATTGGCATGAAATTTGTAGAAATTGTTTCAGGCTTTAAAAAGAGACCGTTTACCTCTCTTCCAGGACTAGTCTTTACATAAGGATGTGTTATTTCGTTTAGAGCCTTTAAGGGTACGAGGTATACATAATAATTCAGTCCTTCATAGACCCTGAAACTGTAGATTTTGAAAATTTCTGGCACTATTCAGAAATAACTAAATCAGTTGTTAAGTAAATCAGTGATCTAAGGTGAAATTGATTTTATGTGTCAAGAAAGCATTAATAGTGAATTCTGAATATTGCAGATCTAAGGTTTTTAAAATTCTGTGATTATGAAACTGAGTATGTCTAACTTTAGCTTTTGAAAGCATGATTCAAATCTTGGTCTAGCCTTTCATTTTTTTTATAGGGTAGTAGGAAGTTGTGCCATGAATCACATGAAATCTCCCCTTCCCCCAATAATTCAGAAACTTTAGTTTTTTAGGAAATGGACTAATTTTTGTATGATATTGTTAGTCATTAGCAGTGATATGACCAATTTTAGCAAGTAGTTGAAATTAAAATACTTAAATCTGTAAACTACATTCAGCTTGTGGATAAATCTATTGCTAATAATGTCTTTTATATTGTTCATTAAACAGATTTATGTGTAGGAATGTGGATTTTATGTTAACTAGGAACAAAAGGTCGTTTTAGATTTAATGGCAATTAAGGCAAGAGATTGCTTCAAGAATTCATTAATTATTGGCAGTATAGCATCTTTTTATATATGAGAAATTTTTTAGGCTTTGGGTGTTCGTCTTTGCTTTATACAACTTAGGCCACATGCTAGTATGTGATACTTGAAAGGTCTAGCCATCTTGAAACTTAAAGAGGAAGTGTAAACTGTGAGACCATGTGTCCACCCACTCCACTCACTATAGTTTATATAATCTTAAGTAGCCAGCAAAAATTTTGACCTAATATCGACTCTGAAAATGTCTTTCCTGTAGCGGAGCGTGCTTTGGACACCATGAATTTTGATGTTATAAAGGGCAAGCCAGTACGCATCATGTGGTCTCAGCGTGATCCATCACTTCGAAAAAGTGGAGTGGGCAACATATTCATTAAAAATCTGGACAAATCCATTGATAATAAAGCATTGTATGATACATTTTCTGCTTTTGGTAACATCCTTTCCTGTAAGGTAAGCCAAAAAATGTCCGGTAAACATGTTTACATTATTGAGCTACTTTTAGTTTAGTGCTTGAAATAGGAACTGTGCTGTAATGGATATCTTTATTTCACAAATATCCAGGTTAGGTGGCTAACAGATTGTCTCTCAATACTAACAAATGTTAAATCAATAACACATAAAGAAAAACAGGTATGCATTTTTCCCTAGGTGGTTTGTGATGAAAATGGTTCCAAGGGCTATGGATTTGTACACTTTGAGACACAGGAAGCAGCTGAAAGAGCTATTGAAAAAATGAATGGAATGCTCCTAAATGATCGCAAAGTGTAAGTATAAATATCTAGAATCTTATTTTTAATAGTTCCAAATCCATTCATTTTAAGTTAATATATTTGTCAGGGAAAAGTTAGATACACATAAGATAAAAGAATAAAAATATTTTAAAGTTGAACAGCAAAAAAGAAAAGTTAATGTAGTTGTATTCAAGAGTGAAGATTAATAAGCTAATCTTGATTTTATAATTGAATTTTCGACACATTAAGAGTAACATACAAATAACAGGCTTAATGTAATTGATCAACATTCAAACCAAAAGGAAAACAGAAGATAGGTAAACAGGAATATGAAGGTTTTTCAGAATGAGTGCATTAGTGAAAAATTATGAATCCAGACAAACCTAATATTAATAATTCCTGAGGTACTGGTAAAATTAGCTCATTTTTCAGGTGAGAAAATTCAAAATAATTTGCTTTTATGTACTGTTAATACATATGATCTGGGATACACACCCAGTATGAATTCAGAGCCCACGCTTTCTGCCGATAGTGCTGCCATTTATTGATGGAAGTATAAAAATAAGTGGAATTAAATCTGGTTTTCGGGGTTTATCTGTCCTGAATTATACTTAATTTTTCTTGAAATAGACTAATTTTTTAAAGTTGTAAGTTTTAAAGTTAATGTCACTGATAAAACCTTTTGCATAAGCCTGTTTCTGCTAGTTCACAGATTTTTTTCCTGCTGCTGAGATGTCTGCAAAAACAATTAGGTTTTCTGATTTGTCAAAGGAATGGCAAATCTTAAATCTTTTTATCCCTAATGCCAGTGGATTACACTTAATCTAGGCAGATTCAGCAATAAGGTCATGATCCGTGCATGTAAATGATCTTTGCATTCTTGTTGCTGTGTAAATGGCAATGATGGTATGCACATTAGATTTGGTTCTTAAGAGAACCTACATTACTCTTGAATGTGTATTAGATGTGTTAAGATCTAAGCCAATTCTATGATTAAAGAAAGACCTTGTAACACCCATACAAGTCAGTAAGAAAACCAACAACTCCTCAGTAATGAGCAATCTTTACCAAAGCTAATTCTTATAGTCTTTAAATTGAGAGACATACAGCATTATAAAACTCACAAATGCCTGTCAGCAATGCTTTAGGAAGAAAGAAAACAAGCCCAACACTGGCAGGATCCAGGAAAGAATGATATACTGCTGTTTTGAGTAAAAGTGATAATAACCCTTTTGGAAATTTATAACTGTCCTAAGAACAGACACACAAAGTGTCTTTCATAAAGTTACAGCTTTACTGCAGTGTGCCTTTATTCACAGCTACTGGTAAGCTGAGGCAGGATGCTTGCGCCAAGGCTATAGTGGGCTGTGAATAGCTGTTACACTCCAGCCAGGGCAAAATAGCAAGAGCATGTCTCTTTTAAAAAGTTGCAGCATTATTTACAAAGCAGAAAGTGATGCTCACAATAAAATGAGCTCCCATTGAGAACATTTATGAAACTAATAGAATGGTGAAGACCAACCATATTTTGTGGGGCAAGAAGTAAATTATTTTTATTTTACTTTTTAGTTCCAAAGCTAGTTTAGCGATGAGATTTAGATGATTAGGATGAGATTATGGAAGATGGTTTTTTCCTTCTACTTTGCTGTTTTTTAAAATATGCTATGACACATGTGCTACCTTTTTTTTCTTCGGTGATCCTTGTTTTTTTGTTTTGTTTTTTGTTATTTTTGAAGACATGGTCTTGTTCTGTTGCCCAGGCTGGAGTGCAGTGGTGCAATCTCAGCTTACTAGCTTACTGCAACCTCCGCCTGCTGGGTTTAGGCGATTTTCATGCTTCAGCCTCCCAAGTAGCTGGGATTACAGGCATGTATCCCTACACCCAGCTAATTTTTGTATTTTTAGTAGAGATAGAGTATCACCATGTTGGCCAGGCTGATCTTGAATTCCTGGCCTCCAGTGATTGTCCCACCTTGGCCTCCTAAAGTGTTTGGATTACGGGTGTGAACCACTGTGCCTGGCCTAGTGATACTTGTTCTGAATTACTAATAAAAGGAAAAATTAAGTTTAGTGTCATTTTGTTGAAAATGTACACTTAAGCGGGCTATTCTGTGTTAGAGTAAAGGATTGGGAAGTTTAAATTCTTACTCTAGGAGATAGCAGAGAAAGCATAAGGGCCACTTTGAAATGACAGCAGTGAAAGGTTTTTAATTTGATATAGGTCTTTTTATTGGCATGATACACATACATTTCCACTCATTTATATTGATGGGTGTAATCCCTTTAACCTTGGGATAGCTAAAGAAAAGAGAAATATATATTAAAAGAAGTGTTTCTTTTTTTGTGATTATAGTTAAGAGGTTTATTTATATATGTCATGGTGTCATATCTTAAATTATAGCCCTATTTCTATTTGGTAGTGTGCTTTTTATTAGAGATTCTGAATATTCTCAGTAACAATGAGAAAACCAACCTTGAGGCTTAAATCTGAACTTTATAGAATAGAATCTAATTTTATAGTCCCTGTATATTTTACTAGATTTGTTGGACGATTTAAGTCTCGTAAAGAAAGAGAAGCTGAACTTGGAGCTAGGGCAAAAGAGTTCACCAATGTTTACATCAAGAATTTTGGAGAAGACATGGATGATGAGCGCCTTAAGGATCTCTTTGGCAAGTTTGGTAATGTGTCTGAGTTAAATTTTTATACACACAGTTTGAATTAATGCTCAATGTTAATTTTAGCTAGTACTTTATATTTAAAAAGTCAATAAAATTAGACTTACATGGTACTTTAAAAATATTTGTGGTTATTTGAATTAAGCTACTGGCCATCTATTACACTACAAAGTAGTATAATGCAAATAAATAGAATTCTATTCATGTTAAAGGTTAATAGCATTAGATTAGCACGATACAGTATGACCGAGTAGTTCAGATTTTAAAATATTTAACTACATTAAGAGGCTGTAGTTAAATATTTTAAAATCTGAACTACTCGGTCATACCGTACTGTACTATATATATACGCATGCAATTAGAAACCCCACGCCATGAGAGGCATACATTTAACACAGCCAGCCTATAGTGGAATGCAGTCTCATAGGACAGCAAAGCTGGCGAGTCTAAGTAACATCGTGTTTGTGCAATTTAAAACAATGACTTTCAGAGATGAAGCAAAAAATCCAGATTTTTCAGTGATACCACCTTGGGATTTAAAATACTTACTTCCTGCATTGAAAAATAACTTCATAAAACTTGAAACTAATGAAACACAAACCAGTCTTAGTTTAGGTAGGGATGGAACAGATTGAAACAATTTTAAATGTACATGCAGATGATTTGCTTGACCCTGTCCTTTGCATTTCTTGTTGAACTTAGAGGTGCCTTGCTTTTTTTTGGTATGTCAAATAATAAAATAGGAAATCTAATACATTGCCTTTTTTTTTTTTTTTTTTTTTTTTTTTGGACAAGATCGCCCTGTTACCCAGGCTGGAGTGCAGTGATGCCATCTCCACTCACTGTAACCTCCGCCTCCTGGGTTCTGGTGATTCTCCTACTTCCACCTCAAGTAGCTGGGATTACAGGCGTGTGCCACCACGCCTGGCTAATTTTTGTATTTTTAGTAGACACAAGGTTTCACCATGATGACCAGGCTAGTCTCGAACTCCTGACCTCAAGTGATCCACCTGCCTTGGCCTCCCAAGGTGCTGGGATTACAGATGTGAGCCACTGCACCCAGCCAGGAAATCTAATACCTTAATGTCATGCTAGCATGCCACATTGAGCCCTCCTTAAGCAAAAAAATACCATTTTGCACAAAGATAATATAAAATGTAGAAAGTGACATCATGTTTCACGTCTCACCCCAAATTGTCTTTAGCTACTGCCTTTTATATATTTCAGCTGTCATGCTTCCTAACATCTTTTAATTAGAAGCTATTTGCTGGGCTGGGCATGGTGGCTCACGCCTGTAAATGTCAGCACTTTGGGAGGCCAAGGTGGGCGGATCACCTGAGGTCAGGAGTTCAAGACCAGCCTGGCCATCGTGGTGAAACTCCGTCTTTAAAAAGAAAAAAGCTATTTCTAAAAGCTGATGTTGTTAACTCCTTACCTTATGAATGATGCTATATAAGTTGACCACAAATATGTAAGTATATCAGATATTTTCTTGACTTTGGCCTCAGGAGAGAGTCATATTCAGAAGAAAATCTGACTTTGCCCATACACCTTCTGAATTTCTGTAATCGAATGTGATTTTTAACCTTTTCTGCCCCGCTTGCCTGAGATACCACTTGCCTCAGTTACCTGTCTCTCACTTTAGAGAGAGTTGGGGGAAAACATGTCTTCAGAAATAAATGCTTCTTCCTCCAGGTAATTCACCTGTGTCTTTTTTTTCTTTTTTTTTTTTTTTCTGTCTTTCAAATTCCTAAATCACCTGTCTTACCAAAGAGTCCAACCATGTATTCCCTCCACTCCCTGTTGAAGGTGGGCCAAAGCTTAATAAATGCTTGTTTCTTAATATAAAGAAAATCAAATTGGTCTGGCACAGTGACTCATACCTGTAACCCCAGCATTTGGGGAGGTCAAGGAAGGAAGATCACTTGAAGCCACAAGTTTGAGATCAGCTTGGACAACATAGCAAGACCCTATCTCTACAAAAAAATAGCCAGGCAAGGTGGTATGTTGGCCTTTAGTCCCAGCTACTTGGGAAGTTGAGGCAGGAGGATCACTTGAGCCCAGGAATTGAGGTTAAAGTGAGCTATTCATTGTGCCACTACATTCTAGTCTGGGCAATGGAATGAGATAGTATCTTTAGAGAAGAAAAGGGGAGAGAAGAAGGTATTAACTTTCTTTTTTTTTTGAGACAGAGTCTCACTGTGTCACCCAGTCTGGAGTGCAATGGCATGATCTCGGCTCACCGCAACCTCCACCTCCCAGGTTCAAGCGATTCTCCTGCCTCAGCCTCCTGAGTAGCTGGGATTACAGGCACACGCCACCGCGCCCAGCTAATTTTTGTATTTTTAGTAGAGACGGGGTTTCAACATTTTGGCCAGGCTGGTCTCGAACTCCTGACCTTGTGATCCACCCGCCTCGGCCTCCCAAAGTGCTGGGATTACAGGTGTGAGCCACCGCGCCCGGCAACTTTCTTAATAATAAAGGATCTTCAAGTAGAAAAGTACACCTACCTGGGGCATAGAAGGCTGGGAGGGAGGAATCAATTTACGGAGTTTGGAAATTTTTTTAATCTCATTTTTTAAATGACTTTGTTTCTGTATGTTGAAATTTGAAATGTATAACGTAAATGTTGTAAGGAATATCACTGATTTATTTAAAACAATTTTTTAGGGCCTGCCTTAAGTGTGAAAGTAATGACTGATGAAAGTGGAAAATCCAAAGGATTTGGATTTGTAAGCTTTGAAAGGCATGAAGATGCACAGAAAGTAAGTGGTCTGTATTCAGGAGGAAGGGGGTAGAAATTTGAGTTGTTCTTGTGTTGAAGTTAATGTACATACTATTTTACATGTTTTTATATTTTCAGTTATTTGCATTTTATGTATTAGCTTTGAGAGCATAAATTGGTAGCTTATATTGTCCCAAAACCTTGAGGTTTTGGAATAGCTTTTGTGACGTAACAGATTCATCTTAATTGTTAATGAACTTTTAATGAAAAGTTTTGTGATTTTTTTGTTTGTTTGTTTTTGGAAGGCTGTGGATGAGATGAATGGAAAGGAGCTCAATGGAAAACAAATTTATGTTGGTCGAGCTCAGAAAAAGGTGGAACGGCAGACGGAACTTAAACGCAAATTTGAACAGATGAAGCAAGATAGGATCACCAGATACCAGGTTCATTTTTAATTGAACAAGCAAAATAAGACAGGGATGAGGAATCCTATTTTACGTTCATTTCAGTTACTGCCAGGTAACTGGAGGGTTTGAGAGGGGATAGGAGAAGAAACATGGGATAAAATAATAGGAGATATACTTAGGTACAACCATGGTTTTCTTTTTCTATAATTTTCTTTTCTTCTTTTTAGGGTGTTAATCTTTATGTGAAAAATCTTGATGATGGTATTGATGATGAACGTCTCCGTAAAGAGTTTTCTCCGTTTGGTACAATCACTAGTGCAAAGGTAAGAGAGCATATGGTGTATGTTTTTGAGATGCATGCATGTGGATAATATGTATATAAAAATTCATGCATGTGGATATATATATATATATAAATTTTGCATTAATACAGCCACCAGAGAGGTGTTTGCTTCATTACTTCTAAAACTTATATTCACGTTTGAAGTAGTTGTGGCCTAATGGTTAACTTGTAAATGGTAAGTTCTGAACCCTTTGCTAGGGAAGGGTGTGTTTGACCATTGTTACCCTCACATGATTTGCCCTATTCCAACAACTAGTTACTTTACTGGTTAAAGAAAGCAATTTATTAATCGTTACTATAGTTCTGATCTGTTCTTTTTTACACTTCATTCTAGCTAGTCAAACCCCAGTTCCTTCTCCTGCCCCCTAGCAGTAAGGATAGAGATCATATTTCCTTTTACTTGAAGTCAGAGATTAAGAAACAAACAGTAGTATTCTAGTACCAGATTCTGAAATACAGATTTAAGAACTTCTGGATGTTTTTCTCTAGTGTCTGTGGGCCAAGAGTTCCTCTGTATGTGAAGTTTTGTGCATATGTAATTTTGCTGGGGTGGGAGAATAGTACATAGGAAAAACTACAACTCAACTGAACTAGAATGACACTATGGCTGGCCTTTCTAGTCAGCTTTTCCTGGCAAGTCCAAGGAA